>NC_073233.2:6656500-6958500 GCF_029281585.2 Gorilla gorilla gorilla | reverse complement strand
TGCTGAGACGTGCATGCCAGTGCGAGGCCCACAACACGCACACGCGCCCGCGCCCGCCAGACCCCGCCCCCGGCACCAAGCCCCGCCTACTGGGAGGAGACCACGCCCCCAAGCGAGACACCCCGCCCCCCCAATGAGCCTCGCCCCACCAGGCCCCGCCCCTGCACCAAGACTGTGCTTAGCCGAGCCCCGCCCGCCGGGCCCCGCCCCGACCCCGAGACTACTCCCGCCAGGCCCCGCCCCCGCGCCGAGCCCCGCCCAGTAGTCCCCGCCCACGCACCTGACCACGCCCACGAGCCGGCTCGAACACGCCCGCGCCGCTGACTCTGGCGGGTGGGGTTGTCGACACGTTCAACCCGTTCTGCTGGCTCGAGAAGGAAATAGGCCGTCTCGCTCTGGGTCTCCAGGCCCGCGACAGTCCGCCAGTCGTCCCGAGGTCAGTAGCTCCAGCGGTGCGTCAGCCTGTAGCCAGGCCTCGCCCACGCCGGCCTTGGTTGGGCTTCTTGTAGACGCGCGCCTGGCGCTATTGAGGCCGTTGCTGCGCGGGCGAGTGGCGCGCCCCCGTGGCGGGGCGGGGTCGGGCGGGGCAGGGGTCCGGGGCTATCGAGGCGGGGCCGAGGTTGCGCTGGGCAGCTGCGCCGCCCGGCGGACGTGGCGCGCCTTGAGGACGTCATCGCGGTGCACGCTCCCCTTTGGGGCGTGCCGGAAGTCCTTGCCCGGGGGGGCGGGGCTGCGCCTGCGTGGTTCGTCCTCGCGTGGCCGTCAAGCCCTCTCGTGCCTTAGATTCCAGCGAGCTACGCAAGCAATCCTGGCCCAGCCGAGCTTTCTTCCCCAAATCCCGTAATCCTTGACCTTATTCCCCCAAAGAAGCGGCCTCCCGGGAAGGACCGCCCTGGCGGAGAAGACTCGAACGGCTCCCACAGCCGGGCGTTGGGGGAAAGGTGGGCGGTCTCGGTCGTGCGAGGTCGGGGAGGGAGGGTCCTCCGCCCTCCATTGCGGAGCCTCGCTCCCGGACCACCGGGGGACCGGACGCCGGGCCGCGAAGCTGCCGCCTGGGGCTGCGGGGAGGAGAGCAACATAACTGGAACGGCACTTAGGGGCCGGTGTCAGGGTTGTCACCGGGGTTGGCGGAAATGACGAAGGGGCCCCAGGCACGTCGTGTTACTGGGCGAGGTTCCAGCCAAGGTGCCCACGCGCCTTGGGGGAAACCAGAGGACTTCTGCACCGTTTCCCGAGGACAGTTTGGCAGTGTTTCAGAAGGACCTTAGAACCAGGCAGGCCCCCTTCTAGGATGGTGGAAAGCCTAAAGATCTGAAAACGGTCTCAAGTGTCGTCTTAGCGATTGGCTGACTAAACCGAATGCAAGCCGGAGACTGCACACGATGTTGCCGTTAAGAGTTACACTGGGCCGGGCAGTCAGAGGCGGGCGGATCACCTGAGGTCAGTTGTTCGAGAACAGCCTGGCCAACATGGTGAAAACCCGTCTCTACTAAAAATACAAAATTAGCCGGGCGTGGTGGCAGGCGCCTATAATCCCAGCTACTTGGGAGGTTGAGGTAGGAGAATGGCTTGAACTCAGGAGGCGGAGGTTGCAGTGAGCCGAGATCGTGCCACTGCACTCCAGCCGGCTGACAAGAGCGAAACTCCGTCTCAAAAAAAAAAAAAAAAAAAAGTTACATTAGGCTGGGTGCGCTGGTGCAACCTGTAATCCCAGCACTTTGGGAGGCCGAGGCGGGCGGATCTCTTGAGCCCAGGAGTTTGCGACCAACGTATTGAGTTTGGCCAACATAGTGAGACCCCCGTCTCTACAAAAGATAGAAAAAATTAGCCAGTTGCGGTAGTGAATCCTTGTAGTCCCAGCTACTTGGGACGCTGAGGGAGGAGGATCACTTGAGCCCTGGAGGAGGAGGCTGCAGTGAGCTATTTTCTCATCCCTGCTATAACGAATTTGTCACAGGCTGTTTTATAGGCCTGGAGCTCAGAAGCCCGAAGTGAGTTTTAGGAGGTTAAAATCAAGGTGTTGGCAAGGGTAGTTCCTTCTGGAGGTTCCCAAGGAGAATCTGCTTCTTTTCCTCTTCCAACTTCTAGAGGCCACTTTCTTCCATCTTCAAAACCTACTATCTCTGCATAAGAACTCTCATGATTATATGCCGGCCGCCCAGACACCCCAGGGTAGCCTTCACATCTCAGTATTCTTAATATTTGCAAAGTCCCTTTTGCCACGTAAGGTAACACCACAGGTTTGGAGATTAGGAGGTGGACATCTTTCAGGGTCATTCTTATTTTAAAAAATGTACTGTCGATAAGAATAGTTAAAATGTAAAATATTTGAAGGGATTTATTCTGAACCGAATATGAGTGACCGCGGCCGGTGACACAGCCCTCAGGGGATCCTGGGAACATGTGCCCAAGGTGGTTGGGGCAGTTTGGTTTTACATGTTTTAGAGAGACATGAGGCATTAATGAAATACATTTAAGATATACATTGGTTTGGTCCAGAAAGGCAGGACCAAACAAAAAAAAAAAAGATTTTTGAACATGCTTCCCGAGCTCAGGCATGAAGAACTCTTGACTGATAGAAACGGAGGGTGTGTCCAAAGTTTTCAGGACGGCCGAGCGGCGCTCCAAAACCCGTCCTCACAGCCTCGCCCCTTTCGCCTCAGCCACAACAAATCATCCTCAACCTGTTCCACCTTCTCCAGTCTGGTAGCAAAAAGGGGTGTCTCAGGTTTGCTTTATTTTATTGTTTGGGCAATTCCTGGAATCCGGCCTGCTTGTGGGAGGAGGCAGGGGCCGGTCCCTCGAGGGTGGTGGGGGCTGCCAGAGCTGGAGGGATGGTCTGGGAGAAGGTGGCTGTACGGTGGAAAGGCTGGTTGGGGCCAGAGTGGGAAACGGGATGCGGACGTCAGGCTTCACCCCCGACCCAGGGGGGAGTGGGAAAGCTGGGGTAGTAGCTGGGACGAGGCCCGGGGGCTGAGCCGGGCACGGCCCGCTCGGCCGAGGGCCCAGAGGGTCGAGTGGGCGACGACTAGCGGGTGCGGCCCCCAGGGTGGACTCCCCGCCAGCCCCGGCCTGGAGGCTCCGCCCGTCCCCGCCTGGGCGGAAGGAGCGCGGAGCGGCTCTGGCCTTGGGTCTGCGGCGGCGGCGTCGGGTGAGCGTCCCGGGCCGAGCGGGCGGGGGCAGAGAGGCAGGGGAGACCCCCTTCGTGTTTTTGTGAGGTTCTCTCCCAGCCCTTTAGTCTGCAGCAGGGTGTCCAGAACTAGCAGGTTCGAGGGATTGGACGCGGGCGCGGGCGGGGGTCCCAGGGACCGGGAACCTTTGCGCGTCGCCTGAGCGTGGCCCGTGTCTGCCTAGAGGGTGGCCCCGCGCCCCCGTCACGTCGGAACATAAGGACCTGAATTGGCCTCCAGACGGCCCCTCCCATGTGGCTCCCCAGGGTGGGGCCCAGGCCTTGGGTGCTGCGGAGACCTCCCGCCGTAAGGTTGAGAAAGTCTGGTCTCCGGATAAGGGACCGTTAGGGCCTCTGTTCAGATCCCTGCCTCAACCAAATCAGGCTGCCGGCTGGTGGTAGTGGGTTCCTGAATGTGCTTTTAGCTTTGGCTGTGTAGGGAGCCAGGGACTCCTCCAGTCACAAAGAAGGGCGTTTACTCCTGCATTTTCATGGGGTCCTCAGTGGGATCCGTGACCCACAGAGGTTCCGAAGGGCCTTTCTGGGATACAACAGGGTCTGGCCAAGCCTGAGGGGTAGGGACAGGGCTACTCCCGCAGCGCTAGTTCCAGATGGTCACGGGAGCACTGGCCACCCTGAGCTCCCACCAAGCTTTCCCAGGAGGAGGACACCCTGGGGCCACCTTTCATCTGGCTGCAGAGGACACAGGAGTGTCAGGCTGGATTTGGGGAGCGTGTGCACCCTGGGCAGCTGCCTGAGGCTCTCCTTCCACCCGCCCTCCCGCCCACAGTGCCTCCTGATGACTAGATTCTGGAGTCAGAATTTGGGTGACCACACCCTGGTTTTGCTCACGTGCTTCGGGTCGGGTGGATTCAGTTTCTCCATGTGGGGCCGTGGGATGTCACCACCCTTTGCCACTGTCCTTGCAGGCCGGGCGCCCAGGCGTGTGGACCCGAGCCCAGCTTTGCCTCTTTCCTCCCAGTTGGTACCAGGGGCCTCTTGCCTCCACTCATCCAGAGTGGACCAGCCGCCTCTGAAGCAGCTCCGGGGAGAGGAGTGCCAGGCACACAGACTCAGGAAGCTGGGGGTGTCAGGACACCAGGAGCCTCTCAAGTGGTCCTGTTGGCCGTCTTTCTGAAGGGCAGCTGGGGTTGCGTCATTTCCCGGAGTGGATCCTGCCAGCTTTCTGGGGCTTCTGGATGAGAGCCCTCTCCCCACCCTGCCCACCCCTCCCCCCAGTGTGGCATCAGTGCTGCTGCTTCCAGGGAGCCTTCCTGACTGTCCAAGCCTCCTCTCCAGGTTCCTGCCCTGCTGTAGTCCCCAGGCCAGTGCTTGGCAGGTGCTCAGGGAATGTATCCACCAACCAAGGTTTGGGGTGGCTGTCTCTGCCTGACCACTTTCCTTCCCCAGGCCCCTGGCGGGTACCTGAGCTGTGCTCTCAGGGCCTCAGGAACCTCCTTCCATATTCAGGGCCTGTGCCTGGGGAGGTTTCAGGGTGTAGCAGCTGTGCCCATCCCAGGCTGACCCACCCAGCTTGCCTGGTAGCCCAGCCTCTGGGCTAGTGTGCCGTGGGGCAGGGGATGTGCCGTAGCCTGGTGCAGAGTCCCCAACCCCAGAAGGGGGCCGTGGAAGCTGACACCCCAAGTGGCTGCCCCCCTACTCTGTCTTGCTTCGGACACTGTGGCCAGTTCCAGGATCCTGGCATCCTGGGAGGTCTCTGGCTTTGTGGGCAGCCTGCCTGGCCCGCCCAGTCTGCCTGTCCTGAGGGTGAAACACAGGTCAAGCGCACAGACCACCCCACCCTACCCTGTCCTTGCCCAGGCAAATGAGAGGCAGGGGCTTCCTGGGCTGCTGCTGTCCCACCCTCTGTGGGGCAGGAGGAGGTGTCCACAGAGGCTGGGTGGTGACAGCCAGGAGGTGGGCTGGCATCTGCATTACCCAAGCTCTGCTGCCCATGCTGGCCTTTCTGGGGGTGGGTGCTGGTCCCTGCCCCCTGCCCCACCCCCGATGTCTGCTCCAGAGACAAAGGTGGGGAGGGTGCTGAAGACGAAGTGTTTGCCCAGGGAGAGGCTGCGGCTCCTCCTGAAACATCAGCCCTGTGGGTCCTGTTTGCAGAATCTCCGGCCTGTGAAACCGTGAGGGGATTCGGCCAAGACGTCCTCTTCCCTCTGCCTCCCACCCAGGCCACTCTTCACCTCCACCATGAGCCTGGACATCCAGAGCCTGGACATCCAGTGTGAGGAGCTGAGCGACGCTAGATGGGCCGAGCTCCTCCCTCTACTCCAGCAGTGCCAAGTGGTCAGGTACGCTTGCCCTCGGGGTGGCCTTGGGGTGCTGGCGGGGCAGGCTGGCGGGTGGCAGCTCCCTCTGAAGGGTGCATTGCTCTGGAACGCCTTGTTTGTGGACATGAAGTATGAATTCCGTGCAGCTTCCACGTGCATGAGATGTGATTCTTGTTTCTTTTTGACAATTTAGGAATGTAAAACCCATTCGAGACTCATGCAGCATGGGCTGAGGTGGGTGGGCCGAGGTGGGCGGGCACTGGCCAGTGGCTCTCTGGCTCCAGTGTCTCAGCTCCTCTCCCTCCCTTGGAGACACGAGGGCAGGACACAGCTTGGGTCTCCTCCGTGAGCCTCCATGGGGCGCTGCTTGTCCCTGCCAAGCTGGGGGCTGGGAGTCCTCGGCCCTCGAGGTCCTCACAAACCCAGCAGCTTCACAAGCAGGACGCGAGTGCCTGGGTGGGCCGCATCTTTTCTCTTTTTACCTGGTGATGTCGAGTAGTGTCAGGTTTGCGGAGGCGTTACGAGGACCGGACGGGGCTCCCTGGTGAGGTGGTCCTGTGTACCTGCGGACGCTAGCTCTGGCCCAGTACCTCCAGGCAGAGTCTGCTTCTCCGCCCTGCCCTTTTCGTCTTCCTCACTGGTCCAGGATTGCGTGGCCCTCAGCCCTCTGTCTCCTTAGCCCTCTCCCGCCTGTGACTGTCCCCTCGTCTCTCTGGGTTCTTGGTGGTCTGAGGGTCTGGCCAGGCTCCTGCAGGACGTCCTCTGTTGGGGCTTGTCTGGTGGTTTCTTGTGGTTGAAGTCCTACAGTTTTGGCAGGAATGCAGGGAGATGCCGTGGGACCTGCCAGGAGCGTCTTGTCACAGGCGCCGTCTGCCACCCTCTCCACTGTGACGCCACTGCCTTTCCTCCTGTGACTGATCAATGCCTTCGAGAGATACTTTAAATTCTTCTTATTTTTAGAGACAGGGCATTGCTCTGTCACCCAGGCTGGAGTGGCTCCCTCATGGCTTATGTGGCCTCAACCTCCTGGGCTCAAGCAATCCTCCTGCCTCAGCCTCCCGAGTAGCTGGGATTACGGGCATGTGCCACCATGCCCGGCTACTTTTGTATTTTTAGTAAAGATGGGGTTTCTCCATGTTGGTCAGGTTGGTCTTGAACTCCCGACTTCAGGTGATCTGCCTGCCTTGGCCTCCCAAAGTGCTGGGATTACAGGCATGAGCCACCGCGCCTGGCCACATGCGAGCATCTTAAACAAAACTTTCATGGAACAGTTCCTCCTCTTTTTTGTTTCATTTCTGAAATGTCCTGTGTGACTTGCCTTGCTGTTTTCTGGACCCACTGATAGGTTGTAACCTGCATGTGGGGTGGTGGTGGAGGCTGAGGCCAGTGCTGTCTGCGTGGTCCACATGACCCTGGGGTCTGCTCGCAGGCTGGACGACTGTGGCCTCACGGAAGCACGGTGCAAGGACATCAGCTCTGCACTTCGAGTCAACCCTGCACTGGCAGAGCTCAACCTGCGCAGCAATGAGCTGGGTGATGTCGGCGTGCATTGCGTGCTCCAGGGCCTGCAGAGCCCTTCCTGCAAGATCCAGAAGCTGAGGTGAGGTGGGGCCTGGCACTGCCTCTGGCCTGGTGCGGTCTGCTTTGGTAGCCTGGCAGCAGGGGACAGAGCCGCCAAGGGTGTGTGGGCAGCTGCGGGTGGGCAGGCAGTGGCAGCAGGCATTTCCAACATCAGCCAGAGGCACACAGGCCTGGCGGTCTCACAGCGGGGGGACAGGGCCCTTCCTGCCTTATCCCAGCCCCCGCACCCAAGATCTGGCCCTGCCCGCCATCCCTAGCCTTCCAGCATCACCACAGGACCCCCACTGAAAGGTGTGTCTGCAGACAAGGTTTCCCTGGGTCGAGCCACATGCGTGCCCTCCTTCACTCGGCCTGGAGACCCCAGACCCCAGAGCCCCGTCCAGGGAGGGAGCAGGTATAGACCTGCCGCCTGCAGAGTGCTGCTCTGGGCTCTGGGCTCTGGCAGGCGAAGGGTGTGGCAGCTTGGCTCAGGGGAGCCCTGCTGACAGCCAGGTATGCTCCAGCCTCCAGAACTGCTGCCTGACGGGGGCTGGCTGCGGGGTCCTGTCCAGCACGCTACGCTCCCTGCCCACCCTGCAGGAGCTGCACCTCAGCGACAACCTCTTGGGGGATGCAGGCCTGCAGCTGCTCTGCGAAGGACTCCTGGACCCCCAGTGCCGCCTGGAAAAGCTGCAGTGAGTTTGTGTCCTGCCCCAGGGCCCATGCTGGCCGCTGCCTGTCCCCCAGCCAGCCCCCTACATAGAACATCGCCTGCCAGGAGCCGTGAGGAGGGGACTCGGGTCACAGGGGCCTTGTGGTGCTCTCCTTTCCCCATGATGCTGGGGCTGGGGGGATCTGTCATCACCCTCCCTCCCCATCCAGTTGTCCTTTGCAAGGCACAGCTGCCCCAGGACCTGACAGTGGGAACAGACGCCTGGCCGTGAGTCAGGTTCCACTCACCGCCTCAGTGTGTGTGGGGGACCCGGCCATTGTGAGTTGACCATAGCCTGGGACGTGCAGGTGGCCCTGCCTTCCAGAGGCTGGTTTCTTTCTCCCGGGCCCGGTTGCGCCCCAAAGTCTGAGGTCCGGGAGGGGGTGAGGGGTTTCCAGAAGGAATGCCGGTGTCCACAGAGGCCCGGGCCTCTGGATGAGTCTGTGGGGGTCCCTCAGCACTGACACCTGATGCCCAGGCAGGAGAAGGCTGAGGGGGAGATGAGACACCAGCACACCCCTGTGCTCCCTGGCATCACACCCTTGGCTGGTGCACATTCCTGTGTGGTGCTAAGCTTGGCCATCCCCCAGGCTGGAGTATTGCAACCTCTCAGCTGCCAGCTGTGAGCCCCTGGCCTCCGTGCTCAGGGCCAAGCCGGACTTCAAGGAGCTCACGGTTAGCAACAACGACATCAATGAGGCTGGCGTCCGTGTGCTGTGCCAAGGCCTGAAGGACTCCCCCTGCCAGCTGGAGGCGCTCAAGTAGGCACTGGGCCTTGGGGGGGTGCGGGGTGTGGGCTGGGGGGGTCCTGTGCTGCCTCACGTGTGACCCGTGTCCCCAGGCTGGAGAGCTGCGGTGTGACGTCAGACAACTGCCGGGACCTGTGCGGCATTGTGGCCTCCAAGGCCTCGCTGCGGGAGCTGGCCCTGGGCAGCAACAAGCTGGGTGATGTGGGCATCGCGGAGCTGTGCCCGGGGCTGCTCCACCCCAGCTCCAGGCTCAGGACCCTGTGGTGAGTCATGTTCGCGAGGCCTCCTTCCCGGAGGGTCAGGGGCGACGGGCCGTGCTCAGAGCTCTCCCCCGCCCCTGGGCTCATCTCAGGCCATGAGACGGTGCTGAGGAAAGTCTGTGGTGGTCCATGTCCTGCAGGATCTGGGAGTGTGGCATCACTGCCAAGGGCTGCGGGGATCTGTGCCGTGTCCTCAGGGCCAAGGAGAGCCTGAAGGAGCTCAGCCTGGCCGGCAACGAGCTGGGGGATGAGGGTGCCCGACTGCTGTGTGAGACCCTGCTGGAACCCGGCTGCCAGCTGGAGTCGCTGTGGTGAGTGTGGCTGTTGGGGCAGGGCTGTGTTGCAGAAGAGAGGGCCAGGGTGACCGAGGAGACCAGGGGAGGAGTGAGCAACTCCAGGGAAGGTGCTGGGCTCAGCTCCGACGTTCAGAATGCATAGGCCAGGGAGCAGCCTGTGGTTTGATGGGAACAGTGCTTGGGGCCGAGGACCAGGTGTAGGTGCCCACATGCTAGGAGGCTGTCAGATGTTTTTGCTCAGGTCCACGTGGGACCTTCAGGGGAAGGGCCAGTTGCAGCTGTGGGCCAGCCTGGGCCCCTGCCAGGCCTCAGTCCTGTCTGTGTCCACAGGGTGAAGTCCTGCAGCTTCACAGCCGCCTGCTGCTCCCACTTCAGCTCAGTGCTGGCCCAGAATAAGTTTCTCCTGGAGCTACAGATAAGCAACAACAGGCTGGAGGATGCGGGCGTGCGGGAGCTCTGCCAGGGCCTGGGCCAGCCTGGCTCTGTGCTGCGGGTGCTCTGGTGAGTGTGTGAGGGACATGAGTATGTGCATTTGGGAGGTCATATGCACGTGTGTGCACACATGGGCGAGAGTGCACGAGTGTGTGAGCACGTGTCTGTGTGTGAGCACATGGGCGAGAGTGAGCACGAGTGTCCGTGTGTGAGCACATGGGCGAGAGTGAGCACGAGTGTCCGTGTGGGAGTGTGAGCACGTGGGTGAGAGCACGTGGGTGAGAGCACGTGGGTGAGAGTGAGCACGAGTGTCCGTGTGTGAGCACGTGGGTGAGTGAGCACGAGTGTCCGTGTGAGTGTGAGCACATGGGTGAGAGTGAGCACGAGTGTCCGTGTGGGAGTGTGAGCACGAGTGTCCATGTGAGTGTGAGCACATGGGTGAGAGTGAGCACGTGTCCGTGTGAGCACATGGGCGAGAGTGAGCACGAGTGTCCGTGTGGGAGTGTGAGCACGAGTGTCCGTGAGTGTGAGCACATGGGTGAGAGCACGTGTCCGTGTGAGCACATGGGCGAGAGTGAGTACGAGTGTCCGTGTGTGAGCACATGGGCGAGAGTGAGCACGAGTGTCCGTGTGGGAGTGTGAGCACGAGTGTGTGAGCACGTGGGTGAGAGTGAGCACGAGTGTCCGTGTGGGAGAGTGAGCACGAGTGTCCGTGTGGGAGCATGTGGGTGAGAGTGAGCACGAGTGTCCGTGTGAGTGTGAGCACATGGGTGAGAGTGAGCACGTGTGAGTGTGAGCACACGGGCGAGAGTGAGCACGAGTGTCCGTGTGGGAGTGTGAGCACGAGTGTCCATGTGAGTGTGAGCACATGGGTGAGAGTGAGCACATGTCCGTGTGAGCACATGGGCGAGAGTGAGCACGAGTGTCCGTGTGAGTGTGAGCACATGGGTGTGAGGGTGCATGTTCATGTGCTGGGAAAGGCCGGCTGGCGGCACCACTCTGGCTTAGTTCTCATTTTAACTTTGAAAGTCAGAGGTCATGTTTCATGAAGCCTGAGAGCTTCATGGAGCTCCACCCTACCTGGCCACCCTGTGGTCCATCTTCCTGGAAGCCCCGCCCACCTACCTCCCGTGCGGGAACCGCGCCTGGGTCAGGATGTCTTTCCAGATTTGTTTTCTTTGTTAAAGCACGTTCTTTTGCAGCTTTCTAAGAAAAGGTTTTGCAGAAGGTAATTTTTGGGGGTCTTGTGCCCCTGTTCTGCCCTTGGATCATTTAGCCGGGTATAGCATGCACCATTATGCCTGGCTAATTTTATTTTGTTTTTTTTGAGACAGTCTTGCTCTGTCGCCCAGGCTGGAGTGCAGTGGCGCGATCTTGGCTTACTGCAAGCTCCGCCTCCCAAGTTCACGCCATTCTCCTGTCTCAACCTCCCGAGTAGCTGGGACTACAGGCGCCCGTCACCACGCCAGGCTAATTTTTTGTACTTTTAGTAGAGATGGGGTTTCACCGTGTTAGCCAGTATGGTCTCGATCTCCTGATCTCGTGATCCGCCTGCTTCGGCCTCCTAAAGTGCTGGGATTACAGGCGTGAGCCACCGCCCGGCCTAATTTTTGTATTTTTAGTAGAGATGGGGTTTCACCATGTTGGGCAGGCTGGTCTTGAACTCCTGACCTCAAGTGATGAGCCTGCCTCAGCCTCCCAAAGTGCTGCGATTACAGGCATGAGCCACTGTGACCTTGTGTGCACAATCTGCTTTTTCTCGTTGGCAGCTTTTCAAGCTCTCTTTGTTCACTGCGTTCGGGGTTCCATGTGCTTGGCCTTGATGTGGGTCTTGGTTCTTTGTGCTGGATACTTGGTTCTACTAAGAAAATATGCCTTTGGTGATTTTTTTCTCTCTCCTTTCTTATGTTGTTTTTTTGGTGTGCCCATGAGCCTGTCCTGATGTCTTGTAGAGTGACCCTCTAATTATGTTCTCCAAATTTTCTTTCTTTTCGATGTTTTATTTTTGGGAGATATTCTCATTTACCAGCCAGTCTACTGAATTTCCACCCTCAGTGTTTTGTCTTTTGTTTGCTGTTTCCCGTGTGCCTCTCGCCAGGGGCTTTCCGTGGGTGGCTGGTCATCCTGGGCTGGGCACCAGGTGCAGAGTGAGGCCCGGGAGCCCTGGACAGTGAGCCCTGCAGGCCAAGTCATGGCTGCGTTTCTCGAGGGCTTCCTCCTGATGGGGGATTTTCAGTTCCCTGCCAGGGGACACCATCCTGGCTGCCAGGACCTTGTGGGTGTTCCAGATGTGGAGAGGAAGCTTGGGTCCTGGTCACTGCAGACTTGTTCCCCCTGAGCCACTGCACAGGGTGGGGGTCCTGCAGCTTCCCTGGCCCCCACCTTGGAGAGGTCCAGTGCAACTCCTTGGCCCTGCTGTCCGGCCTGTGGCGGCTCCACCCCGGGAAGTGGGTGTTGGGTCTTCTCTTTTCCATCCTCTTTTGTCTGACCTGTCCTCTTGTCTCTCTCTGGAGCCTAAAGTCTGTTGTCCACTCTGTTCCTGTCTTGGTGCCCTCCATACCCTCGTTTCCCCACAGCTGCCCCTCAGTCTCTGGCTGGCTTCTCCTCTGAAGCCCACGCAGCCAGACGGTGTCGAGGTGACAAGGGGGTCGGTGTGGCTCTCTGGGTGGACATCTCTCTCCTGTCCTTTCTCCTCCCTGCAGAAGGTCTCAGGCGAGTGAGGCTGCTTGTGCCTCGCTTGTCTGTGCCTTCCTTGTCCGTGGTGGGGAACCTGCCCAGGGCCACAGGGACGGTGAGCCTTGGGGACGGCCCCACCTGAGGGTCCTGAGTTGCCGATCACAGGTGTCCGTCGCGCCCCCCAGGCCCAGGCCTGCTCTGCCGGTCAGCACGGTGCCAGGCACGCCCGGCACCCTGACCCCTGCCCTGCTTCACCCAGGTTGGCCGACTGCGATGTGAGTGACAGCAGCTGCAGCAGCCTCGCTGCGACCCTGTTGGCCAACCACAGCCTGCGTGAGCTGGACCTCAGCAACAACTGCCTGGGGGACGCGGGCATCCTGCAGCTGGTGGAGAGCGTCCGGCAGCCGGGCTGCCTCCTGGAGCAGCTGGTGTATGTGCATGCGCTGGGCGGGTGGTGCGGCCAGGGCTGCCCAGGGAGGAAGGCGGGGGTGGGGGAGGACACGGGCCCATGCCTCCCTTCTGGCCTATGTGCAGCCTGTACGACATTTACTGGTCTGAGGAGATGGAGGACCGGCTGCAGGCCCTGGAGAAGGATAAGCCATCCCTGAGGGTCATCTCCTGAGGCTCTTCCTGCCGCTGCTCTCCCTGGACGACCGGCCTCGAGGCAACCCTGGGGCCCACCAGCCCCTGCCATGCTCTCACCCTGCATATCCTAGGTTTGAAGAGAAACGCTTAGATCCGCTTATTTCTGCCAGTATATTTTGGACACTTTATAATCATTAAAGCACTTTCTTGGCAGGAGGGGCTCTTGTCCTTCCTGGGGTCCCTGCGAGGCGCTGGCATTGGAGACGACACCACCCCGCTTGGCTTCTCTCCCTGCCTAAGGGACCCGCACCAGGGAAGCAGCCCAAGGCCCTGGCTGTGCTCAGCTTGGTCCCCTGAGCTGCACCCACCCACACTGGGGAGCACAGGGCAGGCCCTGCCCGGGGTGGAGGGATGCCCCTTGGCTCTGTTGCCCGTGCAGGGTGACGCCTGCTGGGAGCTGCCTGCAGGCCCAGCTGCTCCCGCAGCTTCCACCCCGGAGCCTCAGGAGCCCCCAGCACTGCCCTGACTGCCCCCAGCCCAGCGTGGCCCGGCCTGGCCCAGGTTCCTGCCCGGAGCCCAGGGCTCGCCCCAGCTCTGAGTGGGACGATGGGGCAGCCCATCTTGCCCACGGGTGGACAGCTGACCAAGGTGGCCCAGCCCGGGGTGCCCTGCCCTGCCAAGCCAAGAGGGGGACGCTCACCAGCTTTCAAAGGTCCGATGCTGAGTCAGCAACTACAAGTTCATT
The DNA here is from genome assembly GCF_029281585.2 of Gorilla gorilla gorilla. Lineage (NCBI taxonomy): Eukaryota > Metazoa > Chordata > Mammalia > Primates > Hominidae > Gorilla > Gorilla gorilla. Next base: position 6,945,034 of record NC_073233.2, on the reverse strand, counting down.
GCAAAGAAGCTGCCTGGCAACCCCCCTTTTTTGGACAGGGTCTCTCTCTTGCCCAGGCTGGAGTGCAGTGGCGCAATCTTGGCTCACTACAGCCTCGACCTTTGGGACTCAAACCGTCCTCCCACCTCAGCCTCCCAGGTAGCTAGGACTACAGGCATGCACCACCACACCTGGCTAATTTTTGTACTTTTTGTAGGGACAGGGTCTTGCCATGTTGCCGAGGCTGGTGTTTGGTCTCAGCCTCCCAAAGTGCGGGTATTACAGGTGTGAGCCATTGCACCTGCCTATAAAGCCCTTTAAAGTGACCCAGGGGCCGGGCGCGGTGGCTCACGCCTGTAATCCCAGCACTTTGGGAAGCTGAGGTGGGCGGATCACTCGAGGTCACCAGCCTGGCCAACGCGGTGAAAACCCATCTATACTAAAAATACAAAAATTAGCTGGGTATGGTGGCGCATGCCTGTAATCCCAGCACTTTGGGAAGCTGAGGTGGGCGGATCACTCGAGGTCACCAGCCTGGCCAACATGGTGAAAACCCATCTATACTAAAAATACAAAAATTAGCTGGGTACGGTGGCGCACGCCTGTAATCCCAGGTACTCGGGAGGCTGAGGCATGAGAATCGCTTGAACCTGGGAGGTGGAGGTTGCAGTGAGCTGAGGTCACGCCAGTGTACTCCAACCAGGGCGACAGAGTGAGACTCCATCTCAAAAATAAATAAGTAAAATAAAGTGACCCAGGATCTTAGTTTCTTAACTATGACCCCCAGTGGGGAACAGAGCTCCTTGGGGAAATGGGTGATGCCAGGCCTGGGGTGAGAGATGCCCAAGGTGAGTCCGCAGCATCTCAGCGTGTGAGGAACCAGAGCCCCTGGGCACTGTCTGGGGTTGAGTTGCTGCCGGAAGGGCTCCCAGGGGCTGCCTTTGGGACACGGGCGCCGGAACACAGGACCTTCATCACAAGCCCTGCCTCACCCCCCTCGGGAAGAGCAGACGGTGACCGTGAGCGGGGCGCCACCCCCACCTGCCACCACCTGGCTCAGAGCATCAGCGGGGATGGACAGCGTGGGTGGAGTGACAGGACCCGCAGCGTGTGAGGGGGGGAGTGGGGGCCCCTGCAGTGGGGAGATCAGGTGGCAGTTCCTCCTGAGCGATCAAAGCTGCCACCTGCAAAGAGCAGAATGCTAAGGCCCCATGTGTCCTGCAGCACGCAGGGCAGGGCAGCTGGCAGAACCCATCCATGCAGGGCCACGCAGGCCAAAGCTGTGAGTGGCCATGACTGGAAAGAGGACTGCTGGGCACGGTGGCCACACAGGACGTCTTCCTGCTGAGCCCCGGAGGCTGCTCTTGAGTGTGCTCCACATTACAGCCCTTGACTTAGAGGGGTTGAAATTTTCCCCAAAAGTAGTCAAGGAAAAATACTAAAAGTAAAGCTTTTTGACGCCTGGGGCCCCGAGGCAGACCAGAGGGTGTGGGTGCAAATGGCTCCCGGAGTCCCCCCAGGCTGTGTCCAATCAGCCATCAACACCCCTTACTACCCCCTCCAGCTACGAACAGGGCTCAGGGAACCCATTTTTCTCTCCATTTGTGTTTGAAAATTTTCATGGTAAAGTTTTAGAAATAGTGGCCTGGGTGGGCGCGGTGGCTCACAACTGTAATCCCAGCACTTCGGGAGGCCAAGGCGGGTGGATCACCTGAGGTTGGGAGTTCAAGACCAGCCTGGCCAACATGGTGAAACCCCATCTGTACTAAAAATACTAAAATTAGCCGGGCATGGTGGCATGCGCCTGTAATCCCAGTTACTTGGGAGGCTGAGGCAGAATTACTTGAACCTAGGAGGCAGAAGTTGCAGTGAGCCAAGATCGCGCCACTGCACTCCAGCCTGGCTGACAGAGTGAGACTGCATCTCAAAAAAATAGTGGCTCAAGCCGGGCGTGGTGGCTCACGCCTGTAATCCCAGCTCTCAGGGAGGCAGAGGCGGGAGGATCACTTGAACCCAGGAGTTCGAGATCTGCTTGGGCAATATAATGAGACCCCGTTCTCCACAAAAAGGAAGGAAAGAAAAAGAAAAAGAAAAAAAAAAAACGTAAAAATAGTGGCCCGAGAAGGCGGCTGCCCCTCCCCAGGAATCCTGTGTCCACTGCCCAGTGGCGGCCAGCCTGGGACAAACACAGCACCCCAGGAATCCTGTGTCCACTGCCCAGTGTCTGCCAGCCTGGGACAAACGCAGCACCCCAGGAATCCTGTGTCCACTGCCCAGTGGCCGCCAGCCCTCGGACAAGCGCAGCAGAGGGTGGGTGCCACCTGGACCCTCCTGGAGAATGGGAGAGGGGCTGCATCTGGCACCTGCTCTCTCTGGGGGGTGGGGCGGGGCAGGAGCCAAGTCTTTGCTCAGGTGCAGAGGCTGAGGCTGACCCCGGTGCCTCCTGTCCTCTGTGTGGTTTTCCCCAAGTGGGCACTGGGCACAAGGGCAGGCTGGAGGGCTGCACTGGACCCCAAAGCAGGACACGGGGAGCTGGGGGGAGGGCTGGAAGCCTCAGACGTTCGTTGTCACTTTATTGGTTCTCTTTGCTCGTGAAGATGACCCTCACCTCGGAGCCACGGAGGCAGCATGACCCCAGCACCCGGGTTCCAGGCACCCTTGAGGGGCAGCTCAGTGATCTCTGACCCCATCATCCACGTGTCCTCCGGGGTGGTCTGTGTGAAAGGAAGGCTCGGAGGAGGTGGCTCACATCGCCGCCTGGATCTGCTGCCTCTCAGCCATGGAGTGTTTGTGGACGAGCGCCCCACACGAGCTGTGGGGAAGTGGATGCGGAGCCAGTGTAGACGCCTCCAGGCCTCAGCGCACCCAGGGCCCACGGAGTGCAGAAAGGGTACCGAGATGTCCCTGCCTGGACCACACCATGGCTGGGTGACAGGGAGCTTGGTGGGCCAGAGGCCGCGGGGCTGACCAGGCAGAAAGGGGAGGGAGGACCCTGGTTCCTGAGGGACACACTGCCCCAGAGCATGCCCTTGCCACGCCAGCCAGCTCCCGGCTCTGGAGAAGCCTCGGAGCCCAGAGCACACGTGCACATCACAGGCAGCCACGCATGTGTACACACGCACGTACACACGCGTACACACATGCGTACACACGTACACACGTGTACACATGGAGATGAGGCTGTGCTGGGGCCTCCTCCACCCCTCGCCTTCAGCCTCGCCAGGTGCACGGGAGAAAAGCAAAAAACCTTGAGGGCAAGGCCGGGCACGTGGCTCCTGGTGGGACTCACACGGGAGGAAGCCACGGAGGCCTGGGCTCTGGGAGGCTCACGAGGCAGCCATGGCCCAGGTCAGTTTGGAGTTGGTGCCCCCTCGCCCTCGGCCACCCCAGGCCCCAGCAGGTCTTCGTCCAGCCCCAGTGGGTGCTGGTCCCCATTGCCGACAGCGCTGCCCTGGTCATCCTTGTTCTGCCGCTTCTGCCACCGGGTCTCCTTGTACCTCAATGTGATGTCCCTGGGGGGCGGGATGCAGCGTCACCACCTGCCCCCACACCAGCCCCACTGCAGGCCCCATGGACAGCTGGCACCTAGTCCCTGTGGAGGTCCGGGATGGACTGGGTGGGGGCCGGGTACCCTGGCCCTGGGACGGCAGCCGTGGCAGACTGGAGCCCTGAGGAGCCTGGATCTGTCAGTGCAGAGCGAAGGCCCCGAGGGCTGGGTCAGGAAAGGCGCCTCCCACAGAGGCGGCCAGAGGGTTGAAGCAGGGACAGCGAGACACCAGCGACACCAAACTCCCACAGTGCCTGCACCAAGAGACCCGGACAGCGGCCCTCCTTCGGAACATACCCGCCCTGCCCCGACTCACCGCAGGAAGAAGCGCCAGACGGTCCAGGTGAGCACCAGGACGGAGCCGAGGGTCCAGCACTGGGAGATGTAGAAGGGCAGGGACAGGGTGAGCGTGTGGGGGTCGTACTTCACCACGATGAGCAGCTCCGTGGCCGTGATGGCCGCCACCAGCCAGGCCTGCGGGCCCAGCTTCTTGTGGGGCTTCCTGCAGGGGCAGCAGGGGCTTCAGCGTCCCGGGACCCCCAGGGTCCTCCAGGCGGCCTCGCCCAGGCCCCGGCCTCCCAGGCTCTGCTTCCCAGCCCTCCAGCCCCTGCCCCCCAGGGGTGTCTCCACCCGGCCTGCCGCAGCCCTCACGGGTCATCCATGAAGTCGTAGATCTCGCGCATGGCCACGCCACCCACGTTCACGAAGAAGACGAGCCGCAGGAGGACCAGGTAGTGCTCCGGGGGCATCCACAGCACAAACTTCAGGTAGAACGTGTTCAGTTCTGCCAACAGGAACTAGGGGAGGAGAAGGTGAGCACCAGCTCTGGCCCCCAGCCCGCCGCGCCGTCGCGAGGCAGCCCGGCCTTACCACCAGGATGATGCCGCACACGGCCAGCCAGCGACGCAGGCTGGAGGCTGGCTTCCACTCGAAGCGAACCCAGCTGTACGGCGTGAACTGGAAGGCGATCCTCTTCATCTTGCCCCTGGGAACCACAGAGCCGGCAGCCTGAGGAAGGCAGCCCACCGAACCCTGCCCTGTGCCATCGGGCAACAGACCGTTCCTGGTCACCCGGCCCCACCCTGTGCCATCGGACCAGCTCTGCTCTTGGTCACCCCGCCCCGCCCCGTGCCATCGGACCAGCTCTGCTCTTGGTCACCCGGCCCCGCCCTGTGCCTTCGGGCCACAGACTCTGTTCCTGGTTACCCAGCTGCTGCCCGGCCGCTCTCCGAGGTCTGGCCACCCAGCTACAAGCCCTGCTTCTCCACAGCCCTCTGCTGTTCAGTCTCTTCCAGCTTGAGCAGTGGCTGCAGCGCCTCAGAGGGCGCTCCACGGTGCCGTGAGCTGGCCACGTCTGCAGGGCCAGGCAGAGCCGGGGCACCCACAGGCAGGAGGGGAGACCCCCGGCCCCCAGGCCTTTCCTTAGACTTTCGTTTCTTTTTTAAATTCCAAAGTCATAATGACAAAGTACCTGCAACTATTTCATAACCAAAGCAACCAAGGGAGGGAGAAGCACGGAATGATCCCAGAGCCCCTGCGCCAGGCCGGCCGGGGATTGAGGAGGGAGGTGAGTGGGTCAGACGCCATGGCCACTGTGAGGGGCGGCCGGGCTTGAGTACACCAGGTCAGAGGGGAGGTTCCAGGAGGCAAAGCCCCACGGTCACCCCTCCTGAGCCGCACACTGGACAGGCCTGGTGCTCCGGGTCTGCTGGAGCACGGATGCTGAGGCTGCCTCCAGGTAACCCCCACCCGGCCCTGCCCTCGCAGCCCCCACGACGTACTTGTAGGTCGGAATGTTCCAGAGGCCCTGCCACTTGTACGTCTTCAGGGACAGCCACTCGAGGGTCTTCATGCCGCAGTAGATGCCCAGCCCGTTGCAGACGAGCACGTCCATGATCCACTGCAGGGAGGGGCCGGCACTCGTTGCAGGGGTGAGGGGTAACGAGCCCCCTGAGGAGGACCCCGGAAGAGCACAGGGGAACCGAGAATGCCCCTCAGCCTGCACCCACTGCCCCCCGGGGAGAATGAGGGGGTCCAGGGGCCATGCTGGGCACAGGGGTTCCGAGAATGCCCCTCAGCCTGCACCCACTGCCCCGGGGGGACTGAGGGGGGTCCGGGGGCCACGCTGGGCACAGGGGGAGGGGGTCCAAGAATGCCCCTCAGCCTGTACCCACTGCCCCGGGGGCTGTGCTGGCACCTACGTGATCCCACCAGCACTCGCTGAAGTTGGGCAGCTGGTGCTCCAGGCTGTACTCCAGGAACTCGAACATCACGCTGATGATCATACACATCCACCAGTCTCGGATCATCAGGGTCTGCGGGCGCCAGGGTCAGCCAGAGTATGGGACGCAGGCCACACCCAGCCCTGCCCACGGGTGCATGCAGCCCCCACCCCGGCTGGGAGCATTCTTGGAGTCGACAGCACTGGCAGGGCCCCCAGTGAGGTCTCAGGGTGAGCGTGGGGTGGGTGGCTGCCCCTCCAGCAGCCTCGATGTACGACTGTCAGCAAACAAGGCAGCATCCCCGTGCCCGGGGCCTGACACCCAACTCTGCCAGGGTGGGCTGCAGGGTCAAGCAGGCACTGCTCTTAGCCCCATAGGTAGCACAGGGTCCCTCGAAAGTGGGATGGGGCAGTGCTCAAGCCCAGGCAGGGGCGGGACTTCCTGCCCTGCTGCCTCTTGCCATCGCCCCGACCCTGAGGACGGAGCGGGGACCCGGCCAGGATCAGGGCTTCTGGGAGGTCCGGGAGCCCCACGGCTTCTCGAACCTCTGGGTGGCTGCAGTGCGACACCCTCCCACCACACTCAGAGCACCCTGAGCTCAACCCCATGGACAGAAACGGTCCAGAGCCCACGGCAGGCCTGAGAACTGGGGCGGGGAGGCCGGGAAGAGGAGGTGCCGTACCTTCAGGTACCAGCCAAGAAAGTGCGCGGGAACAAAGCCATCCAACTTGTCCTGTTGGCGACAGGGTATGACCCTTGACCCTGGGGCACAGCCACCCCCACTCCCCACACTGGCAGATCAGCCCACACCTGAGCAGCACCTGCCAGACCCCGGGAAGAAGGCCAGGGACTCACAGGTGCTGCCGTGGCCTGTGGAGACCACGTCCATGACAGCCTAGAGAGCAGGGGCCCCCTGCCCACCATGAGCACCATCTGGACGGATAGGGCCTCAGCACATCTCTGCACCAGGAGACCCCACGTGTAGGCCGAGGGGTGCGAGGCAGGAGCGTGGATGGTGCCTGGTCCGGCACAGGGCCACACCTGGGGAGGGACTCGCCTCAGGGCTCCCGGCGTCTTACCCAGATGTTGTGAAAGGGGTCAGTCTCATTGTCTGGGTCGTAGATGAGGCAGTTTCCCCCGTAGTCTCTCTCTGGCAGTGGGACTCCCAGCTTGGGGTCAACATACTTTAGAAACTGCCGGCCATCTTGGACAGTCTGCAAGGCCAGTGCCCCCGTCAGTGGGGCTACAGTTAGTGGTGGCAACTTGAAACGGGAGATCATGGTTGTTTATTTATTTATTTTTTTGAGACGGAGTCTCGCTCTGTCACCCAGGCTGGAATGCAGTGGCGTGAACTCGGCTCACTGCAAGCTCCGCCTCCCGGGTTCATGCCATTCTCCTGCCTCAGCCTCCCGAGTAGCTGGGACTACAGGCGCCCACCACCACGCCCGGCTAGTATTTTTTTTTTGTATTTTTAGTAGAGACGGGGTTTCACTGTGTTAGCCAGGATGGTCTTGATCTCCTGACCTCGTGATCCACCCACCTCGGCCTCCCAAAGAGCTGGGATTACAGCCGTGAGCCACCACGCCCAGCCAGGAGATCATGGTTGTAAACTGCATCTCAGTCACCCTGGAAGAGGGCAGCGCCCTGTCTCAGCAGCCCTCCCCACCCCAGGGAAATCCTGGTGGGGCAGCGCGTGGGGAAGGAACCCCCAGGCACGACACCCCATCTCCACACCTGCGCTCCCTGGGGCCAGGTGGGCACAGGTGCGCTTCAGGACATGGGGGTCTAGGACCGCTGGACAGACGGGAGCGGGACGGGGCCCCGAGTTACTGCGGTGCACCGCCCCCACCCCGACCCCTCCCCGCATGTGCGCTCGGGCCAACACCCTCACAGGAGTCGCCCTTGTGGAACCTGCTCTTTCCTCACCCAGACGCTGGCATCAGCCAGATACACCTCTTCACCTTAGGGCAAGGCAGGCTTTTGGGCCTGACCTCAAGGGAGGTTTACATCATTTACAGACGCCTGTGCACACAGCACACACGCACCGGTGCACCAGCTGTGTTTACAGACGCCTGCGCACACATTGAGCACACACGCGCCCGTGCACTGTTTACACTCGCCTGCGCACACAGTGAGCACACACGCGCCCGTGCACTGTTTACACTCGCCTGCGCACACAGTGAGCACACATGCGCCCGTGCAGTTTACACTCGCCTGTGCACACAGTGAGCACACACACCCGTGCACTGTTTACACTCACCTGCGCACCCAGCACACACGTGCCCGTGCACTGTTTACAGACGCCTGCGCACAGTGAGCACACACGCGCCCGTGCACTGTTTACACTCGCCTGTGCACAGTGAGCACACGCGCCCGTGCAGTTTAAACTCGCCTGCGCACAGTGAGCACACACGCGCCCGTGCACTGTTTAAACTCGCCTGCGCACAGTGAGCACACACGCGCCCGTGCACTGTTTACAGACGCCTGCACACACAGTGAGCACACGCCCGTGCAGTTTACAGACGCCTGCGCACACACCACACGCGCCCATGCACTGTTTACACTCACCTGCACACACCACACGCGCCCATGCACTGTTTACACTCTCCTATGCACACGGTGAGCACACACGCGCCCATGCACTGTTTACACTCTCCTGCGCACACGGTGAGCACACACGCGCCCATGCACTGTTTACACTCACCTGCGCACACAGCACATGAGCCCGTGCACTGTTTACACTCGCCTGTGCACACAGCACACACGCGCCCGTGCACTGTTTACAGACGCCTGCGCACACGGTGAGCACACGCGCCCGTGCACTGTTTACACTCGCCTGCGCAGTGAGCACACGTGCCCGTGCACTGTTTACACTCGCCTGCGCACACAGCACACGCACCCGTGCACTGTTTAAATTCGCCTGCGCAGTGAGCACACACGCGCCCGTGCACTGTTTACAGACGCCTGCACACACAGTGAGCACGCGCCCGTGCACTGTTTACAGACGCCTGCGCACACGGTGAGCACACGCGCCCGTGCACTGTTTACACTCACCTGCACAGTGAGCACACACGTGCCCGTGCACTGTTTACGCTCGCCTGCGCACACAGTGAGCACATGCGCCCGTGCACTTACGCTCGCCTGTGCGAGCACACACGCGCCCGTGCACTGTTTACGCTTGCCTGCGCACACGGTGAGTACACACGCGCCCGTGCACTGTTTACAGATGCCTGCGCACACGGTGAGCACACGCGCCCGTGCAGTTTACACTCGCCTGCGCAGTGAGCACACGTGCCCGTGCACTGTTTACACTCGCCTGCGCACACAGCACACGCGCCCGTGCACTGTTTAAACTCGCCTGTGCAGTGAGCACACACGCGCCCGTGCACTGTTTACAGACGCCTGCACACACAGTGAGCACGCGCCCGTGCACTGTTTACAGACGCCTGCGCACATGGTGAGCACACGCGCCCGTGCAGTTTACACTCACCTGCACAGTGAGCACACACGTGCCCGTGCACTGTTTACGCTCGCCTGCACACACAGTGAGCACATGCGCCCGTGCACTTACGCTCGCCTGTGCACACAATGAGCACACACGCGCCCGTGCACTGTTTACGCTCGCCTGCGCACACGGTGAGTACACACGCGCCCGTGCATTGTTTACGCTCGCCTGTGCACACGGTGAGCACACGCGCGCCCATGCACTGTTTACAGACACCTGCACAGTGAGCACACACGCGCCCATGCACTGTTTACGCTCGCCTGCGCACACAGTGAGCACACGTGCCCGTGCACTTACGCTTGCCTGCGCACACAGTGAGCACACACGCGCCCGTGCACTGTTTACGCTCGCCTGCGCACACGGTGAGTACACACGCGCCCGTGCACTGTTTACGCTCGCCTGCGCACACAGCACACATGCACCCCTGCACTGGCTGTGTTTACAGACGCCTGCGCACACAGTGAGCGCACACATGCCCGTCCTCTGTGAGCTATGGCACCCAGGACCATGCAGCCCACCCAACACCCAGGCCTCAGTTCCTAATATTCAGTAAGGCCCCAGGGCTCTTGGAGAAGGGGCTGATTCCAGGACCAGGCTGGGGAGTGGACAGGAGGAGCCTGGAGCATCCCGCAGTGCTAGGAAGTCAGGATGTCCTCAGAAAAACAAAACGAAAAGCCAAGAACTCCGTGAGGGTGTGTGAAAGCAATACAGGAACCACGTGGAAACTCCTTTTGGCAAAAGAATTTGGGCACCACGATAAATAGAGCAGTGCTGAAATAAATATCCAAGTGTAAGACAAGTATCTGTAAGTCCACACTGATATAAATACATGATGGAATAACTAATGGTAGAGAAGCAGGATCTCTCCCATGCACAAGAATTCTTGGCAACGTGCAGACGCCACACACCAAGGAGGGCAACGAAACTCCCCTCCCTCCGTGCAGGCTGCACCAGTGACCTCCTTGTGGAGAATGCACTATGGATTGACAGTGGAAAGCCTGACAGACACATCTCGCCAGGCAGTCAAGGTCCACAGCACCAGGGATGCATCATGGTGATGGTGCCAGTGCATGCCTTCACCCCAGACAAATAATGAGAAAACGTCAGACACATCCTCACAAACCCTGGTGCCAAAGCCAGAACAAGACATTCCAGGAAAATTAAAGGACAGTACCTCTTACAAATATGGATGCAAAAATCTTAGATAAAATGCTAGGAAAGCAAGTCCAGCAGTATGTAAAAAGGCACACCCTGGGACCAAGCAGGATTTATCCCAGGAATGCAAGGTTGGTTCAGGATAAGAAAATCAATCAATGTAATTCATCATATTAACAAAGGGGGAAAAACACCCATATGATCATCTCACTTGATGCGAAAAATCATTTAACAAAAATCTAACAACTTTTCATGATAAAAACACTCAACCAACTAGGAATATACTAGAACTTTCTCCACTCAGTAAGGGAGATCTATGAAAAACTCACAGAACTTTCTCCACTCGGTAGGGAGATCTACGAAAAACTCACAGAACTTTCTTCACACGGTAGGGAGATCTACGAAAAACTCACAGAACCTTCTCCACTCGGTAGGGAGATCTACGAAAAACTCACAGAACTTTCTCCACGCGGTAGGGAGATCTACGAAAAACTCACAGAACTTTCTCCACGCGGTAGGGAGATCTACGAAAAACTCACAGAACCTTCTCCACTCGGTAGGGAGATCTACGAAAAACTCACAGAACCTTCTCCACTCGGTAGGGAGATCTACGAAAAACTCACAGAACCTTCTCCACTCGGTAGGGAGATCTACGAAAAACTCACAGAACCTTCTCCACTCGGTAGGGAGATCTACGAAAAACTCACAGAACCTTCTCCACTCGGTAGGGAGATCTACGAAAAACTCACAGAACCTTCTCCACTCGGTAGGGAGATCTACGAAAAACTCACAGAACCTTCTCCACTCGGTAGGGAGATCTATGAAAAACTCACAGAACTTTCTCCACTCGGTAGGGGAGATCTACGAAAAACTCACAGAACTTTCTCCACGCGGTAGGGAGATCTACGAAAAACTCACAGAACCTTCTCCACTCGGTAAGGAGATCTATGAAAAACTCACAGAACCTTCTCCACTTGGTAGGGAGATCTATGAAAAACTCACAGCTAACACACTCAGTGGGATAAAGACTGGATGCTTTTCCCCTAAGATCAGGAATCAGATAAGAATGTCCATCTGGCCAGGCACAGTGGCTCATGCTTATACTCCCAGCACTTTGGGAGGCCAAAGGGGTCAGACCGCTTGAGCTCAGGAGTTTGAGACCAGCCTGGCCAACATGGCGAAACCTCATCTCCACAAAAAGTTAAAAAATTAGTCAGGTGCGGTGGCTCACTTGAGACCAGGAGTTCTGAGACCAGCCTGGCCAACATGGTGAAACCCTGACTCTACTAAAAATACAAAATTAGTCGGGTGTGGTAGCATGTTCCTGTAATCCCAGCTACTACGGAGGGTGAGGCACGAGAATCACTAGAACCTGGGAGGCGGAGCTTGCAGTAAGCCAAGATCGTGCCACTGCACTCCAGCCTGGGCGACAGAGCAAGACTCCGTCTCAAAAAAAAAAAAAAAGCCCATCCTTGCCTATTCTAGGAAACATTGAGCTGGAGGTTCTGGCCAGGGCAGCTACGCAAAGAAATAAAAGACATCGGCCGGGCACGGTGGCTCACGCCCGTAATCCCAGCACTTTGGGAGGCCAAGGTGGGCGGATCACCTGAGGTCAGTTCGAGACCAGCCTCAACATGGAGAAACCCTGTCTCTACTAAAAATACAAAAAAAAAAAAAATTAGCTGGGCATGGTGGTGCATGCCTGTAATCCCAGCTACTCGGGAGGCTGAGGCAGGGGAATTGCTTGAACCTGGGAGGCGGAGGTTGCGGTGAGCCAAGATTGCACCACTGCACTCTAGCCTGGGCAACAAGAGCGAAACTCAGTCTAAAAAAAAAAAAAAAAGAAATAAAAGACATCTAGATTGGAAAGGAACAGGTAAAACTATCTCTATCTGTAGATGACATAATCTTGAATATAGAATATTCTTAAGAGTCTACCCCAAAACACCACAACTATTAGAGCTAATCAGTTCAGCACGGTTGCAGGACGCAAGATCAGTACACAAAAATAAGCTACATTTCCATACACGAGTAACGAGCAATGCAAAAGTAAAATTAAAACAGTTCCACTTACAAGAGCATACAATGAACAAGATAATTGGAGTAAATGTAATAAAGGAAGTACAAAACTTAAACTCTGAAAACTGTAACACATTGTCGGAAGAAATTAAAGACCTAAATAAATGGAAAGCCATCCCATCTTCAAGGACTGACGGAGTTAATATTGTCAGGATGACACTACTCCCAAAACAGACTTGCAGATTCGATGCAATCCCTATAAAAAATTCCACCTGTTCTTTTCACAGGAATGGAAAGGGTGACCCTCACATTCATTTGGAAATGCAAGAGACCCAGATGATTCAAAACCGTCTTGAAAAAGAACAAACTGGGTGAACTCACACTTCCCAATTTCAAATGTCACTTGAGGGATATTCTACTAAACCCCGACCAATCCTCAAAACCGTCCAGCTCACCAGAAACAAGGAGCCTGAGAAACCGTCACTGCCGAGAAAGAGGAGCCCAGGCCGCGCGTGGTGGCTCACACCTGGAATCCCTGCACTTTGGGAGGCCAAGGCAGGCAGATCTGTTTTTTTTTTTTTTTTTTTTTTGAGGCGGAGTCTCGCTCTGTCACCCAGGCTGGAGTGCAGTGGCGCAATCTCGGCTCACTGCAAGCTCCGCCTCCCAGGTTCACGCCATTCTCCTGCCTCAGCCTCCCGAGTAGCTGGGACTACAGGTGCCCACCACCAGGCCCGGCTAATTTTTTTGTATTTTTCAGTAGAGACGGGGTTTCACCGTGTTAGCCAGGATGGTCTCCATCTCCTGACCTTGTGATCCGCCCACCTCAGCCTCCCAAAGTGCTGGGATTACAGGCGTGAGCCACCGTGCCCTGTCAATGCGGGCGGATCATTTGAGGTCAGGAGTTCAAGACCAGCCTGGCCAACAAGATGAAACTAAAAATACAATAAATTAGTGGCGCATGGTGGCAGGTGCCTGTAATCCCAGCTACTTGGGAGGCTGAGGCAGGAGAATCACTTGAACCCAGGAGGTGGAGGCTATAGTGAGCCGAGATCACACCACTGCACTCCAGCCTGGGTGACAGAGTAAGACGCCGTCTCAAAAAATAAATAGTAAAAGAAAGAGGAGCGCAGGAAGACACATGCAACCTGGATGAACTTCAGAGGCACTGTACAGGGCGGAAAGAGGCTGCCCACTGCATGATCCTGGGTGAACCTCAGAGGCTCTGTGCAGGGCGGGAAGAGGCTGCCCACCGCATGATCCTGGGTGAACCTCAGAGGCTCTGTGCAGGGCGGGAAGAGGCTGCCCACCGCATGATCCTGGGTGAACCTCAGAGGCTCTGTGCAGGGCGGGAAGAGGCTGCCCACCCCATGATCCTGGATGAACCTCAGAGGCTCTGTGCAGGGCGGGAAGAGGCTGCCCACCGCATGATCCTGGGTGAACCTCAGAGGCTCTGTGCAGGGCGGGAAGAGGCTGCCCACCCCATGATCCTGGATGAACCTCAGAGGCTCTGTGCAGGGCGGGAAGAGGCTGCCCACTGCATGATCCTGGGTGAACCTCAGAGGCACTATGCAGCGTGGGAAGAGGCTGCCCACCCCATGATTCCATTCTTGAAGACACAGAAGCAAACCCTCACCAGCTGTCAGGGGTCAGGACCGGGTACGACTACCAAGGGGTAACACAAAGGAGTTTTAGGGCCAGTGGAATTCTTTTGTGTCCTAATTGTGTTTCTAGAAGTCTACACAAATGCTAAAATTCACAGAATGTACACTGCCTCAGAAAAGTCAATTTTGCCACGATGACAAAAAATCTCATCATGCACTGATGGAGTTTTAAGATTGGGAATATCAAAGTCCTTTGTAAGCTGAAGACAGCCCCAAAAATGTGTGTTTACACTAAGTTAAACAGAACAAAGAGTATTAATAAAGTAGGCATTTGCGGCAGCAACACAGCCTGACCCAGGATTTACAAAGGAGCTGGATCTCCCACCTGCACCCTGCTCGTCTTGCAGAATGTGGTCAGGATGGGGAAGAAGCACACACAGTCACACTGGTCAACCACAAAACACAAAAACAAAGACCCCGTCCCTCTTGGCGCTGGGGTCCCCTCTGAGGCCCAGATTTGCCCCGGCCATGCAGACGCTGGCCTGCGTCGCAGGACCTGACTTACGGGCTCCCTTCATGCCCAGTCCCCACCAGCACTCAGACATGACAGCTGTGGGCAAAGCCACCCTGGCAGCTGCACCGCTGGCCCTGCCCTCGTCTGTGCCTGCACCACTGGCCCTGCCCTCGTTAAGTGTGGCCCCGCTAAACAGCCACAGTCAGCGCCCCACCAGCAGATGCTCCTGGAGGCCCCCCGCAGCTCGGCCTACGTTTTGAAGGTCTAGCTTTGCTGCCCCCCATCACTCAAGGGCCGCACAGATGCTCCTGGAGACCCCCCGCAGCTCGGCCTACTTTGTGGGGGTCTAGCCCTGCTTCCTCCCATCACTCGAGGGCCGTGTGGGCAAGGCCTCCTTTGTCACCCTGCCTGGGGCCACACTGTCACCTAAGTTCCCAGATATCCAATCCAGAAAAACAGCTTACCTGGAAGAGTATAAAGATGAGAAACAGCTCGTAGACCACACTCACGCAGAGCCAAAACCTCCAGTAAGCTACAAAGACAGACGACAGAACGTTAGTGCACCCGGCCCAGGCCTCCACGGCCCCGTTCAGCCCCAGGCTGGCTCCTGGCTCCTTCACACCCAGTGTCTCTTCTGGGCCCTTCACAGGCCCCTGGGAGAGCCTTTATAAAGAAAGCTGTAACTCAGAATTAGGCACAATTTCTCTCTGAAAAGTGAATTTTTTTTCTTCATTTTTTCCATTCCAGTCCTTAAATCTTTTGCCCATAAACTGTTGCACAGAAGCAGTCAGCAAACATCCCTGCCTTGTGTTTACGAGTGATGCTTCTAAACTTGTGCCGTTAAGTTTGGAGTAGGTTTTTGGTGGATACCTTTTTTTTTAGATGGAGTCTGTCGCCCAGGCTGGAGTGCAGTGGCGCAATCTCAGCTCACTGCAACCTTCACCTCCAGGTTCAAGCGATTCTCCTGCCTCAGCCTCCCGAGTAGCTGGGCTCACAGGTGTCCAGCATACCCGGCTAATTTTTGTATTTTCAGTCGGGACCGGGTTTCACCATGTTGGCCAGGCTGGTCTCAAACTCCTGACCTCAGATGGTCCACCTGCCTCAGCCTCCCAGAGTGCTGGGATTACAGGTGTGAGCTACTGTGGCTGGCCATTTTTTTTTTTTGAGACAGGGTCCTGGCTCTGTTACCCAGGCTGGAGTGCAATCTTGGTGCACTGCAACCTCTGCCTCCTGGGCTCAAGCAATCCTCCTACCTGAGCCTCCTGAGTAGCTGGGACCACAGGTACGTGCCACCACATCCAGCTAATTTTTGTATTTTTTTTTTTGGTAGAGATAGGGTTTCGACATGTTGCCCAGGCTGGGATACTTTTTATCATGTTAAAAAAATCTTTCAATTCCAGTATGTTAAGTTTTTGTCATGGATGAATGTGCCCTATTTTTGTTTTTCTGCATTTAAGGGGATCAATTTTTTCATGTTGATGTGATGAGTTACATTAACAGACTTCTAACATGAAACCATCCCTCAATTCCTGACTTCCCACGGCTCCGAGCAGCTCACGGCAAGACATGCAGACGTGAGGTTTTCAGACTAAACGCAGGAGGCCCCGACGTACTCAGGGGAAGACGGCCACCGTGGCTCATGAAAGGCCGCCATCATTGGCAGGAAATACAAACTCCCTGGCGTTCTTAGGAAAAGCTGCAAAGGGAGGTCTGGGACCCAAGACAGACGACTGAGATCACAAACTTCTTCCTCACGCCTTGGGATAAGAAGAACCTGGAAACTTCCCAGTGGCCCAAGAGTTTAAGGGGCTCGTGGTGAAATTAACTCGGGGCAGCCCTCGCCCCACAAGGGCTCGCCGACTGAAGGGGACGCCTTCGGAGCAGGTGCCTGGCCTGCAGGTGACGCCTTTGGAGCAGGTGCCCAGCCTGCAGGCACTCTCTGACGCTGACTCAAGGGGACGCCTTCAGAGCAGGTGCCCAGCCTGCAGGCGCTCTCTGACGCTGACTCAAGGGGACGCCTTTGGAGCTGGTGCCCGGCCTGCAGGTGCTCTCTGAGGGGACAGCTACACCCATGAAACCATCATGTTCTGAGCGGGCCACAGGTCACCACGACCGGTACTAACTTCCCTCCCCCCACTGCCAAGTTGAATCTTTCTCATGTTTCTCCTGTTGGGGAAGGCCCCAGATCAGAAAGGTGGCATCTCGGACTCCTCTCCCCACTCACGCTTCACACCCGACCAGCACCAGGCTGCCGCCCCCGAATACCCAGCGGGCCCTTGGTCTGCGTTCCTGGGTCGCTTCCCAGAGCAGCTCCAGCACCTCCCTGACCCCAGGGCCACCCCCCAGCCCCCAGCGCTCATTTGTCTTTCTAAACATCACACCAGAGGGGAAAGACAGACAGGCAGCCTCAGCAGCCCTGGAAATGCTGTGGCTGACTCAGCCTTCGGAGGGAGCCAGAAGAAAATGCAGTTCACACAGGAGGGATGCCCTCCTCAGTGGCCCAGAACGTTCCACCTCCCTCTGAGCTGCAGCCAACTCAAGTTTCCAAAGAAAGCAGCTCCCCAGATGGCCAGGCTGGGCCCATTTCCACTCCTCCTCATGAGGCCCAGTCACTAATGGCTACGGCTACAGCTGCCGGACTGGGCATTCCTGGGCCAGACCCAGGGGAGTGTGAAGGTGGGCAGAGCCCACAGGGACCACCTTTCTGGAGAAAGCCCTTCTCCCTGCCCCCCCCCAGAGCCTCCGCTGCACAGGACTCATCACTTGTCCACTTCAATGTGTTGTGACTGCAGAGGGTTGAGGGCTCCCTGCCGGCCCCCAAGTTAACAAGACGCATGGAAGAAGGTGGCTCCAGGACAGGCTTCCCCGTCAATAAATCGAAGATTGGCAAAGTAATATGGAATTTATGCCAAGCAAACTAAACGGACAGAAGAAAGGTAGAGCAGAGCTCAGACTAAAAACTGAACACCCCAGGAACCCCCAGTCCTGCCCAGCGGGAGGGGACGAGCCACAACTCAAGAGATGCCGCGGCCGGAGCTTTTGGAAGCGCCAAGACCTTCAGGCCCAGATGCTCCACATCCCGCCAGGTGACCTGTGCCGGAGCTCCTGACTGCACAGAGCTGAGGGTCTCCCGGGAGTCTCTCCCTGTGCCAGGGGCCACATGCCAGGACAAGCTGCTGCCTGCTGACCAGTCTGTCCCACTCACGGCTGCGTCCCAGTCCCCGGTGATGCCGCCACCCAGGAGGGATTTGGTGCATCTCCAAGCAAGGACGGCCATGGGTTGAGCTTCCGGCAGCTCTTCTTCCCTCCAAATCCACCCAACAAGCATGTAACTGCACCAGGCTCTTCACTGTGTGACGGGCAGTTTCACATCATCACCGCGCCAGGCTCTTCACTGTGTGACGGGCAGTTTCTCACCTTCACCGCGCCAGGCTCTTCACTGTGTGACGGGCAGTTTCTCACCGTCACCGCGCCAGGCTCTTCACTGTGTGACGGGCAGTTTCTCACCGTCACCGCGCCAGGCTCTTCACTGTGTGACGGGCAGTTTCACACCATCACCGCGCCAGGCTTTTCACTGTGTGACGGGCAGTTTCACACCGTCACCGCGCCAGGCTTTTCACTGTGTGACGGGCAGTTTCTCACCGTCACCGCGCCAGGCTTTTCACTGTGTGATGGGCAGTTTCTCACCATCACTGCACTTTCTACTGCTCTGCTGAGGAATCCAAACCCCTTGGAGGCAAGACCGTCCGTGCTCAGCTGCCTGGGCAGACAGAGCCCTGGGCCCTTCCCACACCGCTGTCAGCCAGCAGAGCGGCCTGCCAGGCACTCAAGGAGCCCTCTCTGAAGGCCCTGGGCAAGGAAGGGGTCAGCAAGACCAGCCTGCTTGGGTCACCGGACGGCTCCCTGCTCAGGGCCTCTGTGGATGGGGGAACTTCACTCACCACCATGGCACTGACCCTGGGGCAGACACTGCTCTCCTGGAGGCCAATTTTATAACACATATCACGGGCTTAAACTGTGTATGCCCTTTAATTCAATACTCACTTCTGGGACATTTTATTAAATGAATAATCAGATATTTACACAGAGCATACGTGAAAAAATTCACCACAGCCTAGTTTATTAAAATAAAACTGGAAACTCTCTAAATATACAATATTATGGCTTAAATAAGTTAGTTAAATGTAGTACATTCTAATGAGAGCTAAACAAGCAGTCATTAAAATTTCAGGTGTTAAAAAATTAGTAAGGAAATGACTAAAGTCATTTAAACCTAAATGATTAAAGTCATTTTAAAAATTAGTAAGGAAATGACTAAAGTCGTTGAACCTGAAGTGGAGAATGCACAAAGCCACACGTTCAGGATTCCACTCTTTTGAGGCTGTGAATATGTCTGTACACACAAACGCGTGAATATGTCCGTATCACACAAACATGTGAATATGTCCGTGCACACAAACGCATGAATATGTCCGTATCACAAATGCGTGAATACGTCTGTATCACACAAACGCGTGAACATTTCTGTATCACAAACGCGTGAATATGTCCATACACACAAACACGTGAATATGTCCATATCACACAAATGCGTGAATGTCCGTATCACACAAACGCGTGAATGTCTGTATCACAAACGCGTGAATATGTCCGTATCACACAAACGCGTGAATATGTCCATATCACACAAACGCGTGAATGTCCGTATCACAAACGCGTGAATATGTCCGTATCACAAATGCGTGAATATGTCCATATCACAAATGCGTGAATATGTCCGTACACACAAACACGTGAACATGTCCATATACACAAAGATGTGATTATGTCTGTATCATAAACGTGTGAATATGTCCGTACACAAACGTGCGAATATGTCTGCACGCACAAACACGTGAATATGTCCATATACACAAACAAGTGAATATGTACGTATCACAAACACGGGAAAATTTAACAGTGGTTATTATTTGTGGGTAGCTTTATTTTTAAGTATCTTTGTATTTTCGAAATTTTCTATAATACATACTCCTGTTGAAACAGAAAATGTTTCTAATTACTTCGTGTGGCCACTCAGGGGAAACAACAGACCCTACGGAAGCCTGAGCCCGCCTTCCTGGGGTGGGACTTGGGGGACAGAGTACACTGAGATTGGCGGGATGCTCTGGCCCACGAGGGTTTGTTAGAACTCAGGGCCATAAGGTGGGGTGGTGGCTGAGGCAGAGTGCGCTGGGCAACCACTTCAAGGGCAGGGGGTGGGCGGCACCTCACAGCTCCATCTGGAGCCCTCACCCACCCGCCCATGGCCTCACAGCCCCATCTGGCGCCCTCACCCACCCCCGCCCCCTCCGGTCTCAGAGCCCCACCTAGAGCCCACAGTCCCTGGCCTCACAGCCCCATCTGGAGCCCTCGGCCACTCTGGTCTGTGGAAAGAGGAGGCAGAAGCAGGAAGAGAAGGGCTGGAGGGCCCTGGACAGGGAAGAGTGAAAGGGCCAGAGAAGGCCTGGAGAGAGCCTCGGTGGTTAGAGGAGGAGCACACGGCCAGCTCAGAACCCCACGCCCTCGTCCATGTGGGAAGTGGCCTCGGAGGCCTCGGGGAGGGGCCAGGCGGAGGGGAGGACAGGACACTCACACCCAGCAGCACAGACACAGAGTGGCCGCTCAGAACAGAAATGCCACAGGGGCACACGGAAAAGGAAATGGCAAGTTACCTGGATGAGGTCTGGAAAATGGCCCGTCTTTAGCTTGTGTGACTCCAAAACATAAGAAAACCAAAATACTGGCCACAATACCTCTGCAAATAAAGAACAAACAGCCCCTCAGTGTGTGCAGGCTTCTCCCAGGAGGGAGGTGGGAGGCTGCAGGGACCCCCAGACACCCATTGTGGAACAGCCCCTGATGCTGGGGCGGGAGGAAGGGGCCTCGGGCCGAGCTGGGCGACTCCGCCGCGGGGAAGGCCCAGCTACCTCCACCACCCTGGGCCGGACATTCGCCCTCACATTTGCCGCCTCCGCGGCAGGGAAGGCCCAGCTACCTCCACCACCCTGGGCTGGACGTTCGCGCTCACATTTGCCTCCTCGGCAGTGGGGAAGGCCCAGCTACCTCCACCGCCCTGCACCCAACATTCGCCCTCACATTTGCAGCCCGCCCAGTGGCCGGGAGAAGGTCCCTGTGCTTGGGCTGCTGGTGGTTCCCAGTGTCACATCAGGAAGACACTGGCTCTACACAGAGGCCACTGAATGCCCCGCATGTGACCATCAGTGATCACAAAGCCCACGTAGGAGGGAAGGCGTCAGGAGCTACTGCCTCCCTGCTCCAACGCGGCAGGACCCCCAGGAAGTGTCTCTAGAGAGCTCTTGTGTCTTTTTGGTGTCAACTCATCCAAAACCAACGGGACTCCTGTGATTCATAAGATGGAAGCGTGAGAGCTGTAACTGCAACCAAAGATGCAGGTTCACGGGAAGGAGGGCGCGAGGGACCACGCTGGGCAGGGGCAAGGTGCTCCCTCCTCGGCAAAGCTCCTTGGGGCCGGCCTCAGCCAGAGTCCCAGTGGGTTTCGGTGAGAAGCAGCTTAGGCCGGCGGAGGAGCAGACAGCCCTGGTCACAGGCACACTGCTCACATCCGCTCGCCGCACCCAAGGTGTGGACCCGCTCTGCGGACGCGCTCTGTGCTCTGCAGACGCTCGGATGCGCCCATCCTCTCCAGTCGTGCTCAGCTCAGGGTCTGAGATCCACTGGCCGCTGCACCACCCAGTCCCTCCCACGGCTCGGCAGTGCCGTGCCAACAGTCACACCTTGGCGTGTTCGCACGCTGGGCGGCCTCTGGGTTTTGGCTGCCATGAGGGAAGCTGCACTCACACACGCACGTTCGTGTGGCCGCAAGAATAGACGGGGCCACAGAGACACGCTATCTATTTTTTAAGACAGCGCTGTTAAAAAATACCCAGTAACAACTTCAGTCTCAGAAATTCCCCTCTCTGCCTGCAGGAGTGCCTGGCCTCAAAGTCCTGAGTAGACAGAGGCAGGTGAGGCCAAGCACCGCCCGAGGCTGGCAGGATGAAGGAGGGCACAAGGTCGCTGGCCCCTGGTGCAGCCGGGACAAGGGTCTGCTGGTTCTGGGCAGGTGCTGCTCTCCACCCAGAGCCCTGAGGGTCTCACCCTCGGCAGGACATTTATGGCCCACCCAGGCGAAACCTGAATTTCTGACCCGGTCTCCACCCAGGCCCCAGCTCCCACACTACCGCTGTCAGCCTCCAGGGACACAGGCAGAGATGCCCTCGCTGCTGGGTTCAGCAAGGTGGGGCACGCGTCCCTGTCACCGGTACCCCTCCCGAGGTCTCTCAGTGCTGAGGGGTGGGAGGTGTGAAAGCACCTTTCAGGACCCCTGGAGCCAGACATAGGCCCCACCTCAGCTGTGCCTCCACGGGGCGTGGGGAGGGTCATAACATTCAGTGGAAAGACAGTAAAACGTCCCCCTGCCCTCCCCAGAAAAGATAAAAATGAAAAGAGGAACATGGGCACTGGCCAAGGGAAGCTGCTCCCAGTACAGGCGCACGTCACCCCAGGCCGCCATCTGCGTCACCCCAGGCTGCCATCCGCGTCACCCCAGGCCACCATCCGCCCGACAGGTGCGCGTCACCCCAGGCCATCTGCGTCACCCCAGGCCGCCATCCGTGTCACCCTAGGCCACCATCTGCCCAACAGGCGTGCGTCACCCCAGGCCGCCCTCCGCCCGACAGGCGTGCGTCACCCCAGGCCACCATCCGCGTCACCCCAGGCCGCCATCCACCAGAGAGGTGCGCGTCACCCCAGGCCGCCATCTGCCCGACAGGCGCACGTCATCCCAGGCCGCCATCCGCCCGACAGGCGCGCGTCATCCCAGGCCGCCATCCGTGTCACCCTAGGCCACCATCCGCCCGACAGGTGTGCGTCACCCCAGGCCGGTGCTCTCTGAATCAGCTTGTGGCACCCCCCACACGGCATGCTGCCCAGAGGCCAGCTCAGACCGGGTCACACAGGACTCTAACCTGGCCACACATCACATAATGTTTATGACAACTTTATAAGGCTAATTTGTTCATAAGAATTACTTGCCGGGCACAGTGGTTCACACCTGTAATCTTAGCACTTTGGGAGGCTGAGGTAGGTGGATCATTAAAGGTCAGGAGTTCGAGACCAGCCTGGCCGACATGAAGCTCCTGTCTCTACTAAAAATACAAGAAATTAGCCGGGTGTGGTGGCAGACACCTGTAATCCCAGCTACTCGGGAGGCTGAAGTAGGAGAATCATTTGAATCTGGGAGGTAGAGGTTGCAGTGAGCTGAGATCGCGCCACTGCACTCCAGCCTGGGTGACAGCAAGACTCAGTCTCAAAAAAAAAAAAAAGAATTACTTAAGTACTTGAGAAGGTGTGTCCCGTTGGGTAAGAACGAGGGAAGTGCTTTAAAAGGAAAACAAATATATTGCATTTTAAAAATAAATTTTTAATTTTAGAATGGTTTTAGATTTACAGAATTATTGTAAAAATAGTAAAAGCTCCCATATCTCACAGGCCCAGTTCTCCCATTAACATCTCACCATTAATAAGCCGGTGCTGGCTGAGTGCGGTGGCTCACACCTGTAATCCCAGCACTTTGGGAGGCCGAGGCAGGCGGATCACAAGGTCAGGAGTTTGAGACCAGCCTGACCAACATGGTGAAACCCCATCTCTACTAAAAATACAAAAATTAGCCAGATGTGGTGGCAGGCACCTGTAATCCCAGCTACTCGGGAGGCTGAGGCAGGAGAATCACTTGAACCCGGGAGGTGGAGGTTGCAGTGAGCCGAGATCACGCCACTACACTCCAGCCTGGGTGACACAGTGATACTCTGTCTCAAAAAATAAAATAAACATAAAATAAAAAATAAAAAATAAATAAGCCAGTGCTGCCATACAGCTGCTGAGGCCTACGCTTCCTTGGCTCTCCCCTGATGTCCTTCCCCCTGCCCCGCCCCCAACAATCTCTTCCTGGATGCCACGTGGCATCTACTCGTTCTGTCTCTTCAGGCTCCCCGAGGCTGGGATGGTTTCTCAGACTCTCCTTGTCTCTGATGACCTGGATGGTTTGGAGGAGGCCTGGTCAGGAATTCTGTGGAATGTTCCTTAGTGAGACGGTCGGCTATGCCTCTGCATGGCCGGGCTGGGGTCGTCGGGGTTGGGAGGATGGGGCAGCAGCCTCCCCGTCGGCCACGCCATGAACATGACCAGTGCATGCTGACCTGACCATTGGGCTTGGGGGTGTCTGCGGGCACCTCGGCTGCAGCGTCCTCCTCCCACTGCCCTCTCCGTGCTGCACGCCCAGGAAGGAGGTCAGGTCACCACGCGCAGCGCACGGCGGGGCAGGAGCTCACGCCAGCTCCTGGAATGGGGGGATCTACCTCATTTACTGAAAACCCTTCTGCAGGGAAGGTTGGTCTTGTTCCCTCTGTTTATTTATTCAATCACTTATACCACTATGGGCTCGTGGATGTTTATTTTCTACTCTGGGTTATATTCTAATACTACTTTATTATTTTGTTGCTCTTTGGCCACTGGGAGGCTCTTTCACTGGGACGCAATCCCGTGACTGTGGGGTTTTGTTTACAGAGCTCCTCACTTTCTGGAACTGCCAGGATCAGCTGATCCTGGGCATTTCCTGCCCCAGTGCTGGAATCAGCCATTTCTCCTCAGAGCCCTGGCCCTGTGGACTGGAGGGCACTAGGAACCAGGATCTGGGCCTGGGTGTGCTCATTGCTGCAAGCATAGCTGGTTCTAGGCCCCCTCAGCTTGTACAGCAACAAGATCTGTGTGTATCCATTAACCACTGTGCACACACTGTTTAACCATCTTTGTCTCTTCTGGGCTAAACGTGCAATGGTAATCCACCATCACAGCGGCCACTCCAACCTCCTCCCTCTGATTACCTGGAGACTCCCCTCCTCCTCCCTCCGATTACCCAGAGACTCCCCTCCTCCTCCCTCCGATTACCCAGAGACTGCCCTCCTCCTCCCTCCGATTACCCAGAGACTGCCCTCCTCCTCCTTCCGATTACCCAGAGACTGCCCTCCTCCTCCCTCCGATTACCCAGAGACTCCCCTCCTCCTCCCTCCGATTACCCAGAGACTGCCCTCCTCCTCCCTCCGATTACCCAGAGACTCCCCTCCTCCTCCCTCCGATTACCCAGAGACTGCCCTCCTCCTCCCTCCGATTACCCAGAGACTCCCCTCCTTCTCCGATTACACAGAGACTCCCCTCCTCCTCCCTCCGATTACCCAGAGACTCCCCTCCTCCTCCCTCGGATTACCCAGAGACTCCCCTCCTTCTCCAATTACCCAGAGACTCCCCTCCATCTCAGAGACTCCCCTCCTCCGATTACCCAGAGACTCCCCTCCTCCTCCCTCCGATTACCCAGAGACTCCCCTCCTTCTCTGATTACCCAGAGACTCCCCTCCTTCTCTGATTACCCAGAGACTCCCCTCCCACAGCCATCATACACACCACAGTGACAGAGCTGCCAGTCAGCACCTCTGTGGAGCAAAACTTTATCGACTAGAGCAGCATCTGTGCCATTCCTTTTGCCTCTGGCCTTATAGACACTGCTCATTTCCAAAGTTACTCAGCACCTTCCTCTGAACACCCTTCAGGAAGGTCAAGGAATGCATCTGCAGTAGTTAAGATTCTTCTCAGTCGGCCTTCCCCGCCGGGACCCCCATCTCCTCAATGAATGTTTAAAATCTGCACACGGTCTGCTCATGTTGTCCAGTTCTACAGGTTCGGACAAACGCAGTGTCATGTACCAACCAGGATGGTGCCACACAGAGTGGCCTCACTGCCATACGAATGCTGCATTCTACTATCCACTCTCCCCTTTCCCCGGGAAACAACTGATGTTTTCACTACCACATCATATTGCCTCTTCCAGAAGGTCATCGAGCTGAAATCACAGTGCGCGGCCTTCTCAACTGGCTCCTCTCACTTAGGAATGTGTATTTACAGAAACATGTATTTAAGGTTCCTCCCGGTCGCAGTGGCTTGATGCTCATTACTATCTTTTAGAGATGGGCTCTCACCCTGTCGCCCAGGCTGCAGTGCAGTGGCTCAGTCACAGCTCGCTGCAACCTCTGCCTTCCGGGCTTGAGATCCCACTCAGCCTCTTGACAGGTGGGACCATGTGTGTGTGCTCTGACACTAAGTTTTTTAGTTTGGTAGAGACGGGGTCTCAGTATGTTGCCCAGGCTGGTCTTGAACTCCTGGGCTCAAGCGATCCTCCTGCCTCAGCCTCCCAAACTGCCGGGATTATAAGCGTGAGCCACCATGCCTGGCCTGCATGCAGGTTTTTATGTGGACATAAGTTTTCAATTCAGTTGGATAAATATTTAGGAGCAAAACTGCTAGATTGCATGGTAAGAATCTATCTATCTATCTATATCTATATCTATATTTTTTGAGACAGAGTCTCGCACCGTTGCCCGGGCTGGAGTGCAATGTTGCGATCTTGGCTCACTGCAACCTCCGCCTCCTGGCCTCCCGAGTAGCTGGGATTATAGGTGCCCGCCACCATGCCAGGCTAATTTTTTGCATTTTTAGTAGAGATGGGGTTTCACTACGTTGGCTAGGCTTGTCTTGATCTCCTGACCTCGTGATCCACCTGTCTCAGCCTCCCAAAGTGCTGGGATGACAGGCGTGAACCACCACGTCTGGCCCAAGAATATATTTATATTTAGTTCTGTGAGAGTCTGTGAAACTGTCTTCTAAAGTGGCTTTAGCCTTTTGTATTCCCACCAGCAATGGGTGAGAGTTCCCGGAAGCGTTCGGTACTGTCGGTTTCTAAGGTTTTAGCCGCTCCGTCGGGTATGCAGTGGCGTCTCCCTGTTTCCAGTTCCTGAAGGACAAATGATGCTGGGCATCCTCCCACCGCAATCTCCTGTCTGAATAACTTCTCGGGTGAACATCTGCTTAGACCTTTCACCCAGGTTTTGTTTTGTTTTGAGACAAAGTTTTGCCTTTGTCACCCAGGCTGGAGTGCAGTGGCCCCATCTCGGCTCACTGCAACCTCTGCCTCCTGGGTTCAAGTGATTCTCCTGCCTTAGCCTTCCGAGTGGCTGTCACCCAGGTTTGTGTTTGAAAGAGAGGGTCTTGCTCTGTTGCCTAGGCTGGAGTGCAGTGGTGTGATCTTGGCTCACTGCAGCCTTGACCTCCTGGGCTCAAGGGATCCTCCCACCTCAGACTCCTGAGTAGCTGGAACTGCAGGTGTGCACCACCACACCTGGCTAATTTTTGTATTTTTTGTAGAGATGGGGTTTTGCCATGTGACATGGTTTCGCTGTGTCCCCACCCAAATCTCATCTTGAATTGTAATCCCCACGTGTGGAGGGAGGGAAGTGACTGGGTTATGGGGGCGGTTCCCCTATGCTGTCCTCGTGTAGTGAGGGAGTCTCACGAGAGCTGATGGTTTTAGAAGCGGCAGTTTTGGCCGTGCGCGGTGGCTCACACCTGTAATCTCAGCACTCTGGGAGGCCGAGGTGGGCGGATCACTTGAGGCCAGGAGTTTCAGACCAACCTGGCCAACATGGTGAAACCTCGTCTCTATTAAAAAATACAAAAATTAGCCAGGCGAGGTGGCGCATGCCTGTAGTCCCAGCTACTCGGGAGGCTGAGGCAGGAGAATCGCTTGAACCCAGGAAGCGGAGGTTGCAGTGAGCCCCAAGATCGTGCCACTGCACTCCAGCCTGGGCAACAGAGCAAGACTCTGTCTCAAAAAAAAAAAAAAAAAAGAGTGGTAGTTTTTCCTGTGCCCGTTCTCAGTCTCTCCTGCCGCCTTTGTGAGGAAGGTGCCTGCTTCCCCTTTTGCCATCCACTGTGATTGTAAGTTTCCTGAGGCCTCCCCAGCAATTAGGAACTGTGAGACCTTCCCCCGTGATTGTACGTTTCCTGAGGCCTCCCTAGCAAGTAGGAACTGTGAGACCTTCCACGGTGATTGTACGTTTCCTGAGGCCTCCCCAGCAATTCGGAACTGTGAGTCGATGAACCTCTTTCTTTTGTAAATTACCCAGTCTTGGGTATTTCTTTATAGCAGTATGAAAACAGACTAATAGACCATGTTACACAGGCTGGTCTGGAATTCCTGGCCTCAAGCAATCCTTCTGCCTCAACCTCCCAAAGTGCTGGGATTACAAGTGTGAGCCACCCTGCCCAGCCTGTTTTTCTTCTTCTTGAGCTTTAAGAGTTCTTTGCATATTTTGAATACAAGTACTTTATCAGATAGGTGTTTTGTAAACATTTTCAACAGCTTGTGGCTCACCTTTCATTCCCTTAACAGTGTCTTTTACAAAGCAGAAATTTTAATTTTTTCAAGGTCTCACTCTGTCGCCCAGGCTGGAGTGCAGTGGTGCTACCGTAGCTCACTGCAGCCTAGACCTCCTGGGTTCAAGCAATCCTCTCGCCTCGGTCTCCTGAGTACCTGGAACCACAGGCATGTACTACCACAATTAGCCAATTTATCTTTTCCTAATTTTTAGTAGAGAAGGGGGGGGGCGGTTCTCACTATGTTGCCCAGGCTGGTCTGAAACTTGTGACCTCAAGCAATCCTCCTAGATTGGCCTTCCAAAGTGCTAGGATTAAGGGCATGAGCCACCACACCCAGCAGACAATTTTAATTGTAATGAAGTCCAGTTCATCAAGTTTTTATTTTCATGGATTGTGCTACTGGTATTTTATTATCACCAAACCCAAGGTCACTATACTTTCTCCTGTGATTTCTCCAAGATGTTTTATAATTATGGCTGAGCATGATAGCTCAGATGTTTTATAATTATGCCTGGGCATGATAGCTCACATCTGTAATCCCAGCAGTTTGGGAGGCCAAAGCAGGGGTTTGAGACCAGCCTGGGCAACATAGTGAGACATTATCTCTACAAAAAATTTTAAAAAGTAGCTGGGTGTGGTGGTGCACACCGGTAGTCCTAGCTCCTTGGGAGGCTGAGGATTGCTGGAGGCCAGGAGTTGGAGGCTACAGTGAGCTGTGACTGCGCCACTGCACTCCAGTGTGGGTGACAGAGCAAGACCCTGTCTCAAAAACAAACAAAAAGAGAAGTTTTATAGCTTCTCATTTTACATTTAGGCTTATCTAGAATCCATTTAGAATTAGGTTTTGTGAGAAGTGTCAGGTCTGTGTCTAGATTTGCACGTGGATGTTCTGTTGCTCTAGCGCCAGTGTTGAAAAGGCCATCCCTTCTCCACGGACTTGCCTTTGTTCCTTTGTTAAGGATCGGCTGCCTGCAGTCGTGCGCGCCTGTTTCTGGGCTCGGTATTTCGGTGCATTTTTGACAGGAAGTCTTGAAATTGTGTAGTTTCTGTGTCCAACTTTGTTATTCTTCAGCACTGTGAGTATGTTTATATGCATTATGTTTTACATGTATTACAAGTAAGGATATTTATATTTTAAGTGTATTACATTTATATATGTTACATGTATTTTATTGAGTAAAATGTGTGAAGAGGTTTAATTTACTAAGTTTAAAATGGGATAAAAATGTAATGGACTGGTGAGGAAAGCTGGACTGTCCCCCAGGGTCACCCCCATACAGGCAGATCAGTGAACGGTGCCGTGTCCACGCAGCGGAAGCTCCCCAGCGCGCCCACTGGCAGGCACAGCAAGGATGCCGCGAAGCTGCCCCCCAGTGGGAGAGGCCAGGCCGGAGGAGCAAATGTGTTCACAGGAAGCCGGGGCTGGCAGCACAGACCCCGCTCTCACCCAGGCAGATGCACTGGCACTGCCCGAGCCGGGGTGAGGCACTCTGAGCACAGGAGAGATGCCTCCGCACTGCCCCAGCCGGGGTGAGGCACTCTAAGTGCAGGGAACAGTGAACACTTTCCGCACCCCCATGCAGTGGTGGGCACACGGGGGTATGAATCTGTTAAAACTCATCAGCCGTACGCGTGAATCAGACATAGATTATAGTAAATTATAGGTCAATAACGTTGACTCAAGAAAAACAAAACGGGGCCGGGCGCAGTGGCTCACGCCTGTAATCCTAGCAATTTGGGAGGCCGAGGCGGGTGTACTGTCTGTGCTCAGGAGTTCAAAACCAGCCTGGGCAACATGGTGAAACCTGTCTCTACCAAAATATAAAAAAATTAGTGGGGCGTGGCAGTGTACGGCTATAGTCCCAGCTACCACAGAGGATGAGGCACAAGAACTGATTGAACCTGGGAGGTGAAGGTTGCAGTGGGCCATCACGCCACTGCACTCCAGCCTGGGCAACAGAGCACGACTCTGTTTCCAAAAAAAAAAAAAAAAAAGAAAAAGAAAATCATCCCCTAAGGTGGGGAACCTGTTAGATCCATAAAAAGAACAATAACAGCAAGCTGAAGGAAGACACACTAGTTTTATAACTTTTTAACTTTAATAACATAAATATTAATTTTTAAAAATAAGGCTGGCCAGGCATGGTGGCTCACGCCTGTAATCCCAGCACTTTGGGAGGCTGAGGTGGGCGGATCACGAGGTCAGGAGATCGAGACCATCCTGGCTAACACAGTGAAACCCCGTCTCTATTAAAAATACAGAAAATTAACCGGGCGTGGTGGCGGGCGCCTGTAGTCCCAGCTACTCGGGAGGCTGAGGCAGGAGAATGGTGTGAACCCGGGAGGTGGAGCTTGCAGCGAACCGAGATCGTGCCACTGCACTCCAGCCTGGACAACAGAGCGAGAGTCCGTCTGAAAACAAAAAAATAAGGCTGGGAGCTGCGGTGGCTCAGGCTGGTTGTTCTGGCGCTTGGGGAGGTGAGGCTACACGTTCGAGGCCAACCTGGTCAACATTGACCAAAAAAAAAAAAAAAAAAAATTTTCAACCTGGCTAACACGGTGAAACCCCGTCTCCACTAAAAATACAAAAAT
This sequence comes from Gorilla gorilla gorilla, assembly GCF_029281585.2. Lineage (NCBI taxonomy): Eukaryota > Metazoa > Chordata > Mammalia > Primates > Hominidae > Gorilla > Gorilla gorilla. The sequence continues at coordinate 6,914,577 of NC_073233.2, read as the reverse complement.
TGTCCGGGCGTGGTGGCAGGCCCTGTATTCCCAGCTACTCGGGAGGCTGAGCCAGGAGAATGACGTGAACCCGGGAGACGGAGCTTGCAGTGAGCCGAGATCGCATCACTGCACTCCAGCCTGGGGGACAGAGTGAGACTCCATCTCAAAAAAAAAAAAAATAAATAAAAAATAAAATTAAGCCTAATTTCTAGAAGGTATTTTCTTTTCTTTCTTTTTTTTTTTTTTTGAGACAGAGTCTCGCTTTTTTGGCAGGTGGAGTGCAGTAGTGCGATCTCAGCTCACTGCAAGCTCTACCTCCTAGGTTCATGCGATTGTCCTACCTCAGCCTCCCGAGTAGCTGGGGCTACAGGCATGAGCCACCGCGCCCGGCTAATTTTTGTATTTTTAGTAGAGACAGGGTTTCACCATGTTGGTTAGGTTGGTCTCGATCTCTTGACCTCGTGATCTGCCCACCTCGGCCTCTCAAAGTGCTGGGATGACAGGCGTGAGCCACCGCGCCTGGCCTAGAAGGTATTTTCTATATAAGAAATCTACCCTTGAGGACATCAAATAATTCTAGTATTAAAAGTAAACCAGCCCCCACAGCCTTCTGGATACCCTGTGTGCGGACACCCTGTGTGCGGACACCCTGTGTGCGGACACCCTGTGTGTGGGCACCCTGCGTAGGGGTGGGTAGGGTGGCTGCCCAGGAGCTGGGCTTCTGGTGTGCAGCAGTGCGGCTCCAGGCCATGAGAATGGACTCAGGACAGGTGTACCACGGCAATTTCACTGGAAGGAGCCACCGAGCCACGGTCAGTGCCAGGGTGACCTGGGGCAGCCGAGCCTTCCAGGAAGGAGCCCAGAGCAGGTTCTAGGTGCCAGCAGCAGAGAAGGACGGGTGGCCTCTTTTGTGCCCTCAAAGAGGGTGAGGGGGAAAGAGAATGTGAGTTGGGAGCGCGTTTAGTGTTCCCAGAACAGAACCTCAGAGAAGAGTGCCCAGGGCCCCGTGAATTCCCGTCTCCTGGCCCCTCTCAATGAACACATGCAGGGGCTCCCTGCTGGAGAGGACAGGATGGCAGAACCCAGCCTCTCACGTCGGGGGCCACTCAGGAGAGGCCAGTGCTGGGTGAAGTGGGGGACGTGCCCACCACTGCTGCCCCCTCAGGGGTCTAAGCTCCTGGTCCCTCTGGGTCTGGGTCACCTAGTGCTTCCCATAGGAACCAGGCCTGGGAGGGCAGGGCCTGGCTTGGGGTGGTGAGGCTTTGTGATGTGCCTGGTGGGGGCCTGGTGAATGCTTTCGGGGAGCGCTCCCAAGACACCCCCTGCACTCCTGCTCTTGACAATTCTTGCCACGTGGGACACTTGAGGTGAGACCCGGTCCTGCTTCCTAATCCACCTCCCCTGCTGTGCCCGGCAGATGCCACAGACCCTCCTAGCCAGGTGCTGATGGATGAATTCAAGAAAGACCAAGTCCTCCTTGAAAGCTCCCTCTAGGCACACACGGGGCTCCTGCCCACTGCCTCACTGCCTCCAGAGCCACAGGTCCAGCGTCCCCAGGTGGCCCCTCCACAGGGGCCCCAGGCACGGCACATGCTCCCTCATCTATTTCTGGAGCCTAGTTACACAGTGCACACCGGGCCTGCAGGTTCTGCACGTGACCCCCACTGGGACTGCCTAAGAAAGGGAGGAGCGAGCTGGGCCTGGAGCACGGGAGGCGCTGGCCAGGCCAGGCCTGGGAGCAAGCTGGCACCTCAGGCTCAGAAAAAGGGGGAAGGGCCAGCAAAGCTGACTGGGAGAGGGATGACAGCAAGGTGGGAGAGAACCCACAGAGCATGCAGCCAGGAGCAGGGTAGGGAGACCAGGACAGGAGAAGCCACCTGCGCCTCCCAGGTGAGGATGGAGGGTGAGCTCCTCTGGGGAGCAGGCTGCAGAGCCCTGGGTCCAGGCACCTCAACAGTAATTTCTAACCAGAAATGCCCCACTGCCCCCAGGGAGATGGACTCAGTTATGAGGTCTGCTGTGCGTGATTCTAAAGCATCCGCTCCCCTACAGACAGGGCACTGGGCATGCTTGTGTTCTAGAGCCCACAGGGCTGGTGCCAAGTCAGTGGGCAAACAGGGCCACCAACGCCCGTGCAAGCGTGATGACGTTCACACCATGCCCACCCATCACCCCATCCAACAGTCACGAAGACAGCGAGACTCTTGCTTTACAAAATGAAGTGCTGGCCCAAGAGCTGTTGGGACAGCTAAGTCCTACAAACCCCAGGGCTCCCGCCAACCAGAGCCGACTTGTGGCCCCGACACCAACAGGCCTCCAATGCCTCCTTCCACCTCTGTCCCCATCCTGCTGCTGGTCTCCAGACCCTGCTCCGGCTTCCTCCCACCATCCCGCCGGAGCAAGTGGGGCCAGGCCCTGATGATGTCAGCAGCCTTGCTGGGCAAGGAGGCAGCCCTGGGCAGACACACCCTGTGCGCACGTCGGAAGAGCAACGCGAGAGGAGAGTCAGGCACAGAAAACTCAAGACTGATTCACAGGCTCTAAAACCAGCTTCTCTTCCACATGCACTTCTGAGACTGGCGTCAGAATCCATGGAATTCAGGCAGAGGACACACCCAAGGTCTAGCCTGCCTGCCTGTGGAGATAAACCTGAGAAGACGAGTTTACTCGCTTGGCTGCTGACCAGGTGGTCTGCGGTCCGTGTTGGCCCCTGTCCGTGCAAGAGCCCCGCTGGCTAACGGAACCAGCACGCGGCCACCGCAGGAACCTCACCCCCGGAGACGCCCAAACTCAAGGGCTCAACCCTGTAGCTGCTGCAGCTCATTCCAACCTCAACATGCAAAACTCAGGGGAAACGCAGCACAGGCTGCCGGTCACATGGAGATGACACAGACTCCTGGCTCCCAGTGACAGGCAACGGGGGCTGACCGGGAACGCCACGCAGCACCAAGGGCAGCCCCGGAGTCTGCGTGTCAGACACACTCAAGGGAGAGGCTGGCGGCCCCACGCAGCCCTCTGGTGAAGGCCTTCTGAGCCCCCAGCAGCCCGAGCAGTAAGGGTGCCACACCCACCACACGGGGCACAGGGCAGTTTCAGAAGGCAGGACGAGAGGGCAGCTTACCTCTTGGTGTTGTAGGCCGTGTCCTGAGGTGTTTCCTCCAGCAGCGTCACATAGCCAAGCGTACAGGTGAGGATGAAGAGCACGGTTAAGGTGTGGGCTCGCCTGAAATCCAAAAACGCATAAGCATGGTGTCAGAGCTTGGGCAGCATTGCTAAATACTCACGTAACAGGCCCCAAATCCTCTCTACGTCAAGGAGAGGGCTTAAACTCCACTCTCCAACTCCCAACCAGCAACTGGCTGCGAGTCCCTAGCTGGGTAACTCCGAGATGACCCTGCGTCTGCTGGCCAGTCAGGGCTGAGACCAGCCCCCAGGAGGCTGGACAGGAAGAGCCCCGTGTTCCTGGGAAGCTGAAGGCTGCTGCTCAGAGGGCACATGCTGCCACTGGCGTCCAGGGCAGGTATCTGCTATTAAGAGCAACTGGACACGTAAAACACGCGCTTTTCACTGCGCAAGACAAGCCGAGACAACCACTCTTTGGGTTCATGAAATAACATCTGAGATTCAGTGCAGCAGCCCAAGACACCAAGAGCTGAGAAGGGGCCTGAGCAGAGGCCTGCAGAGTGACCGCTGCCAGCTGGAGTGAGCCACGAGCCGTGGGTCTGCCCGTCCTCTGGCCTGTCAGAGCCCAGACGGGGGAGGAGGAGGCAGGGCGCTCCCTTTGCAGTCTTGTCCTGTCCCATGGCTGGTGGAAAAGCCCACAACCAGCCCAGTACCAGAACTGGGGGCCACCAGACCCCAGCCACTGCCTGTGCCAGACACTCGCCTGAGACCCCCTCTGCACGACCATCTGCAAATGGAGGCAGAGACCCAGTTCCTACATCTACCGGAGTGTGTCCTTGGAGAGATGATGCACCCCTCCGTGCCTCAGTTTCCTCATGTCTAACCCAGTTCCTACATCCACCGGAGTGTGTCCTTGGAGAGATGATGCACCCCTCCGTGCCACAGTTTCCTCATATCTAAATGGGGAAGCTTCTGACTTCCAAGGACATCATGAAAATTAAGTGAACAATGCATTTAAAGCATGTTGCCCAGGACTTGCCTCCATGAAACGTAAACTATTTGTGCCCTAAAGAAATGAAAAGGCAAGTCACAAACTGGGAGAAAATATTCACAATACATATATCTGATAAAACTTTGTAGGCCGCACGCGTCTGTAGTCCCAACACTTTGGGAGGCTGAGACAGGAGGATTGCTTGAGCCCAGGCGTTCAGGACCAGACTGGGTAACACAGTGAGACCCCATCTCTATAAAAAATTAGCCAGGCGTGGTGGCAGGCACCTGTAGTCCCAGCTACTCGGGAGGTGGCAGATTCGCTTAAGCCCAGGTCGAGGCTGCAGTGCGCTAGGATGATTGTGCCACTGCACTCCAGCCTGGGAGACAGAGCAAGATCTGTCTCAAAAAAAAAAAAAAAAAATCAGGCCGGGCGCGGTGGCTCACGCCTGTAATCCCAGCACTTTGGGAGGCCGAGGCGGGCGGATCACGAGGTCAGGAGATGGAGACCATCCTGGCTAACAGGGTGAAACCCCATCTCTACTAAAAATACAAAAAATTAGCCGGGCGTGGTGGCGAGCACCTGTAGTCCCAGCTACTCAGGAGGCTGAGGCAGGAGAATGGCATGAACCTGGGAGGCGGAGGTTGCAGTGAGCCAAGATCATGCTACTGCACTCCAGCCTGGGCGACAGAGCCAGACTCCATCTCAAAAAAAAAAAGAAAAAAAAATACTTTTTATCCAGAATTTATAAAGAACTCATACAGCTCAATAAACAATTTAATGAAAAAACAGGCAAAAAATTGAACAGACACTTCACAAGGAAAACATACAAATGGCCAATAAGCACATGAACAAACGAGGAGCAGCACTGGTCACCGTGAAAGCAAATCCAAGCCAGGACACATCAGTACACATCCGCTGGAACAGCTGAAATTAAAAGCATCACAAATCCAAGCCACCACACAGCATCAGTGCACATCTGCTGGAATGGCTGAAATTAAAAACATCACAATGCTAAGTGCTGGTGAGGTCTCGGAGCAAGATGCTCATGCACTGCAGGTGGGACTGCAAAACGGCACAGAAAAGTGAGGCCTATGCTACGTCTGCTATCCAGCCAGCCACATACTCCCAAACGTGGGCCTGAGACAGATGAAAACACAGGTCCAGTCAAAGACTTACATGCAGATGTTTCAGGTATAATAACCTAAAACGGGAAACAAACCAAAACTCTATCAGTGGACGAAACACTGTGGTCCCTCTGACCAGCAGAGCATGGCTCAGCACTCAGAGGAATGTGCTGCTGGCAACGACCTCAACGTGGATAGATCTCAAAGACACGCCCCTTGGGAGGCCCAGGCAGGACTGTTTTGGGCCAGGAGCTCAAGACCAGCCGGGGCAACATCATGAACATCGTGAGATCCCATCTCAAAAGATAAAAAAAGAAAAAGAAAAACACGCTACAGATGCCAGGCACAAAAGAAACCTCCCATCTGCTGTCACCCACGCACAACTCAAGGAAATGAGTTTGCATCCACGAAAAGCAGACTGGAGAGGAGACAAGGGCCTTCCGGGTGATGGAATGTTCCAGTGTGAGCGTGGCTGTGGCGGCGCATGGACGTGTCACCTGCACGTGGGTGCTGCACTGAACGCACCAACGCCTGGACTTAGCCGATTTCATGAAGAGCCAGGGTGGAGCTGCAGGACTGCAGGTGGAGGCTCCAGGCTGGAACTTTCTGTATTTTTTGTACAGATGGGGTCTTGCCATGTGGGTCAGGTTGGATTTTTTTGTATTTTTTGTAGAGACGGGGTCTTGCCATGTTTTCCAGGCTGGTCTCAAACTCATGAACTCAAGGGATCTGCCCACCTTGGCCTCCCAAAGTGTTGGGATTACAGGCATGAAAGTGAATTCTTCTGCCATATTTTACAATACTAGGCATTTAAGACAACCAGAGGTAAATAAAAGTTTCATTGTAACTATCAACCACCTTTTTCTTTAGATACATTTGCATTTGAGTCCTAAGCCCTGAGGAAACTGCAGGGAACCTCAGCCTTCCTGCTGAGCTCCGCACCGTGGGGCCCTTCAGTACTGAGAGACCTGCCCACAATCACAGCAGAGAACCCGCGTCAGAAGGCCCTCTCAGACCCCCATTCCTAAGGGGGCCTGGATTCGGCGACCCAGAAACTCACCCTCTGCTGAGCACTACACTTACAGAACGTGTCCTCCTGGAGACAGCCCTTGAGGGGAAACGGGCTGGGCTCAGCTGGGGCCCAGGAGTCCCCTTGTCCCTGGCCTGCCCCTCCATGATGCCCACCCTTTCCTCCATACAGGTGACATCAGATTTCGGTGAGGAGAGTAAGATGACCCCGGTTAGGATAAGAAGAGTCAGGAGTGTTTGGGGGCAGGTGCCGTGGCTCACACCTGTAATTCCAGAGCTTTGGGAGGCTGAGGCAGGATGATCACTTGAGCCCAGGAGTTGGAGACCAGCTCGGGCAACATAGTGAGACCCTATTTCTACCAAAAAAAAAAAAAAAAAAATTAACTGGGTGTGGTGGCGCATGTCTGGTCCCAGCTACTTGGGAAGAGGGAGGGTGAGGGGAGATTACTTCGGCCCAGGAGTCGGGGGCCGCAGTGAGCTGAGATCACATCCCTGCACTCCAGCCTGGGTGACAGAGTGAGATTCTGTCTCAAAAAAAAAAAAAAAAAAAAGAATGAAAGAAAAAAAGAAAGAAAGAAAAACAAACCAAAACAACAAGCAAGTTTAGATCGCAAAGCCAACGATGTGATGACGGCCAGGAGCGCGGTGGCTCTGGCTGTGTCCGTGCCCCGGGCCAGGGCACCTTCGTGCCGTGTGCGTGGTGCCTGCAGGCAAGTCAGGGCCGGTAAGTGACACTGGGAAGGTCATGCAGCAAGGCGGGGGGTGGGGCTCGGAGCCTCCTGGACACTGGGCCATCACAGCCATTCCCTGAGCCCCCACCCCAGCCACATCCGGAGAAGACACAGCCTGTGTTCCTGAGCCTTCCTTCCAGTGGAGTGAGACCAATACAGGAGGGCTAAGAAACCCTACACGTTATAGAGAAAAACAAAAGAGGGATGGGAGTGGTTAGGGAGGTTAAAACAACTATTTTTGTTGCAAAGCCAGGTCCCAGTAGCACTCTCGGGCTCAGCCTCCATCCCCAGCAGTTCTGAGAAACAGCAGGGACCTCTCCAAAGGGTGCACATGTCTGAAGTGACCTTCGGAGGAGCCAGGGACAGTCTCATCCTGGGGCTTCCTGACGAGGTCACCTTGTAGGAGGAACAAGGTCAAGGGGCTCCAGACACCCAGAACCCCGCCAAGGGCCCACAGCACAGACAGACAGGGTGTGGTGTGCACGGGAGCAGGACTCTGCCTGGCTGGAGTGCAGATGCCGGGACAGGAGCCTGCTGTGAGGGAGGCCTCCAGTGGGGAAGCTAACAGGGCCTGCACAGGACCCTGTCTTGGAACCACACGGCCACCCCACGTGAGGGGTTCTCACTCTGGGCAGTAATGTCTCTAAGAAAATAGGGGTGAAGGAGCCCCAGCCTAAGGGAGGCTAACCGTGGAAGAGACAACAGCCCATCAACCTGCTCACATGCAGAATGGGAGACCCAGAAGCTAGATCAACGTGAGGACACCACTCACCCCTGTTCTGCAAGAGACCAGCAGGAAACCCCTCGTCATCTCCACTTGGGCTCAGGAAGAAGATGGAAAGGACCAGGCCTCAGGGACACCCAGAATGCCACCACTCCACACACAGGCCCACTGGAGGAGGAGGCTGCACTCGGCCCCACCCTGACCCTCGGACGTGCCCGCACCCCAGTCAGCATCTCCCAGATACAGCACAGGCTCCCATTCACATGCAGAATCCCAGGAATAAATGCAAAGCTCAAGGGGTGGGGCGAGCAGCCTGTGTCCCACCAGCACCAAGTTCCACAGCACACAAAGACAGGATCACACACTAACACAAGTTAAAACTGAAACTTGACTTCTTTTTTTCTTTTTGAGATGGAGTCTTGCTCTGTCACCCAGGCTGGAGGGCACTGGCGCGATCTCCGCCTCCCAGGTTCAAGCGATTCTCCTGCCTCAGCCTCCCGAGCAGCTGGGATTACAGGCGCCCGCCAACACACCCAGCTAATTTTTGTATTTTTAGTAGAGACTGGGTTTCACCATATTGGCCAGGCTGGTCTTAAACTCCTGACCTCGTGATCCACCTGCCTCGGCCTCCCAAAGTGCTGGGATTACAGGAGTAAAACTTGACTCCTTTAATATGACTTTCCACGACAGAGACCTTCCTGTGGTTTCTAAAGTGGCCACCAACCCAACACTCACTCCTTGTGTAGCCCAGGGAAACGCTGATCATTGATCAACCCTAACCCAACACCATCTTTCCATTTCCCCAAAACACAGAGATTACCTGAAATATAAAGATAACCCTTCGCCCCTTCAGGTAAATGTGCATACTGTCATTGAGGTGGCCACCGAGTGCCCAGCACCCTCCTGGCCCTGGGGAAGCAGAAATGGGAATGAAGAGGACCCAGCAGGAAGGGAGGCAGAGGGCAAGGGACCCAGACAAAGGGCCCCAGGCACAGCAGCCCTGCAGGAGGACACATCTCAGAGCTGCTCAAATCCAATGCTCCTGGAAAGTAAGGTCCGTGTTAGTGAGTTGCGGTCCTTGTCCTACACGCAGCACGACGTCTACACATCCTGGAAGTGACAGAGTGCCGCTCAAGATAGCACGAGACTCTTAAGGGAAGAATTCCGCGTCCCTCCCAGGACGCCCGGTCTGTTCAATGGCTCCTCCCACCCACCTGCAGACTCTGCAGGAAGGTGTAGGTCCTGTGATCAGACACAGAGCAGAGCTGTGATCCATCCTGGCAGTTCAGCCACTTCACTAGGGTGAGGGCATGAAGACAGCTGGCTCCCTGCCATGGGGAGTGGAAAAGACCCAGCTGCCTCCTTGGAGATGGTCACTCTCATGTCCACTCTCATGGTGGGCAGGGAGGCCGAGACCAAGAGGAAAACGCAGCGTCGTCGTCCAAAGGGCCAAGGAGAGGCCACGCCAGGATGGGCAGCCCAAGGCCTGCGAGAGGCTCCTGGACCGGGCACTGGCCCTTCTGGCTCTGACCAGCAAGACCAGAAAGACTTCATCTGGCTACTCGCGCCTTCCAGGTGTAGGCGAAGCTGGGAAAGCCCCGATCCAGGATGATGGAGAAAGGCATCTTCCAGAAACCTGGGGTATCTCAAGGTCAGAGGTCACCTCACACATAAAGTCCTCAGGTCACTGAAAAGGCTCATTCGAGGCACCCCATTCCAAGACACAAGCATACAATAAAAACTCTCAGAACATCACAGTGGCCCCCGGCTCGGGAGCTGGTTAGCAAGTGTGGTCATCCGAAGCTGCTTCAGCGTCTCCCACAGACAGGCGGCAACGTTCACAGGCACCTCGCCAGGGTAAGGGGTCCCCAAGTGTTCTCCCAAACAATTTCCAGACCGCATGAGCTGCCACATCTTCGCACAGGGCTTCTCAGAGTCTGTGGATCTAAACGTTTTCCTCTGGATGTTCCCCACAATTGTCCTTGCTACCCTGAATGAATCCAGAGAAGGAGAGCTCAGCCTCGTGCTCCCAGGGCCAGTCAAGCCCTGAATCGAACCGCACGCCCTATCACTACGGCTGACAAGCAGTCACAGAGAAACAAAATTCACACATGCCCGCCGTCACTGGCCCGAGGAAGTGCACCCATCCTTGAAAATGAACGCCCTGGCTGGATGTGGTGGCGCATGCCTGTAATCTCAGCAATCTGGGAGGCTGAGGCGGAAGGATCACTTGAGGCCAGGAGTTGAAGACCAGCCTGGGCAACACAGGGGGACCCTCTATTAAAAATAAATAAATAAATAAAAATGAATAAAAAATAAAAAGTAAAACTCTCTAAAACACAAAATTAGAGTTAAAAAAATGCCAGCACAGCAAGTCAGTGCAGGTGGACTCAGGAGGTCAGTGTGAGGCTCTGCAGGTAACGAATTCTCACCAGGCAGGCATTGAGTTACCTGCCACGCAGAAGCATGAAGCTCCTTCCTCTGCACAGGGAAGGGAGGAGGCACAGCAAGAACCTGCCCCATGGGTCTCTACAGGGACAGGGTCGAGGGGAAAGCCAGAGCCAGAGCCACCCACCCAGAAGACCCAGGAAGGAGGTACTGGACCAGCCAGCCCCGCTGCACCCGCTCCTGGAGAGCCCTCCTGACCCGCTTGGCCTCCTGACAGGCGAGCTCTGCTACGCCCAGCCGTCTGTGTCCCAAACACCCCTTGTGGGCAGGGACCACTTGTCTGGGCTTCTAAAGAGACCGGCCCCCTCCTACCTTTGGGCTGCTGCTGCTGCTTCCCTGGTACTGGGTGGGCTGCGCGGGCTTGCATGTGCCCCCTGGCTCCTGCCACACTCAGCACCCAGCCAGCACATTTTGAGCCTTCTGAAGTTCCATGCCTGCGCCAGAATCTAAGCTTCTTGTTTAGTTCTCTGCTATGTCCCGTAGAACGGTAACTGACAGGCAGTAGGGGTCCCCGCAATGTGCTGAACGGCCAAATGAGAAACAAGAAGAGCCAGTCCGGTCTCCTCGCGCTCCGGGACCTCAGAGGAGCCCGTCCGTTCTCCTTGCTCCGGGATGTCAGAGGAGCCTGTCTGGTCTTCTCGCTCCGGGACCTCAGAAGAGCCAGTCTGGTCTCCTTGCTCCAGGACCTCAGAGACTCCGGTGGTCCCCAGCTGTGCTGCGGGAGGACAGCCTGAAGGGCATGGCAGGGCACCTGATGGAGAGGCCTGATGTCCACAGGGCCCAGAAGCCAGAGGGTCCATGTGGCAGGCACCCCATCTCCTCTCCCTCCCGAGGGCCCCGCAGCCACCCGGTACACTCATCTCCCCAAAGGAGAGCTCGCATGCCCTCCCCGCAACAGCAGCTGCCCACACCTCACGGAAGACCCTGCGTGGGGCCTCCTCCACCCTAACCTGCTTTCCCACCACTTGGACAGTCTCTCTCCAGAGCTTCGGCTGCGGTGACAGGCCAGGGCCGGTTAAGTCCCTGTCTGTGGTGGCGGCTTCCCCTGACAAGTCCTTTACTCCTCCATCAGGCCCTCCTCGCCCCTCAGATTTGCTCTCCGACCATCCCACAGCATGGTTCTCTTGGAAGCGTCCATAAAGCCTTCCTTCCGCTGCTGGCCGCAGGCGCCTGTCTCCCACACGTTTTCCTCGGGCTGACCCCACCTCTACTGCCCCTGGGCCCCCGGGCCTTCCACAGGATGGGAACTGGGCACCTTGCAGTCAAGAAGAGCCAAACCCTCCTCTCACGAAGCCTGCTTTCAGGTCGACGGCTTGATCCTTCTCACGGAGGAGCATCGGCAAGGGGCCAGCCCAGGGTCGCAGCTGTTGGGAGTAGGAGCGGCACCTGGAGCCTGTCTGGACACAAAGTGCCACACTCCAGCTGCTCCCGGGGGCCTCTTCCTTTTCCACCCCCATTAAAGGCAGAGTGGCGGACAGGGGGACCCCAAGGTGTAGCTAGGGCTGAGTTGTGCAGGGAGGAGGCGCTGGCCCCGCTAGGGGCAACTGAGGAGAGAAACAGAGCCTGGATTCGACGAACACCGACTACATTCCTGAAGCACGCACAACACTCTGCTAATCAACACGATCGCCACGTGGGGTCGGGCGCGACACACAAGATGATTTCGTGCAGCCGCAAGCACTGAGGAGCAACCACAGGCAGAATGACGGGGGACACAGGTGACGCTTGGACAGCAGGACAGAGAAAGCATTTCTGGGGTGACGCTGGAGGCGGGTGGCGGGGAAGGGGTCTGGATCGCAGAACCGCGCGGTCAGAGGCAAGGCGGGCAGGGGTGGGGAGGGCGGCGAGAGAGACGCAAAGCGGCCGCAGGGAGGGTCTGCCCAGGGTCTCCCCCACCTACAGCGCCGCCCTCCGCCCGACCCGGCATCGGGAGCTCGGTCCGGCCGCTCCCCGGGACCCGGGGGGCGGTGCTGCCACACCCTCAAACCCCCGGCCACAGTCCTGGACTCCAAGACGGCGAGAGGGCGCTGCCGGGGACCCCCAGGCCAGCGGTGCCGGAACCCCCAGGTCGAGGGCACCCTCGCCGCCCCGCGGCCGCCCACTGCCCTCACCAGAAGAAGGTGTTGGTGCCGTCGTCGTAGACCTCGGACTCGGTACTGCGGCGGCCCTCGCCCGGCCCGGTGGCTTGGCCGGCAGACGGCCCGTCAGGCGGCTCCTCCAGCGAGGCCTTGCCCGCGGGCACCGGGGACTCGGGCCGCGGACCCCCGGCGTCCCTGCGCTCGCCCCTCCGCATGGCGTTTCGGCCCGGAGCCGCTCCGCCCGGCGCCTCGACCCCACGCACACCCGGTCACCGGCGAGAGGACGCGCCGCGCACAGCGCGAGGAGCCCTGGGAAGGGGTCGCGGCGCTGGCCCGCGGGGTCTCAGGAGAGCAGCCCAGGGCCGGCCGGTAAAGGGTGTGCGGTGCATTGTGGGGCTTGTAGTCCGCGCGGGGCATGCTGGGCCTTGTGGTCCGACGTCGCGGGTTGGACGCAGTGCTTGCTGGGAAGGATGCCGCCTGGTTGCTGGGAAACCAGAGCCGGACCGCCCTGCGGCTGAGGTCGCAGGAACCAAGCTGTGGATAGCGCGGGTCTCGCCAAGGCCTCCAGAGCTTGGAGGTAACCACAGACATCCCCGGCGGCCTGGCCCGAATCCCTCCACCCCTTCGCCCCTTCCTCGCCGACGGATCCCGGAGCCTAGCCCCGTTCTCCTTTTGGGGCGCTTCCCGACCCTTCACCCCATGCGACCCCGGTCATTCTTTTTTGAGACGGAGTCTCGCACTGCCGCCCGAGCTGGAATGCAATGGCGCGATCTCGGCTCACTGCAACCTCCGCCTCTCGGATTCAAACGATTCTTCTGTCTCAAGCTTCCCGAGTAGCTGGGATTACAGGCGCCCGCCACCACGCCCGGCTAATTTTTGTATTTTTAGTAGAGACGGGGTTTCACTATGTTGGCCAGGCTAATCTCGAACTCCTGACCTTGCGATCTGCCGCCTCGGCCTCCCAAAGTGCTGGGATTACAGGCGTGAGCCACCGCGCCCGGACCGGTCTGGGTCATTCTTTCGCAGGATCGCGTGAAATTGGGCGGGCGAAAGTGGTGCGGACACGCTGATTTTGGTTGACCCAAATTGTTGACATGGTACCCTGCAAAAAAATTAGCTCCTGAGCCACTCTGAAAAGCAATGTGGCAGCTCCTCAAACCTGGAAACAAGTGTCCACGCCAAATTTACACACTAGCGCTCCTAGTTGCAGCATTTTGATAACAGCGGCATGTTATTAGCCATAGAGGAGCGAAGCATGCACATGCTACAGCACAGCTGGACCTTAAAAACATTATGCTAGGCAGGCCGGGCGCGGCGGCGCACGCCTGTCATCCCAGCACTTTGGGAGGCTGAGGCGGGCGGATGACTTGAGGTCAGGAGTTCGAGACCAGCCTAGGCAAAGTGGTGGCACCCCATCTTTACTAAAAATACAAAAATTACCCTGGCGTTATGGCGGGCGCTTGTAATCCTAGCTACTCGGTAGGCTGAGGTGGGAGAATCCCTTAAATCCGGGAGGTGGAGGTTGCAGTGAGCCGAGATTGTGCCACTGCACTCCATCCTGGGCGACAGAGCGAGACTCCGTCTCAAAAAAAAAAAAAATTATGCTAGGTGAAAGAAGCCAGTCACAGGAGACTACGCATTATGTGATCCATTTGTATGAAATGTCCAGGAAATGCAAATCTATGAAGACAGAAATTAGATGAGTTTTCACCGGGGGCTGGGGAAGGGGTAATAAGGAGCGACTACAAAGGGTAGCAGGTTTCTTTCGGGGCGATGAAAGTGCTGTAAAATTGACCTCAGCTCCTATCTGTGAATGTCCTAAAAACCACTCAACTGTCCACTCGAAACGAGTTGAATGGGTGAACTGCATGATATGTGAAGTATATCTCATATCAGCTTTATTGAAATATAACTCACATACTAAATATATAAACATATTTGCGGGGCTCCTGCACAGCCACGCCCAGCAGGGATGGGGCCTGACTGTGATGGGTCCTTCACCCCAGCTCCTGACACACAGGCTGGGCAGTGCGGGAGGCGCTGGCTCCAGGGGGCGTGCTGTTGGGCCTCCCCAGGCCTGGCCCCCTGCCCCAGGCCCTGGCCGCGTCCAGCTGGGGTCGGCTGAGTGGCCAGAGCAGCCAGCTCCCGTCCATGCCATCTTTCCAGGGATCACCCGACAGGCCTGGTTCCCTGTGAACCATCCTTCAGGTCCCCTCCCAGACCTCTTCCCATCCCAGCAGGTGGCGCTCACATTCCAGGCGCCCTCTCGGTGGCGTTGGGGTCATTTCCTGCGTATGGGTGTTCTCTCAAACTGCACAGAGAGCCCTCCTGCCGTCCCTCCAGGGTGCAGAGGCCGGGGCGGGGAGATGTACCGGCCCCACTGGGGTCCCTGGCCCCAAGGACGCTGCGCGCGAGGCCGCCTCGCAATGACGCTCGTTCCTGTCTGCTCGGGGTCGGAGCGGAAGGGGGTGGGGCCCAAGGGCGCGTGAGGGGCGGGGCCGAGGACGGGGACTGTGGGCGGGGCCTCAGGGCGGGGCCTTGGGACCCGGAGTAGCGTGATCTAGAAGGCGCGGCGCTGCCAGACCGCGCGGCCCCGGGCGCACAGACCACGTGTTCGTTGCCCATCACTGCGGAGCTCTGGCCACGTGCCAAGTAGAATTCCCAACGCTTTGTAAATGCTGACTATTGTGATTTTTTTTTTTTTTTTTTAAGCGTAGTCTCACTCTGTCACCCAGGCCTGGAGTGCAGTGGCTTTATCTCGGCTCACTGCAACCTCCACCTCTCGGGTTCAAGCGATTCTCCTGCCTCAGCCTCCGGAGTAGCTGGGATTAAAGGCGCCCGCCATCACGCCCGGCTAATTTTTGTATTTTTATTAGAGACGGGGTTTCACCAAGTTGGCCAGGCTGGTCTCGAACTCCTGACCTCAGGTGATCCACCCACCTTGGCCTCCCAAAATGCTGGGATTACAGGCGTGAGCCACCGTGCCGGGCCAACTATTGTGATCTTAACAGACCCCCTTAGGTTCTATTTTTGACTGTCGCTTAGAGACAAAAAAACTGTAGCAGAGAAGGCCGGGCGTGGTGGCTCAAGCCTGTAATCCCAGCACATTGGGAGGCCGAGGCGGGTGGATCACAAGGTCAGGAGATCGAGACCATCCTGGCTAACACGGTGAAAGCCCATCTCTACTAAAAATACAAAAAATTAGCTGGGCGTGGTGGCGGGCGCTTGTAGTCCCAGCTGCTCGGGAGGCTAAGGCAGGAGAATGGTGTGAACCTGGGAGGCGGAGCTTGCAGTGAGCTGAGATCGCGCCACTGCACTCCAGCCTGGGTGACAGAGCAAGACTCCGTCTCAAAAAAAACAAAAGAAACAAACAAACAAAAAAAACTGAGGCAGAGAAAGGTTGGTGACAGCTATGCCCAGCTCTTTCCAGACCCCAGAGCCTCTACCCTGAACCCCTGCACTGTACAGGGAGCTCTCCACCTGCAGTTTTGCACCTGGTGTCTCATATCTGAGTCTCACATTACCCTGTCCCTGTCTTCACCCCAGCTGCAGAAGTGCACACCCCTCCCCACCCAGGCATGCGTGGACTGGCAGAGTCCATTGCAGGACGTGGGCCTGAGGGGCAGGGGTGAGGCCGGAGGTTTGTGGCTCAGGGAGCACCGTGGCTGGTGAGGAGGCAGTGGAGCAGCTTGGAGGACTTGGTTCTTTGAGGCCCCAGAGCAGCAGAACTGGGGGTCCCCCACCTGGGGAAGGGTGCACGGGACAGAAGCCTTCCTCAGCTGCAGAGATGCCTGCCAGAAGCCTCAGGGCGCTGGAACTTTTAAGAAAATGGTCAATTCCGGCCTTACCCAGGGACAGAGCTGGCCAGAGTCACATTTATGGTGGTAAATAGTGAATGTTGGCGAAATGCTTTCTAAAAATGCCCTTGCAAGGAAGGGAGAGGAAGCCTAGGAATTTGTAAAGTAACAAATGCCTGTTGTAATATTTCCCCTGGTGCGGTAAATCCGTAAAGGTGAGTGGATTACAGAAAAACTCACCGTGCCACACGCACACCTGTGTCCGGGAGTTCTCTCTGGCTTGTTGGAGGGAGCGTGGACAGCAGGACTGCTTCCCAAGTCAAGATGGTTAAGGCCTGGAGGTGTTGGGGAGGCAGCAAGGAGACAGAGTTGTCCCTGCAATGAGGACGGGAGGGGTTTGGGTCCCCACCCCGATGCCACCCTGGTGTGGCAGGCAAGGACGGCTTCAGGTGGACCTCAAGGGCAGAGGCCCAGCTGGGAGAGGGTCTCCCCTGCAGGGGCTTCAGGCTGGGGGTCGCCTGCCAAGCACTGTCAGCCAAGAGAGGCTGGAGCCAGCAGGGTGCCTGAGACCAGCCCAGAGAGAGTACAGGGGCAGGTTCTCAGAGGCACCGACTCCAGCTGACCCAGAGGGGCTGCCTCTGAGCAGTGCCTGGACGAGTCTGCTCGTCCAGACACTGTGTCTGTGTCTGTGGCCGCGCCCAGGAGGCTGTGGGGTGGGGGAGGACAGGTCTCTGAGGGGCCCAGGGCAAAGGTAATGACAATTGGTGCTCACACCTGCCTGTGGGATTTCACCTGGGCACTCCCTAGCTCTCGCTGGCTTTGTCACCCAGACCTCTCCACGGGTGGCTGCCATATCCCACAGTTAAAAGGAGGCTGCAGGGACGGAGGAGCTGCCTCTGCTGCACGTTGGGCCTCAGGAGGAGGCGGTCTGGTGGACGGGGTCTTCTGAAGTGGGAGGAGGAAAGACAGAGGAACAGGGTCCAGGGTCCACAGAGGAAGAGCAGGAGGCCCACGGGGAACCTCGACCAAAGTTCTCTGCCAAGGCAGGGCAGGGCCACCTGCCAGGACGTCCAGGCCAAACTCTTGCCTCTTCAGGAGCTGCATTCAAACCCGGAAGCCAAGAGTCAGGCTGAGTCTGGGGGAAATAAAGTTTATAATAATAGACTTGAATGTGGAAAAATAAAGCAAATTTAATAACACAGTTTATTAAAGTGTGATGTGTTTGTGTTAGAAAATTTGAAAACAAACATAATGAAGAAAAGCATAATACACCATCCTTAATTCACATTGTTAAGCAAATGTAAGTATCAAATATCAGTCTACTCTTCCCATATTTTAATGCCCCTTAGCTACGTTTACATAGACATTTTATACATGTTTGTGACAGGAGCATCAAACCACCATGGCACATGTTTACCTGTGTAACAAACCTGCACGTTTTGCACACGTATCCTGGAACTTAAAGTAAAAGAACATTAAAAAAAAAAAATTAATCTCCGCCAAGTGCAGTGGCTCATGCCTGTTATCCCAGCGCTTTGGGAGGCCGAGGCGGGCGGATCACCTGAGGCCAGGAGTTCAAGACTAGCCTGACCAACATGGTGAAACCCCGTCTCTACAAAAAATACCAAATTAGCCGGGCGTGGTGGTGCATGCCTGTAATCCCAGCTACTTGGGAGGCTGAGGCAGGAGAATCACTCGAACCCAGGAGGCGGAGGTTGCGGTGAGCCGAGATCCTGCCACTGCACTCCAGCCTGAGCAACAGAGCAAGACTCCGTCTCAAAAAATAAAAATAAAAAGAATAATAAATAAATAAATCTCTTTTAATCTAGAAAAAATTTTTATACGTTTGTAGTCTGTTTTTTTACTTAACAGTATAACATAAGCATTTTCCTATGTTCTCAAAAACTCTTTGAAAGTATAACTTCTAATGTCTGCTTAATCAGCATATAAATATGAATACCATGTTTTCGCTGATATTTTCCTATTGTTGAACATTGGTGGTTTACAATTTTTGCTGCAAATGACATATATACATATTTTCATTATTTTGCATTTTTTTAGAACAGTTTACAAAAAGTTAGATTAATGAACCAAAGTCTAAACAATTTTAAGGCTCTTAATACGTATTATAGCTGAATTGCTTTCTGAAAGGGCTGTACTGGTTTTCTGTCCAGATAGGACTGGGTGGGGTCCCCCTCCCTCTCCACCCTTCACTGAACGTAAGGGAACTTCCACGCTGGGTGAGGCCAGCGGCCAATGCAGCCGCCTCGCTGAGCTCTCTCCCCTGAGGCTGGACATGCTGGCTTTGCAGCCAGGACTCTGGAAGTGACTGAGGATTCCTCTGGTGACGCCCACGGAAGGTGTGGGGGGAGGAACAGTGTTTCTGCAACGCAACTGGGAATGCTGAAAAAGTCATCGAAAGAGAGCACAGCAGCTGTGTGGACACTTGAAGTGGCGCCTGAGTAACTCACATGACCTGCTAGCAGATTGTTTTAACACACTGACAACGTGGAGATTGTTTTATTTTATTATTTATTTATTTATTTATTTTGAGACGGAGTTTCACTCTGTCACCCAGGCTGGAGTGCAGTGGCACGATCTTGGCTCACTGCAACCTCCACCCTCCGGGTTCAAATGATTCTCCTTCCTCAGCCTCCTGAGTAGCTGGGATTACAGGCGCCTGCCACCATGCCCGGCTAATTTTTTGTATTTTTAGTAGAAATGGGGTTTCACCATCTTGGCCAGGCTGGTCTTGAACTCCTGACCTCGTGATCCACCCACCTCTGCCTCCCAAAGCTCTGGGATTACAGGCGTGAGCCACTGCACCCAGCCGAAGATTGTTTAACACCGTGAAAACATGAGCACAGAGACCCCTGAGCGGGCTGAGCTGGGGACTGGGGAGCGACACCCGTCACGGACAGTGCAGGGGCTGGGAACATGGATCTTGCGTGTGAGTTCCTCCCATACTCAACAAGCCTTGCACATTCTGTTTCTGAACTAGATCTAACTTGGCAGCTGTGACCCCCTGGTGAGACTGCCGGATGTTCCCTCTCCCGCTTACCCTGCTTTCTTCCATGGGAAAAGAGCTCACATGCCCCAGGCTTCCTTGCCATAGAGTGTGGTCACGTGACTAACCATGTGAAGGGTGAGGTTCCCTCCTTCACCCTTTCCTCTTCCCACTGGCTGGAACGTGGATGTGATGACTGGAGCCTGAGCAGTCATTTTGGACCAGGTGCTGGGACCATGTATTTAAGGTGGCAGAGCAACAAGCTGAAGGCATTCTGGGTCTCTGATGACTATAGTTCGGCCATACTAGTCCAGGACTAGCCAACTCCAGATTTTTGTTTTGTTTTGTTTTAAAGACAGAGTCTTACTCTGTCACCCAGGCTGGAGTGCAGTGGTGTGATCTCGGCTCACTGCAACCTCTGCCTCCCAAGTTCAAGCGATTCTCCTGCCTCAGCCTCCCAAGTAGCTGGGATTACAGGCGCGCACCACCATACCTGGCTAATTTTTGTATTTTTAGTAGAGACGGGGTCTCACCATGTTGGGCAGGCTGGTCTCAAACTCCTGACCTCAGGTGATCCACCCGCCTCGGCCTGCCAAAGTGCTGGGATTACAGGCATGAGCCACTGCGCCTGGCCAACTCCAGATTTCACTTATAGGAGAAATCACAGCTTGTTTAAGCCACCACCATTTTGCACACAGATCTGAATGTGTTCCATTTGGATTTGCCCCATCTGAGCTCACACGTCCTCGGCCACCACTTCACTCGCTTGTCTTTGCCAAAGTGGCAAAGCTGTGGTCTCTGCTGCCGTCCCAGCCTGCCAGGAGGTCCCCCAAGGAGAAACATGGGTGGGACCATGTTACCCCTGGGGGAAACCAGAGCCGACTGTCAGCCCTGGGCCTGGACCACAGCAGAGGGCTGCTGGGCTTGCCGGGGGGTGCTCTGGCCCCAGCGGGCCTGGTGCCGTTCCGTGTGACAGCGTCTGCCTGCGGAGCTCTGGCCCTGCCTCCCCAGCTTTGCAGCAGCTTTCAGAAGCGGACTCCTCGCCACACACGGGGCAGATAATGTATGCCAGCCCACGGCCTGGGCCCCCACTCCCCACAGCCCTTCCCTCCTCAGGGCACTCCACTGGACGGTCACTCTCAGGACACCCAGAGCCTGCCCAGCTGCCGCCCTCAGCCCGGGCTGCACAGAACGTGCTCAGGGACTGGGGATGCGGGGTGGAGGGCTCCTCCTCCGTTGTCTACACAGCCTGGGGCCAGCCACCTGTCCCCAGGACTCCAAGGATTCCCCAGTGGGGCCCAGAAAGCAGGGGCTTGGGTGGGAGCAGACAGTTTCTTTGGGAGTCTGTCTCGTCCTCAGTCCCCCTTGCCCCAGTTTCTCCTCTAAGGGAATCAGCACTGGACCTGTGGGGTTGGGGGGGGCGGTGGCCCGGGGTGGGGGGCGGTGGCCCGGGGTGGGGGAGGCCGTGGCCCGGGGTTGGGGGGGCCGTGGCCCGGGGTGGGGCGTGGCCCGGGGTGGGATGCTTTTGGAGGGAACATGGGGATGTGTGAGCGGGGGTGAGAGAGGCAAGGCAAGTGGGGGTGTTGGTGCCGGCTCTGTCAGGGGCTCTGTGCCATCCCGGTTCCCCCTAGGACCAGGTGTCATGAGACCCATCTCACAGTGGAAACCCCCTTCCCGGGAACTCCAGCCTAGGAATTCCCCTCTGGCCCCTGACCCGCCATCTGGGCTCCAGGAAGGTGTCCCAGGCTCCGGGGGCTGGGGTACTCTCCTGGCCTGGATGCTGGCTCCTCCCCGACTACACCCAGGCGCGGCAGCTGCAGGACGCTGGAGGAGGAGGAGGGAGGGGCGAGCCCCACGCGGAAGTCAGGTAGGAGCACCCGCCGCTGGCAGCCACTCTCCTGGCCGCCAAACCCCAGCCGGAACTCCGGCCACAGCCAGCATGCAGGTGAGTCCTGCGCTCAAAAGGGTCCACACCTTCAAGGCTCCCAGCCACGCCCACACCCGGGCCACCCGGCCCAGCCCCCCGCCAGCCCCACCTGGAAGGCGCCTGTGTGTGTGTGTCGGGGGGGGGGGTCCCTGCAGGCTGCCAGGTCAGGTGAGGGTGACCGCCCGGCTCAGCTAAGCTGCCTCCTGGACCCCTGGGACACGCTGGGGGTTGGAAGTGCTGGAGGAGGGTGGAGTTCCTCCCTCCAGCCCGGGATTCTGAGGACACCAGGGCTGGGCTCTTAGCAAGTGTGTGGGACCAGGAACCTTTACCAGAGTCCCGAATAAGAGATGGAGAGGGCCTGCCCACCGAGGCGGGGGCTGCTGCTGAGGACCCCAGACCTGGCAGCTTTGCCTTGCAGCTGGCCCCTAAGGGGGAGCGGGCTGTGGGCTCCAGGCAGGCTGCCCCGGGGTTGGGAGCTGCAGAGTGGCCGGCGGGCTGTGGGCTCTCTGCTCCCCAAGGACCCCGCCCAGCACAGGTTGGGGCCGACTGCTGCTGCTGGATTCCGATTCTGGGGGAGGAGTGCAGGTGAACACGCAGAAAGACATCCTTTCTCCCCTCTGCCAGTGAAGAGGTCACCTGGGGCCAGGGCCAACACCTGGGCAGGTCAGCACCTGGTAGGCCCAGGGAGGAGGCAGTGGTGAGGTGTGGAGTGAAACCAGCCTCCCTCTCGGCCTGCCAGGGCCTCCACGTGTGGGCTGCGCCGGCAGCCTCTTGCTCCATCTCCGCCCAGGGCTCTCCTCGGCCCTCCACATCCAGGTCTGACACCCTGGCTGCTCAGCCCAGCACCTGATGCCCCTTAGCCTGAGCTCAGGGTCCCCTCTGCCAGCCCCTTCCTCCCATGCTGGGGGTAGAGGAGAGACTTGGGGCTGGCCAGGGGTTGGGTTGGGAGAAGCAGCACCTGGTTTGTCGGAAGTGAGAGCATCAGTCCTTCAAAAAAGACAGTTGCAGCCGGGCCTGGTGGCACGTGCCTGCGGTCCCGGCTACTCCGGAAGCTGAGGCAAGAGGATTGCTTGAACCCGGGCGTCGTGGCATGCACCTGCAGTCTCAGCTACTCGGGAGGCTGAGGCAGGAGGATTGCTTGATCCTGGTCCTGGTGGCAGACGCCTGTGGTCCCAGCTACTCGGGAGGCTGAGGCAGGAGGATTGCTCAAACCCGGGCATGGTGGCATGAGCCTGCGGTCCCAGCTACTTCGGAGGCTGAGGCAGGAGGGTTGCTCGAGCCTGGGAGTTCTGGGCTGTAGTGTGTTAGGCTGACTGGCTGTCCGCACATCAATATGGTGACCTTCCAGGAGGAGCAGGGGACCACCAAGTTGCCTAAGGAGGGGTGAACCGGTCCAGGTCGGAAACGGAGCAGGTCAAAACTCCTGTGGTGATCAAAAAGGACAGTTGCAGACGTGGGGAGGACTTGGTAGTCCCAGCTCCAGGCTGGATCTGGGCGTGCCTTTCCTCTGCTCTAACCCCTTCCGTGGCTCCCCACTGCCCCCTGCTGAAGTCCAAGCTCTCCAGTTGGCCAAAAAGCCTAGCAGCCTCCCCTGATTGGCCTCTGCCAACCTCCAGCCTCCCCTTCTGGCAGCTCCCTTCTTGCCCTTTATGCTTCTGCAAAGCTGAAGTGCCAAGGACTGAGTCCCTGGACTCAGTTTCCATAGGTGCTGAGTGCTGAGTCACCAGGAGTAGTAGCTACCAAGTCCTCCTTGGAGGTGCTGAGTGCTGAGTCCCTGGGAGGTGCTGACTGCTGAGTCCCAGACACCAACTGCACCCTGATTCTCAGGGCGTGCCCACACATGTTCTTTCTCCCAGGAATGCTGCCCCCATTTTCTCACCTTTTGCCAACCTCTCGCCCTACAATGCCAAGCTCCATGCCTCCTCACCTGCCAAGTAGGCCCCTGCCCCTGAGTCCACGAACGCCACGCACTGCCTGGGAGGGCTGCACGCAGGTCGCTCCATCAGTGTCTGGGGATGGACGGGCACATGGATGGGTGAACTGACAGATGACAGACTGGACAGCTGGAGGGAGGGAGGGAGGGGGGGCAGACGACTGGCTTCAGGGGCTCCGAGGAGCAGAGCCAGCTGGGGAGGGTTTGCTCAGAGGATGCGTGGGCTGGGCAGAGGCGAGGCGCTGCGGCTCACAAGGTGGGCCTCTCCGTGCTCGGGACTGCGGTGGGGCAGAAGGGGACCCTCCGTGGATGACGAAACTGTAAAGTTCTCAAGGGCCAGATCCCAGAGGGCGCAGGGCACCGGCCAAGAGGCTTGACGTGACCTCAGGAGGAGATGAGGCCCAAACACCTTCCCATGCACAGCTGGGGGGATGTGCGTCGTGGGACCCCCTGGCCAGGCCTCTCAGGAGCAGGGTGGGGTCGTATCCATGCACACCTGGGGGGATGTGCGTCGTGGGACCCCCTGGCCAGGCCTGCTCCTTCTCATGCACAGCTGGGGGGATGTGCGTCGTGGGAACCCCTGGCCAGGCCTCTCAGGAGTGGGGTGGGGTCATATCTGCACAGCCACCTCCTCTGCCTGCCCCCAACCTGGAGGCTGGACTGGGAAGAGGACGGATGGGCAGGACCCCCAGCTCTGTCCTCACACTCCAGCCCTCGGGAGGGAGGGTCTCCTGTGGGCTACAGTGTCTCCAGAAGCTTCCTCACTGGGAACCAGGGGCTTGCCCGCTGGACGCTGGCCTATGCCCACAATGGGGGTGCCAGGAGCCCCCCACAAACTCCCTGGGGCCCTGGATTACTGGGTGTGTCACCTGTGAGGGCTGTGGGACAGGAAGGATGGGGGAGAACAGTGTGTGGTTCTGTCCACCTTCTTCCTGTGTCTGCACGTCACTGAGGTGACTCTGGGGGCCGGGGTGAGGACACCCTGTCGTACAGACGAGGAAACTGAGGCCTGGGGTGTTTTGGTGGCGTCAGAGCTAGGGCCTGGCCGGCTGTCCACCCAGAGCCGGCCTCCCTCTCTGGGTTTGCAGATGGCAAGGCTGGCTGAAGCTTCAGAGGCCCTGAGACTGAGTGTGTAGGGACAACCCCTGTCCCTACCCTGGGAGCTGGAAGCCTGTGGGCCCATACATAGCTTCCCGGAGGTGGGGCCCATGGACTGGGGACATGGGGGTCCCAGACATCTCACTGTGGATAAACTGAACAGTCTGCATGGCTGGAAGTGGAGGTGACTTCAGGTGGTCCAGCCCCCACCTGTGAAGACCCCGAGGGCGGTGCGGAGAAGCCAGGCTCCCGTGGTCCGTAAACACTGGCCCTGGAGACGGATGGACAGATGGATGGCCCGGTCCTGTAGGCTGGTGGCTGTGGCCCCGGGGATGGGCCGGTGGGTGTGGCTCCGGTAACACTGGCCCTGGAGACGGATGGACAGATGGACGGCCCAGTCCTGGAGGCTGGTGGGCCCAGTGTTCTGCAGCAGAGTCTTGGAGCCTGAGGCCTGTCTGGCTGTGTGTGTCGGGGGGGCTACACCTGCCTGGCTGTGTGTGTCGGGGGTTGGCTACACCTGTCTGGCTGTGTGTGTCAGGGGGGCTACACCTGTCTGGCTGTGTGTGTCGCGGGGGCTACACCTGCCTGGCTGTGTGTGTTGGGGGGTGGCTACACCTGTCTGGCTGTGTGTGTCAGGGGGGCTACACCTGTCTGGCTGTGTGTGTCGGGGGGGACTCCACCTGTCTGGCTGTGTGTGTCAGGGGGGCTACACCTGTCTGGCTGTGTGTGTCGGGGGGGCTACACCTGCCTGGCTGTGTGTGTCGGGGGGGCTACACCTGTCTGACTGTGTGTGTCGGGGGGGACTCCACCTGTCTGGCTGTGTGTGTCGGGGGGGCTACACCTGTCTGGCTGTGTCGGGGGGGACTCCACCTGTCTGGCTGTGTGTGTCGGGGGGGCTACACCTGTCTGGCTGTGTGTGTCAGGGGGGACTCCACCTGTCTGGCTGTGTGTGTCGGGGGGGCTATACCTGTCTGGCTGTGTGTGTCGGGGGGGGACTCCACCTGTCTGGCTGTGTGTGTCGGGGGGGACTCCACCTGTCTGGTTGTGTGTGTCGGGGGGGGGCTACACCTGCCTGGCTGTGTGTGTCGGGGGGGCTACACCTGTCTGGCTGTGTGTGTCGGGGGGGACTCCACCTGTCTGGCTGTGTGTGTCGGCGGGGGCTACACCTGGCAGCCCTAGTGCTTCTGCCTTGTCCAAGGGAGCAGCTAAGGGCAGCCAGGGGCTGGCACGCCCCAGGTGTGCATGTAGCTCTGCCCTGGGGGGAGGGCTTCCTGTCAGCCCACGTCAGTGATGGGGGCTTTGCACCCCATTCCCCAGGGGAGGCTGATCCTGCTGTTTGCAGAGGCGTGGGGTCATCACCCCAGTGCTGCACGGTGTCTTTGGTGGGGAGGGGGTTTCTGTGCCTCATTTCTGGGGTGAAGGATGGCTTCCCACCCCCATCTTTGAGAATGTTCCCCAGGGACAGTCCCCTCTCCCAGGCTTCTCCAAAAGTCCTGCCTGGTCTGGGGTCCCTGCCTCGTCCCTTCCTTCTCAGGGGTCTGGGCTTATCCTGCCAGCTTTCAACTTTCGGCCCAGGCTGATGTGAGGGGTTCTCTAATTTCAGCCTCTGCCAGAGGAGCTGGGGTTCTGGGCAGAGGAGGGACCCTCATCCTGGGTCTGATGCCAGGCATGTGAGGGGCCATTCCCCCATGAATCCCTCCAACACAACACTTCCCGGCCCCTATGGAGGCAAGCTGCAGAGCTGGAGCCGTGATGCCCACGTCCCCCAGACCACCAGTCCCCCCCAGGGAGGCTGCCCTCTGCGCTGAGACAGAGGTGCCTCTCCCGCCTGGGCAGGTGCCACGCCCCTTCCTGCATATCCGTCGGAGGATGAAGGTTTCTCCTCTAACCCAGGACGGGGGAGAAGTTTCAGTGTGGCATGCCACGCCTGAGTGCAGGTATCTGTCCGTGGGCTGTCGGGAAGGCCAAGGAGGGAGTCAGGGGAAGGGTTGATTGAGGCAGGAAGAACTGCTGGTCTAGGACGGGGCAGAAGGGCCAGGTGAGCCCCGTGGGCCAACTAGGGCAAGAACATCCCCCCCCAGGGAGGCTGCAGTGTGGCACTGCGTGCTGAGATGGTGTCTACCTGAGCCCATCTCCCTGTGACCGGGGCGTCGGATGCCTTAGTGCAGTGCTCCCCAGCCTTTTCAGCACCAGGGACTGGTTTCGCAGAAGACAATTTTTCCACAGCTGTGGGTGTGGTGGGATGGTTTTGGGATGAAATTGTCTCACCTCAGATCATCAGACATTAGATTCTCATAAGGAGCAGCCGAGATCCCTGCATGCGCAGTGCACAATGGGGTTCTTCCTCCTGAGGATCTAACGCCGCCGCTGATCTGACGGGACCTGGAGCCCAGGCGGGAACACTCACCCCCCGCTCACCCCCCCGCTCACCTCCCCGCTCACCCCCCCGCTCACCTCCCCGCTCACCCCCCCGCTCACCCCCCCGCTCACCCCCCCGCTCACCTCCCCACTCACCTCCCCGCTCACCCCCCCGCTCACCCCCCGCTCACCCCCCCGCTCACCCCCCGCTCACCCCCTCACCCCCTGCTCACCTCCTGCTTACCCCCGCTCACCCCCTTCTCACCCCCAGCTCACTCCCCGCTCACCCCCTGCTCACCCCCTGCTCACCCCCAGCTCACTCCCCGCTCACCCCCTGCTCACCCCCTGCTCACCTCCTGCTCACCCCCTGCTCACTCCCTGCTCACCCCTGCTCTGTGGCCCGGTTCCTAACTGGCCAAGGACTGGTACTAGCTGTGGACCAATCCCCTGCCTGAGAGCCTTCCGTTCTGTGGTTGGTTGGATGCATTTCCTGGCTTCTGTGGTTGAGACGGTAGAGAGAATAGGGAGATCTGTCCCAGAACCCGTAGCTCCTGGTGTGTGTGTGCGGGGTGAGGGCTGGAGGCCAGACCTGGACTAGGGTTGCAGACTTAGCAAAATAAAATAAGAAACAGGGCCGGGCGCGGTGGCTCACGCCTGTAATCCCAGCACTTTGGGAGGCCGAGGCGGGTGGATCACCTGAGGTCGGGAGTTCGAGACCAGCCTGCCCAACATGGAGAAACCCTGTCTCTACTAAAAATACAAAATCAGCTGGGTGTGGTGGCGTGTGTCTGTTAATCCCAGCTACTCAGGAGGCTGAGGCAGGAGAATCGCTTGAACCCGGGAGACGGAGGTTACAGTGAGCCGAGATTGTACCACTGCACTCCAGCCTGGGCATCACGAGGAAAACTCTGTCTCAAAAAAAAAAAAAAAAAGGAAAGAAAAGAAAAAAAAAGAAACAGACACCCAGTCAAGCTGAATGTCACAATGTCACATAAACAACATTTTTGGTGTAGGCATGTCCCATGCAATCACTGGGTATCTATGCTGTACTATGCTATACTAGACTAGACTAGACCATACTAGACCACACTAGACTAGGCTATACTAGATTATACCATATTATGCTATGCTATGCTATACTATGCTATCCTATGCTATACTAGACTAGACTAGACTAGACCATACTATACCATACTACCCTATGCTATGCTATGCTATGCTATGCTATCCTATGCTATACTAGACCAGACTAGACTATACCATACTATACCATACTACGCTATGCTATGCTATGCTATCCTATACTACACTACACTACACTACAATACTATATCCTTCCGTTGTTTATCTGGAAATCAGGTGTGACTGGGTGGCCTCTATTTTACCTGGCAGCCCTCAAGGGCCAACTGGCTCAAGCAGTCAAGTGAGACTTTCTGGAGGAGGCAGGTCTTGAGCTTGGCGAGGATGCGGCTGGCAGAGGGGAGGGACTCAGGTGCAGGGACCAGGTGTGACGCAGCCAGAGACAGCTTGGAGACTGCCTCAGTAATTAACAAATATCAGGGGATGCTCTGAGGCCCTGCAAATTCCCCTCCTCCGGAAGGTTCTGGCCCCAGACACTCGTGTCCCTGTGTCTGCTGGGATGGGCCTGCGGCCGTCACCCTGCAGGAGCCCCGTGCACTGTGCCCGCGGGCACTCACCTCGCCTGCTGCAGGACCCTCCCTGTGGGGGGGCGGCATGGTGCATGGTGTCCGTCTGCCCAGCCCCCAGGGACCTGATGTGAAATGGGGCCGCTGCGAGTGCCCTCGTCTGCACCTCCAGGGGTGGACGGGCTAGGCCAGGGGCTGGGAGCGTTCAGTTTTAAACACAGTCCAACAGGTTTCCAAACCCGTGCTCTGATACGCGCAGCACTGGGAGTGTGCAGGGGCGCCTGTGGCTTCTCCCGTGCATTGGTCTCCTGGTCCTCTGACCTGCGTTTCCTTGGGGGTTCTGGAGTTCCCGTCGCTTCCCCTGTCGGCTGCTCAGCGTGCTCCTCTTCCTCGCGATCCCGTCGGCCTCTGTGGGCTGCGTCTTCCCTTTTGCATTTGTAGGAGCCCCTCACGCGCTTCTGTTTCCACAGTCCTTTGTCGGTTGTTTGTAGCAGGCCCTGGCCCTCTGGCCTGTCACCCGCCTACAGCCATCTCCTCGGGACTCTTTGCTGTTCTCCTTGTGGGGAGGGACGGTGTGTGACCACGTGGTCCGCTGCAGGGACCCGCCAATGAGGGGCATCTCGCCCCCAATCACATCCTCCTATCCCTTTCTCTGCCCCCAAACCCCCAGGGCGAAGAGAGCCTCCGGATCCTGGTGGAGCCCGAAGGGGACAGCTTCCCGCTGATGGAGATCAGCACCTGTGAGGTGGGTGTCCGGGGGCCCCTCCCGGGCCCCGCCTGGCCCTGCCCTGCCCCTTCACCTGCGCCTGGCCCCATGCCTCCTCCCTGCAGGCCGAGGCTTCCGAGCAGTGGGACTATGTCCTCGTGGCCCAACGTCACACCCAGAGAGACCCCCGGCAGGCGCGGCAGCAACAGTTCCTGGAGGAGCTCAGGAGAAAGGGCTTCCACATTAAGGTGGGCGGGTGCCCAGCGAGGGGCAGGGCCGTAGGGCGGGGGCTGGTGCCCAGCGAGGGGCAGGGCCGTGGGGCTGGGGATGGTGCCCAGCGAGGGGCAGGACCGTGGGGCCGGGGCGGGTGCCCAGCGAGGGGCAGGGCTGTGGGGCCGGTCATGGCGGCACAGAGGGCCAGGCTTGGAGGCTCTCTCCTGGGCTGGAGGATTGGGGAGAAGCAGGGGTGTGAGGAGCAAGGCAGCTCCATGGCTCTGGGCCACAGCTGCAGATGAAGGGAGGGTTCTGAGGTGGAATAGAGGGGGGAGGGTTCTGAGGTGGGATAGAGGGTCCCATGTGCCCCCAGGTGATCCGGGACCAGAAACAGGTCTTCTTTGGGATCCGTGCTGACAACAGTGTCTTTGGCCTGTACCGCACTCTCCTCCTGGAGCCTGAGGGGCCTGCCCCCCACGCCGAGCTGGCCGCGCCTACCACCATCCCGGTCACCACGAGGTGAGAGGCTGCACCCAGAGCCGTGGCCAGGAGAACCCCTTGCCACCCATGTGTTTGGTCCAGACCGGGCAGGAGACAGTGCCAGGCTCTGGGCGTTGCCAAGGCAGGACAGCCGCGTGGTCTCAGGGCAGGGGCCACAGGTGTGAGACCCACTGGCTGTGTGAGCCTCAGCTTCCCCGTCCCAATAAAGGATCATGGTGGTTCTCAACCCTCAGAGCGTTCTGAGGGCTCCGTGTGGCTGCCTGCGTTCCTGGGGACACAGTCACAGCCAGCCTTAGGGGTTGGGCAGGATTTGCAGAGGCCCAGAGGCCCCTCCTGGACCAAGGCCAGTGTCTCTTGAAGACCCCTCCTCTCCAGGTCCGATGCCCCTTCCTGGACACCGTCCCTGGCCTCCCAGGCACAGACCCAGAGGCCCGGCACGGACACCCTCCTCACTCCCTAAGGCCCTGCTTCTCCCCAATCCTCCAGCCCAGGAGGGAGCCTCCAAGCCTGGCCCTCCATGCCCCCGTGACCTGCCCAGCCCCAGCCTGGCCCCGCAGGGCTCAGCCAGGGCCTGCTCGGTGGACCGGCCAAGGACACTCCTGGCATTGGTTACGAGGCAGTGGAGGGCACCCGTGAAGAGAGCTATGGGTCTCGGGGAGTCGCGAGGCGGCCTCAAAGGAGGGGAGGTGGCTTGAGGGGGCCGACGGGAGCAGGCTTGGGGGGCGCGTACCTGCGACGTGCCCTGGTAGGCACAGGGGGAGGCTCGGAGCCCGGCTCTGCCGTCGGAAGCTTGGCTGTGCTGCTTCGTGGCTGTGTGGCCTTGGGACGTTCCCTTTCCTGAGCCCCAGTCTCTGCACAGTGGAACAGAACAGCTCCCAGGGTATAAGGAGGGTGTGTGCGGATGCAGGCTGGGGTGTGCTCTGGGCACACGGGGCCCGCAGGTGGGAGGTGTGGTTGCAGGTGCAGGCTGTGGTCTGGGCTTCTGGGAGGGATGGGCTGGGAGGAGAGGGAGCCCCCAGCCCAGCCTCATCCTGGACGCCGTGGGGCAGGCCAGGCCCCGGGAGCACTTTAAGGAGGGTGCGGGCTGGGCTCCCGGGTGAGTTGTGGATTCTGGGCTCTGGTCAGGGCTGGCAGGCTGGGGGCTCTGCCAGGACAGGGAGGGGCCTGGGCCTGGCCAGACCAGAGGGCAGGTTGAGACCTGGAGGCAGGGTCCACTGTGGTCACACGGGGCCACCCTGCTCTGGCTCTTGAGTCTCAGAATCCGAATCGTGAACTTCGTTGTCATGAACAACAAGACCTCGGCTGGTGGTAAGGGCTGGGGTGGGGCACCGACAGGGGCGCTGCGGGCAGGGTTCTCCCAGCACCTCACCCCCCCGACTCATGAACCCCTGTGACCCAGAGACCTTCGAGGACCTGATGAAGGACGGGGTCTTCGAGGCCAGGTTCCCCCTGCACAAGGTGAGGGGTGGGCCGGCCTGGAGAGGGCCCTGGGGTGGGACCCTGGGATGGGGGCTCTCACTCTCTGTCACCCGAGCCAGGGGGAGGGACACCTGAAGAAGACGTGGGCGCGGTGGAGACACATGTTCCGGGAGCAGCCAGTTGACGAAATCAGGTAACGCTGCCCAAAGAGAGCACAGGAACCCCGCGGACGGCCCCGCCTCCTGCGGACGCCCCCACACCCCCGCGGACATCCACACACACCACCCGGAAGCCGCCACCTCCTGTAAACGCTCCCACACACCACCCAGAAGATGCTCCCACACTGCCTACACCCTCACAGATGCCCCCACGCCCACAGATGTGCTTCCCATTCAGACTCACTGATGCCACCAAAAGAGAGACCCCCCTCCCCCACCCGTCCCTCCCCTGCTGCCTCTCCCACCCCGTCCCTCCCCTGTCCCTCCCCTGCCGCCCCCTCCCACGCCCGTCCCTCCCCTGTCCCTCCCCCACCACCCCCTCCCACCCCTTTCCCTCCCCCACCACCCCCTCCCACCCTGTCCCTCCCCCGTCCCTCCCTGGCAGCCCCCTCCCACCCTGTCCCTCCCCCACTGCCCCCTCCCTCCCCATCCCTCCCCCGCCTCGCCCTCCCACCCCCATCCCTCCCCTGTCCCTCTCCTGTCCCTCCCCCGCTGCCCCCTCCCACCCCATCCCTCCCCCATCCCTCTCCCATCCCTCCCCTGCTGCCCCTTCCCACCCCCGTCCCTCCATCATCCCTCCCCCGCCACCCCTTCCCACCCCGTCCCTCCCCCATCCCTCCCCTGCTGCCCCCTCCCACCCCCATCCCTTTCCCATCCCTCCCCCACCGCCCCCTGACAGCTGGCCTTGACCCCTGCTGCCTGCAGGAACTACTTTGGGGAAAAGGTGGCCCTGTACTTTGTCTGGCTGGGCTGGTACACCTACATGCTGGTGCCGGCCGCCCTGACGGGCCTCTTAGTCTTTCTGAGCGGATTCTCGCTGTTTGAGGCCAGCCAGATCAGGTGGGCCGCAGCAGGGGCTGGGCATGGGGGGCCGGGGTGGGCCCTGCTGCCTGGAGGAGCCGACCCCAGCCTCATCCCTGCCCCTTCAGCAAGGAGATCTGTGAGGCCCACGACATCCTCATGTGTCCCCTCGGCGACCACAGCCGCAGGTACCAGCGGCTCTCAGAAACCTGCACTTTTGCCAAGGTTTGTCGCCTCCGGGTCCACCCCAGGGCCTGCGGAAGATGGGAACGGTGCACCCACCCGAAGAGGGGGAGGTCAAGGCCTGGAGCCCTGCAGAGCTGCTCAGCTTTCCCCACAGGGCTGACGGGGAGGCCCAGCCCCAGCCTACCCGCCCATTTCCTCAGCCCACCTGCCCCTCTCCCCGGCCCACCTGCCCCCTTCCCCGGCTCTCCTGCCTCCCTCCCTGGCTCACCTGCCCCCCTCCCCAGCTCACCCACCTCCTCTCCGGCCCACCCATCACCCCCCCAGCTCACCCACCTCTTTGACAATGATGGCACGGTGGTGTTCGCCATCTTCATGGCTCTCTGGGGTGAGTTGCTGCGGGACGCCTCTGTGGGGCCAGGGGAAGTGCCAGCCCAAGCTCCGAGGTCCACCTGGCGTAGTGCAGTGATGCCCCTCCTTGCCCCCGCCGCAGCCACAGTGTTCCTGGAGATCTGGAAGCGGCAGCGCGCCCGCGTGGTCCTGCACTGGGACCTGTACGTGTGGGATGAGGAACAGGTGAGGTGGAGCTGGCAGCGCAGCTGAGGCCGACCCGAGCAGGGGCTGTTGGCGCCCGATGCCCTGCACGGCCCACATATGCCTGCCGCGTCTGAGGCGTGTGTCCCGAGTCTGTCTCCCCACATGTGGGGCGTGTGTCCTGGTCTGTCCACCCGTGAGGCGTGTCCCATGTCTGTCTCCCCACGTGTGGGGTGCGTGTCCCGTGTCTGTCCACCCGTGACGCGTGTCCCTGCATCTGTCTCCCCACGTGTGGGGTGAGTGTCCCCTGTCTGTCCACCCGTGAGGCGTGTCCCTGCGTCTGTCTCCCCACGTGTGGGGTGAGTGTCCCGTGTCTGTCCACCCGTGAGGCGTGTCCCTGCGTCTGTCTCCCCGCATGTGGGGTGTGTGTCCCGTGTCTGTCCACCCGTGAGGCGTGTCCCTGCGTCTGTCTCCCCGCGTGTGGGGTGTGTGTCCCGTGTCTGTCCACCCGTGAGGCGTGTCCCTGTGTGTCTCCCCACGTGTGGGGTGCGTGTCCCGTGTCTGTCTCCCCACGTGTGGGGTGAGTGTCCCTTGTCTGAGGCTTGCCCGGTGCTCTCCCCAGGAGGAAATGGCACTTCAGCTCATTAACTGCCCCGACTACAAGCTCCGGCCATACCAGCACTCCTACCTACGCAGCACCGTCATCCTCGTCCTGACCCTGCTCATGGTAAGCAGGGGACACCGCGGTGGGGCTGGAGACCCGGGCTGCATGCCCTCCCTGGCCCCTGCCCACCACAGCTGTCCCGCAGATCTGCCTCATGATCGGCATGGCCCACATCCTGGTGGTCTACCGCGTCCTGGCCTCCGCGCTCTTCAGCAGCTCGGCCGTGCCCTTCCTGGAGGAGCAGGTGACCACGGCCGTGGTGGTGACCGGGGCTCTGGTGCACTATGTGACCATCGTCATCATGACCAAGGTGGGGCCGGGAGCAGGGCAGGCCCGAGCTGGGGGGTTCACCGGAGCCCCAGTGAGCCCATTCGGTGCCCTCCTCTGCAGATCAACAGGCGCGTGGCCCTGAAGCTCTGTGACTTCGGTGAGAGGACTACCCCAGACCCTCTTGGGGGGCCCGGCGGGAGGACTCAGGGCTGGGGCCTTGGGGCTGTGGTCAGAGAGCAGGGGAGGGGACCCTTCCTGCTGCCCCAGGGCCTCTCCTGTGAGCAGGGAGAGAGGTGAGGGCCGGTCCCATTCCAGAGATGCCCAGGACCTTCTCGGAGCGAGAGAGCAGGTTCACCATCCGCTTCTTCACGCTGCAGTTCTTCACCCATTTCTCGTCTCTCATCTACATCGCCTTCATCCTGGGCAGGTAGGGCCGGCGCCAGGCTCCCTCCAACCCAACTCATGAGGGCTTGTTCCACTGCCTTTAAAGTGGCAATGTCCATTCTTTTAATTTTAAAAGTAATTTCTGCTGAGAGCAAGTGGAAATCCAATCTAGAGACACGTGAGCAAAGCCTGCAGTGAGCCCAGCTCCTGAATCCCGGGCCCCGAGGTAGCATCAAGACAGTCTGGTGGCCTCCCAGGCTTTTTCATGCATTTGCAGGCACATGACAGCACTGGCAGAAATGGCTTTGTCCTGGGAATAACTGCACCTGCTCTTTATGCTGAAAATGCACTTGGTGTCTTCCTGGGTCTGCCTGCCCACACATCCTCGTACACATGTATATATGAGAGAGAGAGAGAGAGACAGGGTCTTGCTGTCGCCAGGCTGGTGTCCAGTGGCACAATGTTGGCTCACTGCAGTCTTGACCTCCTGGGTCTCCTGAGTAGCTGGGATTACAGGCGTGCACCACCACACCCAGCTAATTTTAATATTTTTTGTAGAAATGGGGTCTCACCGTGTTACCCAGGCTGGTCTCGAATTCCTGGGCTCGAGCGATCCTCCCGCCTCAGTTTCCCAAAGTGTTAGGATTTCAGGCGTGAGCCACTGCACCTGGCCAAAAAAAGGTGCATATCGATTGATGGAACCAGAAAGACTCATTTCACTAATTAGGAAGGCGAGGTGAGAGGGATGCTGGCTGCAGCTTTACTTTTTTTTTTTTTTTTTTTAGATGGAGTCTCGCTCTGTCGCCCAGGCTGGAGTGCAGTGGCATGATCTTGGCTCACTACAACCTCTGCTTCCTGGGTTCAAGCAATTCTCCTGCCTCAGCCTCCTGAGTGGCTGGGACCACAGGTGCGCACCACCACACCCAGCTAATTTTTGTATTTTTTGTAGAGACAGGGTTTCACCATGTTGGCCAGGCTGGTCTCGAGCTCCTGACCTCAGGTGATCCACCCACCTTGGCCTCCCTAAGTGCTGGGATGACAGGTGTGAGCCACCACGCCTGGCCCTGTAGATGCTGGTTCTTGACCCCCATCCGTCTTGGGAAAGGCGTGCACCATGGCTTGCTGTGGGCCACGTCTCTCCTGGTGGGACCTCTCACTCTGGAAGTTCCTGGGGGTGAACCCTGGTCTCCTGTCTGGAGGCAGAAGGACGCTGTCTATGTGCTGGGAGGCCAGCTGGGGTTGGGGAGGTCAGTGTGGGGCCTCAGTGTCAATCGGTCCAACCCTGTGTGCTGAGTCCCTGGTTGTTCAAACCCCTAGTGAGCTTCTAGTCCTCCTGAGGGGGTTTTGTGGTCAGGTAGGAGGCCCAGGGACCTTCCAGCTGGGCCTGCATTCCCCTAATCAGTGCCCCCAAGCCACCAGGGGTACCCAAGTCCTGAGGCTTCCTGGGGATCCTGGCAGGGCTGGGTTGCTTCCTGAGTGTCTCCCCCGAAAGCCTGATGTCTTGAGTGGACTGCAGGCCTCTCCAATTCCCTTCCACCTATAAGGTGATGCCTGGTAGTGGGTGTCAGCAGCCTGTCATTTTATTTTTATTTACTTACTTTTAGAGACAGTGTCTTGATCCATTGCCCCAGACTGGAGTACAGTGGTACAATCACAGCTCACTACAGCCTCAAACTCCTGGTTCCAGCAATCCTCCTGCCTCAGCCTCCTGAATAGCTGGGACTACAGGCATGTGCCAGCATGCCTGGCTAATTTTTTCTATTTTTTGTAGAGATGGGGTTTTGTCATGTTGCTCAGGCTGGTCTCGAACTCCTGGGCTCAAGCAATCCTCCTGCCTCGGCTTCCCAACGTGCTACGGGATGACAGGTGTGAGCTACCACGCCTGCAGTCTCAAGCAATCCTCCTGCCTTGGCGTCCCCATGTGCTGGGATGACAGGTGTGACTCACCACGCCTGCAGTCGCCATTTTAATTGTGACTTGGGAGTTTGCATTTACATTAACATAGATCCTGCTAAAGAGACCTCCAGAAAGGCTGTGTCAGTGACAAAGCTACCCACAGTGTGTGAAACCACACGTTCCATCTTGAGCTGACGGGCAAAGTCTTTTCATTTTTTAAAAGTGCCTTTAAAAAACTACTGGTGAGGGGCCGGGCAAGGTGGCTCACGCCTGAAATCTCAGCACTTTGGGAGGCCGAGGCGGGAGGATCACGAGGTCAAGAGATCAAGAGTATCCTGGCTAACACGGTGAAACCCCATCTCTACTAAAAAAAAATACAAAAAATTAGCCAGGCGTGGTGGCGGCCGCCTGTAGTCCCAACTACTGGGGAGGCTGAGGCAGGAGAATGGTGTGAACCCGGGAGGCAGAGCCTGCAGTGAGCCGAGATCGCGCCACTGCACTCCAGCCTGGGCAACAGAGCGAGACTCCGTCTCAAAAAAAAAAAACAAAAAACAAAAAACAAAAAACTATTGGTGAAGTCTAGCATCTTTCCAGATATTTACTGATCATTGTATTTTTTCCCTATGAATTGACTGTTCATATTATCTGAGCATTTTTGTTAGGTTATCGTAGCATGAAGGCCAGGCTTCTTTCTTGCTTGCTTTTTTTTTTTAACTGTCAGTTTCTTAAAATCATGGTATGTTTTACTTTGCATCATATTTATAACATTTATTGTACAGCTCTTTGTTTTTCCTGGAGTTTCTTTATCTTTTGTTGTTTTTGATTTTGTCTGCCTTCCAATCCATCTCCTGGGGTTTCTACTTGCCTCTTTTTCTTGAATGTCTTTATCAATTGTATCCAGCCTCTCTGTGGTACATCGTGTATTGCACGGAGTCCGTTTTCTTCCAGAGATCTTCCTTGGGAGCCTTTTCCTCCCGCGCGTCCCGTCTCTCCGCGCCGCCTTTTTCTCCCGCGCGTCCCGTCTCCGCGCCGCCTTTTCCTCCCGCGCGTCCCGTGTCCGCGCCGCCTTTTCCTCCCGCGCGTCCCGTGTCCATGTCTCCTCCTTGTAACATCTGGAGAGATTTCCTTCACTTTGTGCCTTTTTCTCCATCGATTGATTTCTTTGTTTTACGTTTAACAATTAAAGTCTTAATTTCTAAGAGTGTTTTGTTTCCTCTTTATTTTTTATTCACAGCATCCCTTCCGTGTTTTTATGTTCTTGAGGATTTCAATTAGGTTTTCCTTCTCCCTAAGTTCTCATCTGTTCCCTAATTATCTCTCGTTTCCTAAAGCGTCCATTTTTGTTTTTTAATCGTTATTCTCCTCTTACTCCTCTTGTGAGTAAATCTCTGTGGTTATTCATTCGTATTAAAGACCAAGGAACTGAATTGATTTTTCCTGATGGATGAGATGGGTCTGTATAATAGTAGCTACATCCATGGCCCACTCACACATTCTATCATTAACTGATTTAATCTGAACAGTAGCCCTATAGGGCAGAGCTTCTCTCATTGCCATTTTACAGAATAGATGACTGAGGACCAGAGAGGTTAAGAAACTATCTCCAGGACACACAGCCAGTGGGTGGCGGAACAGATAAAAACCACAAAGTCTGGCTCTAGAGCTTAGTTCTGTGCCTCTTTGCATGGGGAGGTCTCTCGGAAAACAGCGTGAAAAATCTACCTGGTTTCCCGTGTTACACTAGAGCAAATTTTCTTTTTGACAGTGTATTCCTTTATGGTTCTGTTTTTTCATGCCACTCCTCAAGATTACTAAATATGTTCAACTGTGGGCCAGGTGCAGTGGCTCACGCCTGAAATCCCAGCACTTTGGGAGGCTGAGGCAGGCAGATCACCTGAGGTCAGGAGTTCAAGACTAGACTGGCCAACATGAAGAAACCCCGTCTCTACTAAAAATACAAACATTAGCCAGGAGTGGTGGTGTGAGCCTGTAGTCCCAGCTACTCGGGAGGCTGAGGCACAAGAATCACTTGAACCCAGGAGGCAGAGGTTGCAGTGAACTGAAATCGCACCATTGGGCTCCAGCCTGGGTGACAGAGTGAGGCTCCATCTCAAATGTGTGTGTGTGTGTGTGTGTGTGTGTGTGTGTTCAACTGTGATTTCCTTTAGATGTTTATGATTTCAAAATATTAAACATTTGGCTGAGTGCAGTGGCTCATGCTTATAATCCCAGCATTTTGGGAGGCCAAGGTAGGAGGATTACTTGAGGCCGGGAGTTCAAGACCAGCCTGGGCAATGTAGTGAGACCCACTGCCCCCAAACCCCCCACCGCACGTCTCTACAAAAAATAGAAAATTAGTTGGGCATGGTGGTTTGGGCCTGTAGTCCTAGCTACTTGGAAGGCTGAGGTAGGAGGATCGCTGGAGCCTGGGAGGTGGAGGCTGTAGTGAGCCATAATCTCACCATTGCACTCCAGCCCGAGTGACAGAGATCCTGTCACAAAAACCCTTAAACCTTCAAATCCCTGACTTGTAAGGAATTTGTTTTGCTGCAAGGGGCAGAGGAAGGAAGCCTGTTTGTTTGTTTTCCAAATGGCACCCAGTTGTCCCCAAACCATTGATTGACTAACCATCCCCATCACCATTCTTAACTTGAAATGCCTTCTTCGTCATACACCAAATTCCATTCTTTGCTTATATATTGTCTTTTCATGGATTCTGACAATTCCAGGACCAGCCCCTTGCTGTGCTGGGTATTATTGCTTTATGCCTCACTGTAGGGTGGGGCTAGCTGCTGTCCATCACTCTTCTTTTCTACTTTTTTAATGGTTATTTACATATGTTTATTCTTTCAGATGAATGTCAGAATCATTTTGTCAAATTGCCAAAAATTCTGTGAGACTAGCTGGGTGCAGAGGCTCACGCCTGTAATCCCAGCACTTTGGGAGGCCGAGGTGGGTGGATCACGAGGTCAGGAGTTCGAGACCAGCCTGGCCAGCATGGTGAAACCCCGTCTTTACTAAATATACAAAACTTAGCCAGGCGTGGTGGCACGCACCTGTAATTCCAGCTACTCAGGAGGCTGAGGCAGGAGAATCACTTAAACCCAGAAGGTGGAGGTTGTAGTGAGCCAAGATCATGCCATTGCACTCCAGCCTGGGCGACAGAGCAAGACTCTGTCTGAAAAAAAAAAAAAAAATTCTGTGGGACTTGGCTTAAGATTGTATAAGTAAAATGATACATTATTTCCAAGAAAATCACCATAACAAATGACCACAGCTTAGTGGCTTCAAACAATCAAATTATTACCTCCCAGTTCTGCAGGCCACAAGTCCTAGATGAGTCCCACTAGGTGAAAACTAAGGGGTTAGCAGGGCTGGGCTCCTTCTGGAGGCTCCAGGGGATAATTCACTTTCAGCTTCTCCTTGGTGCACAGCTGCTCCTCCCCCTGCAGAGCTTGCAGCGTGGGGCTGAGTCCTTCTGAGTGAGTCCTGAGTCCTTCTGATTCCTTCTGAGTCAGGCCAGCTCCCAGATACTCCCTGTCCCCATAGAGGGACCCTTGTGATTACACCAGAAAAACCCAGATAACCCAAGATAATCTCCCCGTCTTAAAGTCAGCTGATTAGCAGCCTTAATACCATCTGCCTTGTGAGATAAAATTCCTTTGCCAGGTAAGAACGTGGTCACAGGCTCCAAGAATGAGCACGTGGATGTCTTTGCGGCCCATCGCTCTGACTACAAATACATCCTGCGTTTTCTTATGGGAGAACGAGGTTCTCCCTGCAAGTCTTTCATGCTCCTTGGTAGTTTTATAGTTTTCTTCATTTAGGCCCCACAGATGCCTTGTGAGTTTCAGTCTCGTTATGGTATAACTTGTGCTGGTGTCTGCGGGCGACCGATACTTTCTCATGCCATGTTTCCCCGCAGCTTTGCCGCACACGGAAAAGCCAGTTCTGCTGGATGCTCGTTTTGTATCCACTTGAGCACTCGATTGATTTATCCACCTAGCCTTTCAGTTGTTTTATTTTGATTTTCCAGGTATATAATCATGTTTTCTAAAAGAGTTATTTTTTTCTTTGCAAATGTATACTATTTATACTTCATATTTCTCTTGCTTATTTGCAAGGAATTCCAGAACCGTGTTAAATACCAGTTGTTGTGAGCTACAATAGGAATGCTTTTGGGATTTCACCACTGACCATGAGCCTGACTTTTGGTTTAAGATAGTTCATGTATTTCTCATATTATGGAAAGCGGGTGATTTTAAACACAAAATAACCCATCGTGCCGTTTCCTCGGGGAGAAACCGAGGCCACTCGTAACAGACACTGTCTGGAGCGTGTGTTGGAGCCTGTGGCCTCCCCTGTGTGTGTGTGTGCGCCCACGTGCAGGTGCGGTTCGTCTGGGAGGCTGTGGCCTCCCGTGTGTGTGTGTGTGTGTGGGTGTGCGCCCACGTGTGGGTGCGGTTCATCTGGGAGCCTCTGGCCTCCCCTGTGTGTGTGTGTGCGCGCCCACGTGCGGGTGCGGTTCGTCTGGGTGTGAGCACCTGTGCCCCGCTCACCTGCAGGGCCTGCCCTGCCTGTTCTGTGTCTTTCCTACTCGCTTCTGTCCTGCTGCACCCACCCTGTCAGAGGCAGGGCGCTGCCCGCAGTGCCCCAGACTTCCCCTTCCCCCCCAGGATCAACGGCCACCCCGGGAAGTCCAC
Source organism: Gorilla gorilla gorilla (assembly GCF_029281585.2). Classification (NCBI taxonomy): domain Eukaryota; kingdom Metazoa; phylum Chordata; class Mammalia; order Primates; family Hominidae; genus Gorilla; species Gorilla gorilla. Next base: position 6,874,086 of record NC_073233.2, on the reverse strand, counting down.
GCGCCTGGCGGGCTTGTGGAAGCTGGAAGAGGTCAGTCACCCCCAGGCTTCATGCCCTGTCCCTGAGCCACTGCTCCCCTGACCGTCCCCCAGGACCCCTCCCTGATCCCCTCCTGTCTGGCCCCGCAGTGCCACGCCAGCGGCTGCATGATGGACCTCTTCGTGCAGATGGCCATCATCATGGGCCTGAAGCAGACGCTCAGCAACTGCGTCGAGTACCTGGTCCCGTGAGTGCCGACCCCCGCCCAGCCCGGGAAGCCCCAGGCCCCTCCGCCCCCTGCGCCCTCCCTGCCACGCAGCTCTCCCCGCAGGTGGGTGACCCACAAGTGCCGCTCTCTGCGGGCCTCCGAGTCCGGGCACCTGCCCCGGGACCCCGAGCTCAGGGACTGGCGGCGCAACTACCTTCTGAACCCGGTCAACACCTTCAGCCTGTTCGACGAGTTCATGGAGATGAGTGCGTGGGCGCTGCGGGGCGGGGGTTCGCGGAGACGAATGCGGGGCGGGGGTCCACGGACATGAGTGCGGGGCGCCGGCGAGCCTGACCCCCCACCGCGCAGTGATCCAGTACGGCTTCACCACCATCTTCGTGGCCGCCTTCCCGCTGGCGCCGCTGCTCGCGCTCTTCAGCAACCTCGTGGAGATCCGCCTGGACGCCATCAAGATGGTCTGGTTGCAGCGGCGCCTGGTGCCGCGCAAGGCCAAGGACATCGGTCAGACAGGGCGGGCGCAGGATGGGCGGGAACTGGGCGGCCTCAGGCCTGTGGGCTTCCCGCTGGCCAGTCCGCCGCACCTGGAAAAAAATAATCTCTCGGATCTCACGCCACAGACAGCCCCTAGCCCTTCTCCGACGGCCTCGGATGCGGGTTGAGCCTGGGTGGGAGGGTCCCAGGAGTGGGCGGGGCCGAGCGCTTTGTAGGCTCCTCCCACAAACCGTCAGGATCTCAGAGGGGCTTGACGCCCCCAAGGGGGACCCAGGTTCTGCCAGTGGCTGGGGCAGGAACAGAGCAGCCGGCCTCTGTCCCAAGACTGGCCTCGCTGAGACGGACAGGCAGCAGGGGAGCGACGGGGGCTGGGGCGCTGGATGTGGGGAAAGGGAGAGAGGTGTTAGGGAGGCCCCCAGTCTGGGGCCCAGGTTACAAGGTCTTACCCTGGGGTGGGAACCCAGGAGGTGGAGTGGCTGGGGGGCGCAGCTGAGAAGTTCAGGAAGATGGGGGATGAGGATTCCCAGGTTCCTCCCTGTCCATGTCAGGGTGGGGTGCAGGAGCGCAGAGGCCATGTTCTGCCATGGCTGGGGACTTCCTTGTGAATACTGCAGCCCTAGGGCTGCAAGGGGACACCACGCACAGAGACACGGCAGGCCCCGTGTTGGCCGGGGGTGGAGGTGGGGGCAGAACCAGCCGAGGGACGCTGAGTCAGACCGCTTGCCCACTGCTCTGGTGTGCAGGGACCTGGCTGCAGGTGCTGGAGACCATCGGTGTGCTGGCGGTCATTGCCAACGGGATGGTCATTGCCTTCACATCTGAGTTCATCCCCCGAGTGGTCTACAAGTACCGCTATAGCCCATGCCTGAAAGAAGGCAACTCTACTGTCGAGTAAGGCCTCAGGGTGTCTGGAGACCCCTGGGAGAAACTGGCCCTACCACAGCCAAGCCCTGGGGGATCCAGACCCTTTCTCCTGGGAATGGCTGGACCTGTTGGTACCCCTGGGGCTTTAGTGAGGCTGGGGCCGGGGGGTGGCCCCTGCCCTGCGCCCACTGACAGCAGGCCCTGGGCTGGAGGTCAGGGATAACTGGCCAGGACCACAGTTGGGGGTGAAGTTCCCAGACCTGGCTGCCTCCTGAGTAGGCCCTGCCAGAACGGCTCCCTCCCGATGTGAGGTTCTGCATGTCCTCTTCTGATTTATCCAGCTCTCTGACCTCGAGGAGCCACCAAACTGCAGACTGGGTCCCCAGGGCCAGTCTCTGGCAGGGAAAGTGGCTGGTGATGCCCAGAGTCCCCACAGCCCCCCCAAGGCCCCCGGATGTGAAGATGTGCTTGGCCTGGGAGCCCCGTCCCACTGGAGGCAGTCTGTGCTGTGGCCCCTACCTCACTGTTTGCTCCATAACGCAGGCTAGAAGCACTCTGGGGCCTGAAGGGGCCGCCCTGGAAGCCCACCCCACCCCACACTCCTCTCCCCTCTCCCCAGCTGCCTCAAGGGCTATGTCAACCACAGCCTGTCCGTCTTCCACACCAAGGACTTCCAGGACCCTGATGGGATTGAGGGCTCAGAAAACGTGACTCTGTGCAGGTTTGGAACTCCCCATCCCCCAAGAATGCCCTCTGAACTCCTGACCCCTGACCTCAGGTACTTCCTTACCCCAGATACAGGGACTACCGCAATCCCCCCGATTACAACTTCTCCGAGCAGTTCTGGTTCCTCCTGGCCATCCGCCTGGCCTTCGTCATCCTCTTTGAGGTGAGCCAGAACCGGGAGAGGCCTCGGAGTGGGTCCGGGCAGTTCTCTCTCCAGTCCTTCTCCCTGGCCCTGAACCCCTAAATGCCAGCTGGCACCTGACCGTGCTGGGCCTCTCCTGTGCTGCCCGTAGCACGTGGCCTTGTGCATCAAGCTCATTGCCGCCTGGTTCGTGCCCGACATCCCTCAGTCGGTGAAGAACAAGGTTCTGGAGGTGAAGTACCAGAGGCTGCGTGAGAAGATGTGGCATGGAAGGCAGAGGCTGGGCGGGGTGGGGGCAGGCTCTCGGCCCCCGATGCCTGCCCATCCCACCCCAGCATCCATCTTCAGTGCCAGGAGCACAGACGTGTAGGGCCAGAGCCCGTCCAGAGGCCACCAGGAGCTGAGACAGTGCCACCACCAGCACCTCCCACAAGCCCCCCGCTGTGCGTGTTGAGGGGTGCCGTGAGAAGGCTGTGCCCATGTGGGGCCGCAGGAGTCCCCTGTATGTTCAGGGCTGTGAGCTGCCACCCTGTTGCGCCTGCTCCATCTTTGTGGGGGCTCTCAGGCTTGGCACAGCCCTGACTTGAACTCTGGGTGACCCCGGGCACCCACAGAACTGGGAGTGAGGGCTCCTCAGGCAGCCACAAGGCAGGAAAACTGGCGCAAGTTTCCTGGGCCTCCCTCTGACTTCTGGGCGCCAGATCCTGCCGTGCCCCCATCCTGGCTGTTGGGGGTGTCCTGAGCCCACCTCGCTGGCCTGTTCCCTTCAGCCAGCCCCAGTTTCTGTAATAAAATTAAACTTGTCTGTCTTGCTTTCCTGGCCTCGCTGGGTCCCGGGTGGATTATATCTGCCCTCAGGGCTAGATGGGAAACAGACCCGGAGTGTGGAAGGTCTGGAACCAGGTGAGGCCGCCTCAGGCCGCCTGTCCCTTCTCCAGTTTTCCATGGGCTTCCAAGGGAGGGGCGCCTATGGGGTCCTCTCGTCCCTGCACCTGGGGTGTTGAGGGAGGCAAGAGAAGACATCGGGGCCACTTGAGGGTGGGGTGGGGGTCAAGGCAGGCTTCCTGGAGGAAAGGGAAGAGGTAGGGGCGGACGCGCAAAACCCTGAGGGCGGTGGACGCTCCGAAGTGTCCCCAAGGCTCTGGGGCTCCGGGGCTCTGCGCGCTGGTTGGGCTGGTTTGGCCACTGGCCCCAGGCCCGTGCGGCAGCGGCTCCCGGGCAGCAGCGCAGCCTCCAGCGCCAGCCTTGGGCGCAGAGCGGGACGCTGGGGTCCGCCCCCGCCCTGACTGCGGGGCGGGGCCGCACCTGCTGCCGCTGCCGGGGCTGTTGCCGCTGCGCACCTGGCTCAGGTGAGCTGCCCCGCCCCCGCCCGGCGCGAGCCCCAGGTCCTGGCAGCAGGTGAGTGGCGGTCGCCATCAGACCCGCGAAGGTGAGTGGAGGTCGCAGTCCTCCCAGAGCCGCTGCAGGCCTGGAGTCGGGGCCCGGGGCGCTGCTTGTCCCTGGGCGCGGTCTCTCAGGAAATGGCTCGGGGCCGGGGAGGTTCCCGCGTCGCCCGGAAGCCCGAGCTCGCCCGCGTCCTGGCCCTTTCCAGGGCTGGGGGAAGGGAGGAAAGTGGGCGAAGGGGGCGGGGGCGACCCTTTCCTCTGCCCGACGTGGTCAGCGGCCTTTTGGTGACCCTCGGCGCAGAACAGAGCGGGGCGAGGAGCGCCGAGGCGCGCAGGGATCCCACCTCGGTCCCCCAAGCCTGGATCCCAGCTCGAGGCTTCCTGAGGCGCCGAGGGCGGACCAAGAGTCAGGCTGGGCCCGAGCTCTCCCGGCGCCGGGTGGAGCTTCCGCCATCCGCGCGCCTCTGCCCCGGCCGAGCGCCCCGAGCCGCACCCCCGTGCCCGCCTCCCGTGCCCGCCTCCCGCGCGCGTCCTCGTTCTCCGCCCTCCGCACTTGGAGGGCGCCCAGAGCGCAGGTGGGCGCGGGGTAGGGGAGCGAACCAGAGCCCCTCGGCCTGCGGGGCCGCAGCCTTTTACCCACGTTCCTGCTTCAGGACAGGCGCTGGGGGCCCAGCGCGCGCGGGGAGCGGAGGGGCGGCGCGTCCGAGCTGAGCGGGAGTCGCCCGCAGGGTGCTGGGTGCTGAGCGTCGAACCCACCGGGCAGGGGCGGCCGCGGACCGAGGACGCTGGCTGAGTCTGAGGGCGGGAGGAGCTGGCGCTTTCTAAGAACCTCAAGGTGCCCAGCAGAGTGCGGTGGGCAGTGCGAGGCGACCAGGGCCAGGGTTGGACTGAGATTCTGGGCGCCTCGGAAGAGCTATGCGGGCGAGGGTCGGAGACTTTGTGGATGTTCATGCTCACCCTGACGGTGGACTTGGGGGCTCGGGGGTGGAGGACGTTAGCAGAGAGAGGGAAGGAGGGGGTGCCAAGTCACGTCAAGCCAGCCCGGAGAGATGGTGACGCCGAGACCGGGTGCACAGAGCAGCCGCCGAGCCTGGGCTTCACAGTTGGCGGCTGACCCCAGGGCCTGTGCTGGAGGCCCTGCTCCTGCTTCCTGCGGGGTTGCCCTGGGCCCTGCTGTGCCTGCTTCCTGACCTGCAGTGTGAGGAGAACCTTCTTGAGGGGCTTCCAAGGGCCCACTTCAAGGAGGGGCTGGTATCAGGCTCTGTGGGGGAAGGGGTGCTGTCTTTGGGATCCTGAGCCCAAGGCCCACCATCACCCAAGGCTGAGTACCGGGACACAGGAAGGTCCTAGCAGGGCTGGGACTCAGTCAGACAAGTACGTGTAGAGAGCCTGCTGCTGAGAGGGTGCTCAGCCAGGGCCGGGAGGCTGGATGGCAGCCCTCCACAATGAAGCCCTGCCCCCATGTGGCTGAGGGCAGGGCCAGGGTCCAAAGGAGACCCTTGTCTGATTCTGTGGGCAATACCAGCCACCGGTCACTGGGTCCCCAGTCCCAGGTCAACCTGAGGGGTGTCAGTGTGGTGACAACATGAGATGCCGTCTGCCTGTCATCTGCTCTGAGCCAGGAGCCTCGGCCACCTGTGTTTGCTCCTTATTTGGAAAAGGGGGCACTGCCCTCCCACCCCAGCCTGAAGGGAAGGTCTACAAGATGCCATAGCCCCTTGTAACTGCTCACCCATCAGGGGAGCCATGTCTGGGAGAGGGACGGAGAGAGGGCGGAAGAGTTCTGCTGGAGCCCCATTGTTGACTGGGAGTTTCTGAAGGCCCTGTTCCCCAGGGTCAGAGGTCAGAGACACATGGGGGAGCAAACCGGCCCCTTGGCTCCTAAGTGTGAGCCCTAGTAGCGTCTGAGAGGCATGCCGCGCGGTCCCCGGTCCTTGTATGTGTGCAGGATGGCCCTGGCGGGGGTCTCCTGGCTGGAGGAGCCCCCACCCATTACCCCCGGAACCTGCCCCTTTGAGCACCCCCCGCCCCACAACACACATGCACACACACACACGCACACAAACACGCGCACACACACGCACATACTGCACACACGCACACATTGCACACATGCACACACACACACTGCACACACACACACATACTGCACACACGCACACATTGCACACATGCACACACACACACTGCACACACACACACATACTGCACACACGCACACATTGCACACATGCACACACACACACTGCACACACACACACGCTGCACAGAGGAAAGTGCCGTGCCTGGGTGGGTTGGGGCGGGCCCCAGAGGAAGGAGCCGCTTGACTCAGAGCTACAGGAAGAGCCCGGGCAGGCGGGGTGAGAACCACCAACTGCCCGTCCTCCCGCCCGCCTAGGGAAGGGGTGGGTGCCTGGGTGGGGTTTAGGGTTAGGAGAGGATGTGACTGCAAGGCCAGGAAGCTACAGGGAAAGTTCTGATCAAAGTACACAAAGACACAAGCCAGGTCCCCACCGCGCTTGGCGATGCATCCATAGCAGCCTTGGTGCTGTGGACACTCCCTGGGGCCCAGCGAAGGGGAGAGTTTGCTCCCAAAGGCACACCAATGACCAACATTTGCCCCCCGGAGGAAAGAACTGGAACCAGGTGACTGCCTTCCCTGCTGCTCTGAGTGAGCCTGTGTCAGGGCCTGGCTGAGAGGAGGCCCACGGCGCCCAAGACCCATATGCATGCATGTGTGTGCATGTGTGTGTGAGACAGAGCGAGGGGCAGCAGGAGGCTGTGTCGCATCAGTGGCCAAGGGTGGGTGTCAGGTGCAGTGCGTGTGCTGTGGGGTGCCTGTGGTCCTAGGCTCTGTGACAAGCGTTGCAATGGGTGTTGTATATACTCAACAGTTGTGTGAGGGGTCTGCAGCCTAAGCTGTGTGCAGTGGTAATGGGAGGTGTGTGTGGTAGGAAGTGTGCTGTGTAGGAGGTGCAAGTGTGCACACGGGCTGAGACTGAAGCTCTGTGCAGGTGCACATGGGCCAGAGGGCTGTGTGTATGTGATGTGTGCAGGGGAGGAGGGGCAGAGGAGAGGGTACAGGGGAAGTTAGGGAGGGGAGGGGGTACAAGGAAAGGTACGCAGGGAGGGTGCAGGGGAAGGTAGGCAGAGGAGAGGGTGCAGGGGAAGGTGTGCAGGGGAGAGGGTGCAGGGAAAGGTGGGGAGGGGAGAGGGTGCAGGGGAAGGTAGGCAGAAGAAAGGCAGGGAAAGGTAGGGAGGAGAGAAGGTGCAGGAGGCAGGCAGAAGAGAGGGTGCAGGGGAAGGTGGGGAGGGGAGAGGGTGCAGGGGAGAGGGTGCAGGGGGAGGCAGGCAGAGGAGAGGGTTCAGGGGAGAGGGTGCAGGGGAAGGTGGGCAGGGGAAGGTGGGGAGGGGTGAGCATGCAGGGGGAGGCAGGCAGAGGAGAGGGTGCAGGGGAAGGTGTGTAGGGGAGAGGGAGCAGGGGAGACGGTGCGGGAAGAGGGTGCAGGGGAGGGTTTGCAGGGAGAGGGTGCAGGGGAGAGGGTGCAAGGAGAGGCAGGCAGAGGAGAGGGTGCAGGGGAAGGTGGGCAGGGGAGAGGGTGCAGAGGAGGGTTTGCAGGGGAGGGCACCTGCTTTCTTGCTGTGCTCATATCCTGGCAGTCTGCCCTTGACTTCCAGAAGGCTCTGAGGCTGTTTTTGGAGGGAGGACTTTGAGGTCTGAGCTTGGGGCGGTCACGGAAGCACTGCAGGAGATGCCAGGGGTTCTGCTGGGCTGGGGGTGTGACCTCCCGGGCTTGCTGTGAGGGGTTGGTTTCCTGGGAAGTGTGTGCTTTAAGGACCCTTAGTGGGTGGTTCCCCTGGGTCAAGGACTTTCCTTGGAGTGTCCTCCACCGCAAAGGACTTCTTCAAGGACCCCCCTTGCCATCCCCCATGGGTGTGCGCCTCATGCTGTATCGGTTCCCGAGGAAACTGCCAAACAGTCAAACCTGGGGCCTCTGGCTGTGCTTCACCCATGGAGAGGGAATAGGTGGCAGGCTAAGAGGACTGTCCCTGCCACCACCTCTGGGGCCTTAGCGGGGAGGAATCCTGAGGGAGCTGGGGTGCAGAACCTTAGGCTTGATCCCTACATCCCCACTTCTACTGTGTCCCTGCAGCAGGGAGGGGAGTAGACAGTCAGTGCCTGTTGGATAAACAGGGTGACCCTGTGGCATCCAGTGAGGAGAGGCCCCCGGGGCCCTGGGCTGCCAAGGAAGAGGCTCTGGGCTTCTCCCTGCAGCCACCTCACTGAGGAGCTTTGGGAGACTTGAGGTGTGTGTGGCTGCTGCTACGGGCTGGGAAAGGACACAGGAACCGAGACCTCCATCCCCACCGGGCGCCGTTCACCCTCCGGCCTCACAACCGCAGGGCGAGGCTAAGCTGAGGGTTCCCGAGGTGTTTCCCGAGGTGTTTCGAGGTGTCTGTGCTCACGTGCACTCCTGACTGTAACCAGACGTGGGCCAGAGCTGGGCACCCCCCCCAACTGCATCCAGACATGGTCAGAGCTGGGCACCCCCCCCCCGACTGCATCCAGACGTGGGTCAGAGCTGGGCACCCCCCCCCCCGACTGCATCCAGACATGGTCAGAGCTAGGCACCCCCCCGACTGTATCCAGGCATGGTCAGAGCTGAGCACCTCCCCCCGACTGCATCCAGACATGGTCAGAGCTAAGCACCCCCCCCGACTGTATCCAGACATGGTCAGAGCTGGGCACCCCCTCCCGACTGTATCCAGACATGGTCAGAGCTGAGCCCCCCCCCCCCGACTGTATCCAGACATGGTCAGAGCTGGGCACCCCCCCCCGACTGTATCCAGACATGGTCAGAGCTGGGCACTCCCCCCCCGACTGCATCCAGACATGGTCAGAGCTGAGCACCACCACCCCCCGACTGCATCCAGACATGGTCAGAGCTGGGCACCACCACCCCCCGACTGCATCCAGACATGGTCAGAGCTGGGCACCACCACCCCCCGACTGCATCCAGACATGGTCAGAGCTGGGCACTCCCCCCCCGACTGCATCCAGACATGGTCAGAGCTGGGCACCCCCCCCCGACTGTATCCAGACATGGTCAGAGCTGGGCACCCCCACCCCCGACTGCATCCAGACATGGTCAGAGCTAAGCACCCCCCCCGACTGTATCCGGACATGGTCAGAGCTGGGCACCCCCCCCGACTATATCCAGACATGGTCAGAGCTAAGCACCCCCCCCGACTGTATCCAGACATGGTCAGAGCTGGGCACCACCCCCTCCGACTGCATCCAGACATGGTCAGAGCTGGGCACCCCCACCCCCGACTGCATCCAGACATGGTCAGAGCTAAGCACCCCCCCCGACTGTATCCGGACATGGTCAGAGCTGGGCACCCCCAACCCCGACTGCATCCAGACGTGGTCAGAGCTGGGCACCCCCCATGGTGTAGGGTACATCACTCACACCCCTGCCCCAAGGCCAGGCTGTGTCTCTGGCACTGCAGCACCCCCTGCAGTGGCAGCTCTGTTGAAGGGGACAGCCAGGAGTGAGGCCAACTGCCATCTCGGGAGACAGGGTCCCACCTGGTGTTCATCCACTGCACCCCGGGGCCATCATGGTGGCCCCAGGGCCGGTGGAGGCGATCCTGGACTTGATGACCCCTCCCCGTGGCCCTGGGCTGCGTGAAGTGGTGCCCATTCTGGCCACGTGTGAGGGGCTCAAAGAGACACCCTGCTGGCCTCCGAGAACTCTGCCAGCATCCATGCGGCTGCTCAGGGTGGCATCTGGTCAGGGCCAGTGCTGTCTGTGGCCGGCAGTTACTGGTTAACTCATCCTGTTCCTGTTTAACTTGTTCCCTGGGGATGGCGGCAGCCTCTGACCTGTCCAGGTGCCCTGTCCAGCTGACTGCAAGGACAGAGAGGAGTCCTGCCCAGCTCTTGGATCAGTCTGCTGGCCGAGGAGCCCGGTGGAGCCGGGGGTGACCCTGGAGCCCAGCCTGCCCCGAGGAGGCCCCGGCTCAGAGCCATGCCAGGTAGGCAGGTCAGAGAGGGACGGGCTTGAGTTCCCCACTCCCACCTCCTGCCCCTCAGGCTGGCTCCTCATTGTGCATCCTGCTCTTATCCCAGGCACTCTGCCTGGCCACATGCCGGGGATACAAAGGCCCCTGCTCACCCCTCCCCCTGGGCCCTTGGCCCTGAAACCAGGGCGAGTGGTGAGGATGAGCCCTGCACCCTCTCCTGCCCCAGACCAGGCTCATGAGGGTCAGTAAAGCCCAGGAATACTAGGAGTGGGCACTGCTGGGGCCCACAGCGGGGTGTGGCCGATGTGTGCTGGTAGGAGACCATACCCTACTGAGAAGATGGTGGTCTGACCTCCCGCTAGGGCTCATCACCCTGATGTAAAGATGAACAAGTTCAGGCCTCAGGTGGTGGGGAGGGCTTGCCTGTGGCCAGGAGCAGAGGGCCCCAAGACCCCCAAGGCAGGAATGAGGCCAGCTGCTCCAGGCACCCAGCTCTGCCCATCCAGGTGGAAGGTGCTGGCACACTGGGCATCTGGGTCCCCAAACCCACTGGTGCCCACACTCTCTGCGGATCCCCCAGCAGAGGCAGGCCAGGCTGAGGGGTGCAGTGCCCGGCCCCTCCTAAGAGACAGGCATCATGGTGTCACCAGGGGTGGGCAACAGGTGCATCTGGGAAATGGGGGGCTGGACTCACATCCTGGGTGGACAAGCAGCCAGATGGGGCTTGAGCGTGGGCCTGGGGCAGCTCAACTGTGGCCACTGCTCTCTGTCCCCTCAGCACAGGGTGGGCGGAACACCCAAAGCCTGGCCACTACTGGGGGAAGACGTGCCAAGTGCTAAGCCTGTCCCCATGGGACTCGTGGGCAGACATGGTGTGACTGCCAAGCCACACAGAGGCCTTATTTCTTCCTGCACCACGGACCACTGTGGAGGTGGTGGGGCCAGGCACCCCGGCACAGTTGACCCACTGTGTCCTCTCTCTTCAGGTGTCTGTGATAGGGCCCCTGACTTCCTCTCCCCGTCTGAAGACCAGGTGCTGAGGCCTGCCTTGGGCAGCTCAGTGGCTCTGAACTGCACGACTTGGGTAGTCTCTGGGCCCCACTGCTCCCTACCTTCAGTCCAGTGGCTGAAAGACGGGCTTCCATTGGGAAATGGGGGCCACTACAGCCTCTACGAGTACTCCTGGTAAGAGACCCGGGTATCCAGGGTCAGAGTGACCTCTCAGACATGCCAAGGGCAGTGGTCTCCCTGACCTATGCCTGGGTCTGTAACCACCTGGCCAGACATGACACGAGCAGAGTGCCTCTGTGGACCCAGACGGAGGGTCAGTAATGTCAGGGACAGACCCTCGGGTCTGCATGGCCCCTGTAGGCACACACCTCGTAACTGCCCAGGGCTACGGGTGTCAGCAAAGTCTAGGGTCTGAATGAACGCCGACCATCTGGCCAAGTCTGTGATCAAAGGACCTCCAGGCCCCAGACCCAGGACTGGGACGGCTGTTCTGAAACAAATCTGCACCCCCTCCAGGTTCAGGTCACTTCTCTTGGCTTAAGGCCCAAGAACCACCCAGGAGGCCCAATTCTGCAGCCTCCCTGGGTGAACCCAGACAGGTGGGGTTCGGGGGTGTCCACTGGTATCCCCAGTCGACCCTGACCCTGGCTTGGTATCCCCAGGGTCAAGGCCAACCTGTCAGAGGTGCTTGTGTCCAGTGTCCTGGGGGTCAACGTGACCAGCGCTGAAGTCTATGGGGCCTTCACCTGCTCCATCCAGAACATCAGCTTCTCCTCCTTCACTCTTCAGAGAGCTGGTGATGGGGGTTCCCCAAGGTGGAGGGTAGAAGGGGACCTAGACCTAGTGAGGCCCAGGGATCTTGAGGCTTGGGGGCTGCTGGAGGGGCAGCGGCTCAGGCAACCCATCCGCAGGCCCTACAAGCCACGTGGCTGCGGTGCTGGCCTCCCTCCTGGTCCTGCTGGCCCTGCTGCTGGCCGCCCTGCTCTATGTCAAGTGCCGTCTCAACGTGCTGCTCTGGTACCAGGACGCGTATGGGGAGGTGGAGATGAACGGTGCGTGGGGCCCGCGTGGGCGCGAGGAGGGGTCGCCACGGCCTCCCTGAGATTGCGCTGCTGAGCTCGGCTTTGGAGGCGTGGGGCGGGGAGGGGTTAGCCCCCGGGGGCTCTGTGCGGCCCGGCTGGGGTTAAAGTCCGGGGCGGGTCTGCCCCTGTGCACGTGGGAGATGGTTAGGGGTGTTGGGGACCCCGAAGGCTGGTGTGAGGCCTCGGGAGCCATCGGGGTGACTGGCCGCCGTCCGCAGACGGGAAGCTCTACGACGCCTACGTCTCCTACAGCGACTGCCCCGAGGACCGCAAGTTCGTGAACTTCATCCTAAAGCCGCAGCTGGAGCGGCGTCGGGGCTACAAGCTCTTCCTGGACGACCGCGACCTGCTGCCGCGCGCTGGTATCCCGGGCCCCGCCCCGTGCCCCGCCCACCCGGAGGGCCCGCCCCGCCCCGCCCCGCCCCGCCCCATGCTCCGTCCCACCCGGGGCCCCACCCCCACCGTCGAGCTCCGCCCCCATCCCCGCCCACCCCGAGGCCCCGCCTCAAAAACCCGCCCCTCCCTTAGAGCTCTGCGTCCGGCCCCGCCCCTGAGCCTCCGGCCCCGTCCCTCCCCCGCCCCCGCCCCCGCCCCTGCGCCGCCGACGCCCGCCCTCCCGCAGAGCCCTCCGCCGACCTCTTGGTGAACCTGAGCCGCTGCCGACGCCTCATCGTGGTGCTTTCGGACGCCTTCCTGAGCCGGGCCTGGTGCAGCCACAGCTTCCGGTGGGTCCCGCGCGGGGTTGGGTGGGCCCCAGCTTTGCACCCACCCCCCTGACGGTCCCGCCCCGCAGGGAGGGCCTGTGCCGGCTGCTGGAGCTCACCCGCAGACCCATCTTCATCACCTTCGAGGGCCAGAGGCGCGACCCCGCGCATCCGGCGCTCCGCCTGCTGCGCCAGCACCGCCACCTGGTGACCTTGCTGCTCTGGAGGCCCGGCTCCGTGGTGCGGAGCAGGCGCGGGAGGGTCCGGGGCTAACGGCGGGTTAGAGATGGGCGGTGCCCGGGCTCCAGGCTGGGACCCCTCCGTGGGGAGCTCTGCGGCACCACGCTTTGTGAATGGGCCCTGGGGGGAGGTTCCGCTGCCTGGGGCCCCGATGGGGGGAGCCGCCCTTGAGGCCCCCGGAGCCACGGAATAGCTGTCGCAGGGCGTGGAACCCGTGGGCGGCCGCAGGTGTGCTCTTGGGGGCCAGGACGCCAGGGGCTTCCGAGGTGTTCACACCTGCAAACCGCCCCGACCTGGCTCCCAGACTCCTTCCTCCGATTTTTGGAAAGAAATGCAGCTGGCGCTGCCGCGGAAGGTGCGGTACAGGCCGGTGGAAGGAGACCCCCAGACGCAGCTGCAGGACGACAAGGACCCCATGCTGATTCTTCGAGGCCGAGTCCCGGAGGGCCGGGCCCTGGACTCAGAGGTGGACCCGGACCCTGAGGGCGACCTGGGTATGCCCGCCCAGCCCCACTCCCCAACTGGAGAAGCTCAGCACAGGGCGGAGTGGGGGCAGGCACAGGGCAGGGCCTGGAGGGGCTCCAGGTGTTGAGGACTTCCTGGCACCGAGGGCCCCTGCACGGCCTCTCTGCCCTGGAGGTGCTCGGCCCTCGGTCTGCCTGGGAACTTCCTGGGCCTCACAGGCCATCACAGCAGGGGGTGAGCAGTGGCAGCCCCTGGCAGTGGGTCTGGGCCAAGGCTGTGGGTGGCCACCTCAGGCGTCTCGGTCTCCCCACCCCAGGTGTCCGGGGGCCTGTCTTTGGAGAGCCATCAGCTCCACCGCACACCAGTGGGGTCTCGCTGGGAGAGAGCCGGAGCAGCGAAGTGGACGTCTCGGATCTCGGCTCGCGAAACTACAGTGCCCGCACAGACTTCTACTGCCTGGTGTCCAAGGATGATATGTAGCTCCCACCCCAGAGTGCAGGATCATAGGGACAGCGGGGGCCAGGGCAGCGGCGTCGCTCCTCTGCTCAACAGGACCACAACCCCTGCCAGCAGCCCTGGGACCCTGCCAGCAGCCCTGGGAAAAGGCTGTGGCCTCAGGGCGCCTCCCAGTGCCAGAAAATAAAGTCCTTTTGGATTCTGCTGGGGCCTCAGTCTCCTCCCGTGCGGCGGAAGGTTTCGGATTCGGCTTCCCTCTGCGGCTCTCTCAGCCCTGCACCCCTCCTCTCTCATCCCCACCCCTCCCTCTCTCATCCCCACCCGCCAAACCACCAAATCTGCCCTCTCTCCATCCCCCTTCCTAAGCCAGCTCAGGCGTGTCCCGTGTTTACAGTAGCCTCCTTGGGCCTCCTTGCCTCGTCCCTGGTTGGGGACGTGACTCTTCCTAGACCCTTCCCATGCAGGCAGATCCTGGATGGGGCAGCCTCCTTAGAGACCTCAAGTTCTGAGCTTCACAGAAACTTTCTGTTTTAAGAATATCCACAGTAACTTCACAACTAAATGGCCTGGCTCTGGGTGAGATGGATGGGGGTGTCCGAGAGCCCACTGGACCCCAAACCTCAGGCAGCCAGTGTGAGAGCCCCTGGTCCAGGCAACTCCAGGCCCAGGGTGGGCGGAGGAGGAGTTGGGTTCATTTGCCGCATCAGTATAGCCCACAAGGCAGCCACCCTCTTCCCACTCCAGTCACCCCTCTACTATCGAGGCCCCCAGCTCTGCTCCATCTGTGCCTGTGGTGCACCTGCTGTCCACCCTGTCCCCTCTTGGCCCTGAGGTGCCAGCTGTCCCTCTGCTGGGCTCTCCATGTCCTATGTCCTCTGATCTTGGGAGGCTTGTGTGTGAGCCCAGGGGGTGGGTGTCCTCAGGGGCAGGGGGTGCCTGGGGACACCTCGAGTCCCAGGATCATGCTGCCAGCCACAGGGTCGGGCCAGCCATGGAAGGACACAGGGCAGTGACTGTTCATGGCCATCTTTATTCCCCGTGCTGGCTATCCCAAGATACTGCCAGGCCACAGCCAACCCCACCTCTGCCAATGTGACTGGGTCACCACCCCATACACCAGAGCAGCCTTGAGCCCTGCCCCACCCCCTGCCCTGCGGAAGCCAAGTCCCCAGCTATAAGACCCTGCCCCTCCTGGTGGCCCAGGACCCTCAAAGATGCACACAGGGGTCCCAGCGAGGGGCCCCTCCGTCATTAGCCTTCTCCTCCAGGCTGGGCTGCCAAGCAGCCCGGAGCTGAGTCTGTCCCTTGGACGCTGGGCCACGTCACCTTCTCCTCCGGAAGGCTTCACCTATGGGCCCAGGAAGTCCTCCTTCCGATAGCCCTTCTACAGTGGAGAGAGGCCCAAGATCAGGGTGCATGTCTGCCCATGTGGCCCTCTGCCCTCTGTCCCTCCTGCAGTGTGCTGGGTGTGGCCTGGACCCTTCCTCTCTGGGTCCTTGGTCTCCATCCTCCCATTGGCCTCTTCACTGACCCTCCCCCGGCGTCCCATGCCCTGCACCCGGGTCCCTGCTTGCCCTGGGCTCGGGAAACGTACCGCCCGGAAGTCACGGTGGAGCTTGTTGTACTGCCACAGGTTGGCCAGGAGGCTGGACGCTGCCCGGGAGGACTTCTCACTGTCGGGGCTGAGGGTGGAGGGCAGTCAGGAGGGGACACACAGCCAGAAAGCAGGGTGGACTGGGAGGGCCCCCGACCAGGCTGCTGCACGGCCCCTACCTGTCCTGCTTCTTCTTGATGAAGATGAGCTTTCGGAGCCCGTCAAAATACAGCAGGTCTCGGGCAGCGATGGGGCTGGCCACCACCAGGTTGTTGAGCACAGCTATGATGTTGACCAGCACCTCGGCTGGGGGCGACTTCTCACCCACGCTGCCCGGCAGCTTCTCGATCAGGTGGCTCACCACCTTCGTGGCTGCGGGAGGCCGGGGGTCAGTCTGCACCCCTACTCCTGGCCACCTGGGCACCTGGGGTCCCCTGCCTCCCCCAGGGAGCTGGACTGGCCCCAGTGGTCTGAAGCCCACACTTAAAGACAGAATTGACATGTGGGTCCAGCAGGGCGGGGATGAGGGGCTGTCCGACTCACACATCTCGTCCTTGTTCCTAGCGTTCCGAGACAGGTTTCGGATGAGGCCAGTCAGTGAGCGCAGCTGGTGGTGGTCGGCGGTCCTGACACGGTCTAGCAGGGGGTTCAGAATACGCTCCTGCTCCAGGGCTAGGCGGCTCAGCACCCCCGCCCACTGTGGGAAGGGAGGGTGTGAGCCGTGACCCGGAGGCCTCAGACCCTCACCTGAGGGGGTCCCGCGACAATGGGGTCGCTGCATCCTCTTGCCACCCTCAGGGGGGCCTCTGCTTCTGCCTTTGCCCCCCAGCCGGGGGCATCAGCCGCAGCCTGGATCAGGTGCCTCCCTTCAAACCCAGGGCAGAACTTCAATCCTCCCAAGGCCCAAGGCCTGCCCCACCGGGACGCTGACCTCAGAGGCTCCGCGGACCCTGGGCATCCCCTTCCTCCTCCCCTCCCTCTCCCTCCTCTGTCCCCCCCTCAACCGCATGAACCCCTGGGACCCCCTCGGGTCTGGGTTGGGTGCCCCACCCTGCGGTCGCCTGCTGTGATGTTCTGCAGTGCCCCGGCGGCCGCCTCTGTCGTGTGCCGGTTGAGCTCGCAGCGCTGCAGCAGCCGGTTGTACAGCCCCACGATCTGGGGGCTCCACAGCCACTCGAGGCCCTTGGGGTCCTTGGACACCTCCGCGAAGGTGAGCGCATCGGCGGCGAGGGGCAGCTGCGCAGGGCGGGGAGGAGTCGGCGGGGTCGGGGTGAGCGGGGCCGAGGTGAGCGGGGTCCGGGGTGAGCGGGACCAGGGTGAGCGGGGTCGGGGTGAGCGGGGCGGGGTGAGCGGGGCCGGGGTGAGCGGGGCGGGGTGAGCGAGGCGGGGTGAGCGGGCCGGGGGTCAGCGGGGCCCGGGGTGAGCGGGGCCGAGGTCAGTGGGGCCCGGGGTGAGCGGGGCCGGGGTGAGCGGGGCGGGGGTGAGCGGGGCCAGGGTGAGCGGGGCCCGGGGTGAGCGGGGCGGGGTGAGCGGGGCCCGGGGTGAGCGGGGCGGGGTGAGCGGGGCCGGGGTGAGCGGGGCGGGGGTGAGCGGGGGCCGGGGTGAGCGGGGGCCGGGGTGAGCGGGGCCGGGGTGAGCGGGGGCCTGGGTGAGCGGGGGCCGGGGTGAGCGGGGCCCGGGGTGAGCGGGGCCCGGGGTGAGCGGGGCCCGGGGTGAGCGGGGCGGGGTGAGCGGGGCGGGGTGAGCGGGGCCGGGGTGAGCGGGGCGGGGTGAGCGGGGGCCGGGGTGAGCGGGGGCCGGGGTGAGCGGGGCCCGGGGTGAGCGGGGCGGGGTGAGCGGGGTCCGGGGTGAGCGGGGCCGAGGTGAGCGGGGTCCGGGGTGAGCGGGACCGGGGTGAGCGGGGTCGGGGTGAGCGGGGCGGGGTGAGCGGGGCCGGGGTGAGCGGGGCGGGGTGAGCGGCGCCGGGGTCCGCGGAGGCCAGGGTCAGCGGGGCCGGGGTCGCAGCACCCACCCCACGCCCCGCTCAGGCTGGTGCCCACCTCGCGCAGCCGCCGGCTCTGCGGCGTGAAGCAGCCCACCACCTCTCCCGGCGGCGCCCCCGCCAGGTCCCTGCGGCCGCGACCCTCCAGCCGCTGCAGCGCGGACGGCGGCATCTCGTCGTAGAGGCGGTAGGACAGGTTCCGCAGCACGCACACCGCGTTCTCCACGCTCTGCGGGCAGGGGTGCGGGTCAGAGCGGCGGCCCGGGGGGCACGGCCCCTCCTCCACACCGCGCCCCTCACCTTGTCCTCGCATTTGCCCACGTCCAGGGCGTGGTTGATATAGGTGACCAGGGCGTCCACCAGCCCGTGGCACTCCCGCATCTTCTGGCGAGTGGCCTGAGAGGCTGAGCTGAGGTTCCTGGGGACCGAGGTGGATCAGAGCCCCCCAGGGACCCCCCATCCCAGGCCTTGCCCCAACCCATCCTGGGCCCTCGCACGCCCATCCCCAGCGCGAGGCGTGCGGTGTGTGGGGCTGTGAACGCCAGGCCAGGCGGAGTCCCTGCAGTGACCCGCGCCTGCAGTCCCCACCCCACTGCCCGAGGCTGGCGCACCTGAGGAAGCCGGTGGCGTTGTAGAAGATCTCCGCCTCCGAGGCGTTCTGCTGGATGAGGGGGGGACCCCCAGCCCCCGACAGGGGGCTCAACACCAGGTCTGTGAGCTGCTCCAGGGTGTCTCTGGCCAGGCGGTCCTTCAGGTGGTCGCTGGATGAAAGGTTCCACAGGATCCCTGGAGGACGGCGGAGGCTGCTCTCAGCGTCTGCCCTCCAACCTCCTCCGCTTTTCTGGGGATGGCGTGAAGAGGTCCTGCCTCTCCCCAGGGGCTGGCCTGGTGTTCTGTGCCTCACCCACGAGCCCCACTGGGGAGACCCTGGGGTGGCATTTGAGGTGATAGAGCTGGGACCAAGCAAGAGGGGACAAGATGTGGGGGTGGGGTGGTGAGCAGGCCTGGCAGTGCAGGCGGCTCCAAGGAGACAAAACCACAGGACAAGGTGGCCGGGGGTCCAGGAAAGAGGCGGGCAGTGGAGGCCCAAGTAGGAACACGGCCAGCAAAAGGGACAAAGGGACAGAGGGGAACCGAATGGGGTAGACGGGTCAGAACGGAGGAGAGAGGACAGGCAGAGGAGGGACAGGAGGAGGGGGACAGGCAGAAAAGGGGGACAGGTGGAGGGGGGGACAGGTGGGGGGATAGGCAGAGGGGGCAGGTGGAGGAGGGGGGGCCAGGTGGGGGGGGACACAGAGGGAGGACAGGAGGAGTAGCGGACAGGCAGAGGGGGCAGGTGGAGGAGGAGGCAGGTGGAGGAGGGGGCAGGTGGAGGAGTGGGGCAGATGGCAGGCAGGTGGAGGGGGTAAGGCAGAGGGGGGATAGGCAGAGGGGGGAGGAGGAGTAGGGGGGCAGGTGGCAGAGGGGGCAGGTGGAGAAGGGGGGCAGATGGTGGGCAGGTGGAGGGGGGCAGGTGGGGAGGAAGGCAGGGGGGATAGGCAGAGGGGCGCAGGTGGAGGAAGGACAGGTGGAGGAGGGGACAGGCAGCACCTGTGACATTTTTGCGAAGCTCATCATCCTGCTCCCGCAGTGTCCGCAGCAGCTCGAAGATCCCGTTCTCCTCCACCAGGGCCAGCTTGTTGTCAGCGTTGTCGTAGATGAGGTTGCGCATGGCACCTGTGGCATGGCGCTGCACTTCCTGGTTGGCGTGGTTGAAGAGCTTCACCAGCCTAGGCACGGCCTGAAGGCTGCGAGCCTGCGGGCACAGGCATATGGGGGTGCACAGACGCATGTGGATGGATGCAGACTATGCACCTGTGTGCAGCTGTGTCCAGGTGCGTAGATGTAGATATGCAGGGGATGCAGCTGTATAGGGAGGTGACGGAGGTGTGTGCGGGGGTACGGAGGTGATGCAGGTGTGTGCGGGGGTACGGAGGTGACACAGGTGTGTGCGGGGGTACGGAGGTGACACAGGTGTGTGCGGGGGTACGGAGGTGATGGAGGTGTGTGCGGGTGTATGGAGGTGAGGTATATGTGGGGTTATGGAGGTGACGCAGGTGTGTGCGGGGGTACGGAAGTGACGCAGGTGTGTGCGGGGGTACGGAGGTGACGGAGGTGTGTGCGGGTGTATGGAGGTGATGAGGTATATGTGGGGGTATGGAGGTGATGCAGGTCTGTGCGGGGGTACGGAGGTGACGCAGGTGTGTGCAGGGGTACGGAGGTGACGCAGGTGTGTGCAGGGGTATGGAGGTGACGCAGGTGTGTGCGGGTGTATGGAGGTGAGGTATATGTGGGGGTACGGAGGTGACGCAGGTGTGTGCGGGGATACGGAGGTGACGCAGGTGTGTGCAGGGGTATGGAGGTGACGGAGGTGTGTGCGGGTGTATGGAGGTGATGAGGTATATGTGGGGGTACGGAGGTGACACAGGTGTGTGCGGGGGTACGGAGGTGATGGAGGTGTGTGCGGGTGTATGGAGGTGATGAGGTATATGTGGGGGTATGGAGGTGACGCAGGTGTGTGCGGGGATACGGAGGTGACGGAGGTGTGTGCGGGTGTATGGAGGTGATGAGGTATATGTGGGGGTACGGAGGTGACGCAGGTGTGTGCGGGGGTACGGAGGTGATGCAGGTGTGTGCGGGGGTACAGAGGTGACGCAGGTGTGTGCGGGGGTATGGAGGTGACGGAGGTGTGTGCGGGTATATGGAGGTGATGAGGTATATGTGGGGGTACGGAGGTGATGCAGGTGATACTGGTGTATCCAAATTGTATCCTCCTGCTCTTCCTCTGCTGAGGGGGCTCCGGACAGAGTGGGGTCTACCCAGTCAGCTTGGGGATCATGAGGGGTGCTCAGTGAGCAGAGGCCAGTGGGAGGTGGTGGGGCCCACGAGGGAGGTCATCAGGGGGCAGTGAGTGGGTGGTCGGGGTGGTCACCTGCTTCTTGGCGGCTCCGTCGCTGTAGCACTTGTGCTGGATGTAGGCCGCTCCCAGCACCTGCAGGTTGGGGTCTGAAGCCATGAGGTACTTGACTGCTGAGGGCAGGTCAATGTCATCAAAACTGCGGAGCCAGGGGTCAGGGGTCAGGCTAACTTTGGGTTCAGGCTGGGCCCGTGGCAGAAGCCCCCTCCCTGAGCCGGGCCCAGCCGCTCACCCGCTGCTGAGTCTCTGCAGGGTTCGGTGGCTACCGTAGCTGTTGAACCCACGCACGTCCGGCAGGTGGCCCGAGTCAGCCAGGCTGAGGCTGAGGCTGCGCACAGATGGCGCTCGAGCCACAGGCTCCAGGACGCCCCCCGGCACTGCCCCGCCTACCCCGCGGCTCCGGTGGCTGCTCTGGAATCGCTGCAGGGTCCGCATGGCAGGGGCACGGATGGTCCGGCTTGGGGAAACCTCAGTGGCCTCGGGCCAGTCCAGCCCCCCTGCCCGGCTGGAGCTGGAGCTGGCCTGGCGCTCGTACGCAAAGGCCCTGTAGGTGGAGGCGGCCGCGGGCTCCAGCTGCTCAGACACCAGGCTGTAGCGGTCGTCCAGGCCCCCGGCCCCCAGCCGCAGCGAGCGCAGGGACAGCGTGTCATAGTCGGCCCGGCTTCCAACCCCACTGCGCTCATGGAAGGACACGGGCCTGGTGGGCATGGGAGGGGTGGGCTGGGCACCCCCGTACCCTGCGGCCCCAAAGGCGCTGCCCCCGTTGTGGGCGGAACTCAGCCTCCGACTGCAGCTCAGATCTACGGCAGAGCGGGAGGACCAGGAGGCTGGGCTGTAGGCCGGCTTGGCGATGGGCCGGAAGCCCTGTGGGTCGAGAGGGGGCGGTGAGGGCGTGCCTAGGCTCACCTGTGTCCAGAGAGTCCCACTCTCCAGACTGCAGAGCTCAGATCGTCCCCCTCGGGCTGGGCCCATCGCTCACCGAGGTCTTGTCCCCACTCAGGCCCTGAGAGCGAGAGCTGAAGCCAGCCTGCAGGGTGTGGTACTGCCCCCTGGATGTGCCTGTGGAGAGGGACGGTGGTAGCCCAGCTCTGCCACACAGCAAAGCACTGGCCTCCTGCCTCCTCTCCACCACTCCATCGCTATTGGCAATCCTAGGAGCAGCCTCCAATCCAGGGCAGGGAGGCCAGGGGGGCTCCAGGGCCAGTGCCTCCCCGTTCCTGCCATGGCCTGGTCTCCTCACATGTCAGCCCTGGTGGTCCACCTTCCACAGCCCACCCCCCAGCTGTGCCTCCTCTACCCGAGAGGGCAGATACGCTCACCCACTGACCTCCTGGTCGCCAGGAGGAATGTGCCAGGGACTCTGACATCAGTTCTCCAATCCCTGCCATGGTACAGTGCCCAGCCTCCTCCAGGAAGCCAGCCTGGCCTGCCCCGGCCCACACTGACTCCTTTTGAGCCCCTCCTGTGCCCAAACCTCATCTGTGCCCGGTCACAGGAGAGTGACACTGTCTCCCTGGACCAGTATGCCCTGTTGCAGTGCCCTCTCCCACCCGGCAGAGCCTGAGGCAGGGGCCACACCCACCCCGTCCAGCCACACACACGCCAACGGCAGCTGCGTCAGCCCGACTCCACAGGGAGTGGACAGACAGGTGGGTGGGCAGAGGGTGGAGGGCGGAGGGTGGATGGAGGGACAGGCAGGAGGAGGATGGGAGGGCTGCTGTGACTGTTGGAAGGATGGACAGAGTGGTGGATGGAGGGGTGGGAGAGCCGTCGACGACAGGGTCCCACGGTTGGATGGTGACTGGGCAGAGGGATGGACTCATGGATGGTGCAGAGAGGACGGGCTGACGGTGGAGGCATGAGAAGGCCCACCAGAGCGACCTGGCTGAGGGACTCAGGGTGGGGTGCAGGGAAAGGGGCCGTGGCCCTCCCACAACTCTGCCCAGAGCTGGATGCTCTGTGGGGGACACCCCCATGGCAGAGGCCCCAGGTTCACCCTGGTTAATGGGGCTTCTGGGCCGGGGCTATTAACCCTCTGACGCTCGTGAGGCCCAGCCCGGAGTGGGGGCACGCCCCAGCCTGGGGACCTCACCCCCACCCCCCAATTATAATCCACCTCCCTGTAATTGGCAGGGCAGCCAGGGTGTTAATTAACCCTTCCCTCACCGTCCTCCACCCCATGACCCCTGGGCACCCGACTTGGTCACCAGCAAGGCTGAGGTCCCTGGAGGGAGGACCCCACGGTCCAGGCCGCCGGACCGGCCCCTCCGCTGGGCGACCTTCACTTCCCCCTGGCCAGTGGCTGGAGGCCAGTCCTGGGGAGGGCCCCTCTAAACACCAAGTGGACCATGATGAACTGGCATCTGGGTCCCTGGCATTCTGGGAGGTCCATCTTACTGTCTAACCTTAATCCCTGTTGCTGTAGCCTGGGAAGGAGGAAATGACGTTCCTAGAACCACTGCCTTCAACTCACAGCGTCTGTGCTCCTGTCACTCACACTCACACGCATGCACACACACTCGCGTGAGTGGGGCCAGGATTCCGCCACAGGTGGGTCTGGCTGGCACCGAGGGGTGCTCCTCCACCTGCTGTTCCCACAGAGAAATCTAGGTCACTCCAGCCGGGCCCTCCCCTCTAATTCCTCAGGGAGCCCCTGGTCCAGACAGGCCTGGCTTTCCTCCAGGACTTCCAGCACCCCCACACCGCTCCCCGCTTTCCCGTTCTGCTCATTCCCGTGAGGTATGGGAGGAGCGTGGGTGTCTGGGTGTCCCTGAGACCCTATGTGAGCCTGTGCTACTGGGGCCAGGCGCGTGCATGTTCCGGGTTTGCCGACTGAGTGGCCTGGCCCGCCTGCCATGTGCCAACCTTCCCTGTCATCCCCCACAGGGAGGGCTCCAGGACTCCAGGCACAGGTGGGGCCAGGCCAGGCTCAGTCTCTGGAGGACCCCGGGGTCCCTGCTTGGATGGAGCAGCCCCACCCATGGCTTCTCCCCACGCCCGTTGGGGCAGGGTGTGTGACTCAGTGTGAGGCCTGGTGAGTCACGAGCCGGCCTCACTGCGGCCTCTGCCCTCACACTATCACGTCCGCCCGCAGCCACCTCTCCCCACCACCGCCGTCCCCGCTGCTGTCCCCACCGCCTACCTCTGGCAGTCTCGGCCTCAGGCTCGGGCTCAGCGGCCCCGTTGTGCCGCGGCTGCTGTCCCAGCTGCAAGAGGCGGGCACGGACCTGCTCCTGGACGCGGGCTGCCCGCAGCCGCTCGGCCTCCGGCCCCTCGGCGCCCCGGCGGTCCAGCTGCAGGTCAGAGGGCAGCGCCAGGGAGCACACGCCAGCCTCAGGCTGCAGGGCCGACAGCAGGAAGTTACCGTCCTGCATGGCGGCAGGTCCACCGGGCCTGGGCCTGGCGGCCGCCTCCAAACCCAACTGTCTTCACGTCCTGTCCCTCGAGGCCCTCTCCCTGAAGTCCCCGCCCCGCCAGCCTCACCCAGAGCCGCCTGAAGACAGACGCCTGCCCAGCCCTGAGCGCAGCTGGGGGCGGGGACACCTGGCCAGGTGGGAGGGAGGGGCCGCCGCCTGCTTAAGGTGGAATTTGGGCGGAAGAACAGGCCCTGCATGGCCCCAGGTCCCAGCCTGGCCTCCCGCCTCCTTTTCTCCCATCCCACGACAGGGCCACGGGGACCTGGGTCCTTCTTGTTCTCAGCCTGTAAAGGCCAGACCGGGCCCTTTGTCGTGGGGCTGGGACAGAGGGGCCCTCTGTGTCCTGAGTGTCAGGGAAGGGCAGGGGGCCTGCGAGGGGCCTATGTCCTGCCACCCCCAGCATGAAGGGGAGGGTGTCCCAGTCCCTGGGGGTCTAGGGCCCTAGGTAGCTCCAAGAATCAGCCAGCCTCCATGGTAGCCCAGCCTTCCTGGTGAGGTGGGGATGAGGCCTAGGAAGGGTTGGCAGGAGACACTGTCGGGAGTCAGGGGTCAGTCCCAGGGGTCAGTCCCAGGGGTCAGGACAAAGG
This sequence comes from Gorilla gorilla gorilla, assembly GCF_029281585.2. Classification (NCBI taxonomy): domain Eukaryota; kingdom Metazoa; phylum Chordata; class Mammalia; order Primates; family Hominidae; genus Gorilla; species Gorilla gorilla. Next base: position 6,849,746 of record NC_073233.2, on the reverse strand, counting down.
CTGGAGGGACAGAGCTTTAGGGTCCAACGGGACTCCATGGAGGCCCTGGCCCTGGTCCTTGGAATCCAGCGAGCCCCCTCCGCACCAGGAAGCATGTGGATGGACCGGCCCTCCCCCGAAGCCTGCAGACCCTGGAACTCACCCCCAGGACCCCCTCACCCCCTACGGAGGCCTCCAAAACCCTCTCTGGCTTCTGGGACCCTGGCACCACTGCTCCTGCCCCCCAGGCCCTGGGGTGGGAGGCCGTTCCCAGCACATGAGTCAGGGTGCAGGGGGGCGGGGCCGCCCCAGGGGGTTGACTCAGAGGGCCTGCACTCCTGTCAGCGCATGTCAGGCTGGGGCAGGAGCGGGTGTGCGGGGAAGAACCAGGGGTCTGGGAGAGCAGAGGCCTGGATGGAGAGGGAGCGAGGGTGGGGGGGTTGGGGGGGGTCCCCTGGTGGGGGGTGGGGTAGTGGGGGGCCCCTGGTGGGGGGGCCCCGGACCAAGCAGGGCTTGTGCCCAGAAGGTCTCCTTCGAGCACCACAGCCAGCAAATGGGTTCTGAGGCCCTCTAGCCTCTGGGACAAGCCCCTGGTAGATGGGGGTGGGGATAAGCCTAGGAGGGCTGGGGGTGGGAGCGGAACATCTGTGACAACCTCTGGGCTTCTCTCACGAGCTCATCGGACAGCCTCTGCCTCTCCCTGGACCCTGGCTCTGGGCTCTCCTCCAGGGCAGACCCTTGCCCCCTAGCCCCGTCCCTGGAAGATTTTTGCCTTAATGGGGTTGGGGGCAGGGGTCTGGCGTGAGGGTCGGGTCAGGGTTAGGAGGCAGCATTAAGGGTGAGGTCAGTTCTGAGGGGAGGAAGCTGGAGAGTAGGAGTCGGAGGCCAGCGTGGGAGTTAAAGGGGGAGGGGAAGGTCCACTGAAAGGATGGGTGAGGCCCGGGCTGGGGCCACCAGGTGGGGTCGGGGTGGTGGGGAAGGGGTGGGAGACCTACCCGGCTCGTGGTCCGGATCCCGCCAGCCTCCCAGCTCATCCCAGAGGCCACTGCTGACGGCCGAGGTGTCCAGGGCTCCATCCCTGGCCCGGCGCGTGCGGGGCAGCCTCTGCGGCGGGGACAGGACTGTGGGGGCCTCGGAGGGCGGGGTGGGAACGCCCAGCTCATCGGACTGGCTGATTCCCTGGGAGACAGGTTTCGTGTGGAAAAATCCTGGGAGACAAGTTTGTGCGGCACAGAGCGGGCCTGGAGGTATGTGCCTGGCATGGGCTGGGTCCCGCCCTGCACCCAGGTCCACCCCAGGCCCACCTGGGGCCCTGCAGGGGCCAGGCTGGGCCGCATGACGGAGGAAGCCAGCCTGGAGGGCCTCTGCAGCCCGGTCAGGCCGAAGGGCTCACAAGAGGACTCAGTGAAGGGGCTTCCGTGCGGCTGGAGCTATGATGGGAACGCCGGTACCCGGCGGCCTGCAGGGCCCCCAGGGCCGGCTCTGCCCACCTTCCCTCCTCCCCTTGGCAGACAGGGCTGTGGGTGCCCCCCCCCCCAGAGCTGCGGCGCCTCCCTGAGAATGCGTGGTGCCCGCCAGGCACAGTTTTGGCAAAGCCAGGAATCTGGGGTGCACCTTCCCTCACTGCAGCCGGGCCAGACGGATGGCGATGCCTGCTAGGCCGCCGCCGCAGCTTCCAGCTCCAGGCTCGGCAGAGTCTTATCTGACCCCTGTGGCCAGCCCTGAGTGTCGCACTCTCCCTGGAGCCAGCTCCTGGTACAGGAGCCCTGGAGGGGGGCTTGACGGTGGGCTTCCTGGAGGAAGCGGTTGTCTGTGGGGCCCGGAATCTGCACGGAGCCTCGGGCCGCTTGGGTGCACGATCAGGTTGAGAGCCCGGAACCTGAGGGCCTCGAAGGGTGAGTGAGCGCTGCTCTTAGATGGGTCCTGGGTGGGGGGTGGCCTGTCAGTCACCTCCCAAGAGGCGGTGGGAGAGGGCGCAGGAGGGCTTCGGGGCACGGTGGGCTCAGCGTGGGGGGCACAGGAAGTGCTCACAGAGAAGGTGGGCTGGGCCCAGGTCGTGGGCAGAGCTGCCAGGTGCGTGCCCGGAGTTGTGGGAGGGCATAGAAGACAAACCTTCAGGGCAGAGCCTGCGTGGGTGGAGGGGGATGGGGTGGGCGTCTTAAGGAGCAGAAGGGGGAGGATCTGGGGAGAAAGGTGTGAGGACATTGGAAGCAAAATATAGTCAAAGCCGAATTCAGGAGTGAGCCGGTGCACAGAGGGGCTTGGGAGGCTGCCTCAGGTCCCACCGCCTGCAGGGGCGGGGTTCGGAGTGCATTAGGGGAGCCCCTTGGTGGTTGATGGACCCGGCGTGGGGGCACAGCTCACCCAGAGGCAAGCGTCCTGGCGCTTCCTGTTGGCGCCCACGCTTGCAAACCTTCCAACCTGGGCTCCAGCCAAGTCCAGCCCCTCCACGGAGCCTGCCCGGCTGCCCATGGGCACCACCCCTCACCCTGTGGAGTGTGGCCCCTGCCCCACGCCTGTGGCTGGGGCTGCTCTGAGGTCTCTGGCCTTGGTCCTTGGCATGGAAGGTAGCTGAGGGGTATGGCCCCTGTAGGCTCTTGGGGGGGACACCTTTCATCTGCACACACCCCGTCCACTGCCGGCCTGTTGGTCAGTCTGCCCGTCCATCCGTCCACTACTTGTTCATTCATCAGACGAGTCCCGGGCTCTTGCTATGCCCCCGGCGCTCCTCTGGGGAAGGGGGCGTATGTCTGAGGCAGGCGGGGCATCTCCCGGGGGTTCTCCTGGGGTCTGGCCTCAGGACGGTGTGTGGACCCATTCAGTTAGTCCCAAGTGTCCCTCACCAAATTGCAGCTACTAACAGGTGGCGGCAGCTCCTGTTGCTTTCCTGTTATAAACAGGTGGCGCTGTGGGGCCAGGTCCTCCTCAAACAAGGTGGAGGAGGGAAGTCCTGGGAATCGGGGGCCTGGCCTAAGAAGGTGCCTTCTGAAAGGAAAAAAAGCTGACCCCTCCATGGAGAGGTCCCTGTATTCACAAGACTGTGTTGATTCCTGACATGGTGGAGGAAGGAGGCCTGAGATGCCACTCACAGTTGTGCCAAGAGATGGGGAGGGGGGCCCAGATTGGAGAGGAGAACTCTGGAGTCCAGGAGGAGGTCCGTCCTCCTTCCCTTGACCCCTACAATCCCTGGGGTTCCTGGATGGCAATGGTGGTCTGGACGACTGTAGCTGGGGAGAGGAGCCTGGGGACCCATCAGTCCTGCTGCACCATTTGGGAGACCGGCCCCAGGTCCGGCAACCCACGTCTCCAGGCTCCAGGGATGGTCTGTCCTCCAGCAGTCCCCTGTGGGTGGAGGATGACCCAGATGCCGAGGCAAGAGACTGAAGGCACAAACTGTTTCAGTATAATAAAGAAAATAGTTAGAATAAGAATAGTCATAATACAAATTAGATATAGAGATGATCACGGACAATTATCAATCATTATTATAAACATTATTAATCATTAACTTTTAATATTACTCTTTGTTCCATTACTATATAACCTGGGAATAACCGGCGGTTGTAGGGTCAGGTGCTGAAGGGACTTTGTGAGAAGTGACCTAGAAGGCAAGAGGTGAGCCCTCTGTCACGCCGACATAAGGGCCGCTTGAGGGCTCCTTGGTCAAGCGGTAACGCCAGTGCCTGGGAAGGCACCCGTTACTTAGCAGACCGTGAAAGGGAGTCTCCTTTCCTTGGAGGAGTCAGGGAACACTCTGCTCCACCAGCTTCTTGTGGGAGGCTGGATATTCTCCAGGCCTGGCCTGCAGTCATCCGGAGGCCTAACCCCTCCCTGTGGTGCTTCAGTGATCACACTCCTTGTCCACTTTCATGCTCCTCCCGTACTCCTGGTTCCTCTTTGAAGTTCGTAGTAGATAGCGGTAGAAGAAATAGTGAAAGTCTTAAAGCCTTTGATCGTTCTTATAACTGCATAGAAGAAAACACTGATGTATGCTGCCTTTCCTCTCTACTTCAGCTACCTAAGAGGGAAGGGCCCCCTGTCCTATGATCACGTGACTTGCTTCACCTTATCACTTAGAAGATTCACCCTCCTTACGCTGCCCCCTTGTCTTGTATGCAATAAATATCAGCGCACCCAGGCGCTCAGGGCCACTACCGGTCTCCGCGTCTTGATGGTAGTGGTCCCCCAGGCCCAGCTGCTTTCTCTTTATCTCTTTGTCTTGTGCCTTTATTTATTACAATCTCTCGTCTCCGCACATGGGGAGAACACCCACTAAGCCCCATAGGGCTGGACCCTACAGTCCCCAAGGCAAACTGGACAGGGTCAAGGTGGCCTCCCTGCACTGTCTGGAAAGCCCCTCCTGAAGGACCCTCCTCCCTGCACTGTCTGGAAAGCCCCTCCTGAAGGACCCTCCTCCCTGCACTGTCTGGAAAGCCCCTCCTGAAGGACCCTCCTCCCTGCACTGTCTGGAAACCCTCCTGAAGGACCCTCCTCCCTGCACTGTCTGGAAACCCTCCTGTGGGGCCCTAGCCCAACACATTTGCAGCAGTCACAGGTGTATCCAGGGATTCTGGGGTCCATGAGCCCACAGGGCAGCTGTTAGAGCCTTTGCCTTTTTCCTGTATCTCCTCTCCCTTTTCTGGACTTCCTCCCGGTTCCCACTGGAAAAAACTGAGGTGGCCCCTCCCAGGATGCCCCCAAAGTACCATCTGGTCCCACAGCCCATTCCCGCATCCTCCTTCTGACATCAGGGGCTGCCTGTGCAATGAACTCATCTCGTCATCCCCTAGGACCAGCCGTTCATTGACTGAATCAGGAGACAGAGAGGCACACTTCACCAAGGCCCCTGCCATCCCCCAGGAAGGCAGTGGGGCCAATCCCTGCTCTACCATGGACAGCCCGGTGCAATCAAGAGGCCCAGCCCCTTTCCCTCACAAGCCCTCCAGTATCACATCTGAAAGTGTTTCATCCTCCATTCTCCCATTTTATCACTGGGGTCCCATTTAGGGTCCTCCAATGGTACTGCTATTCATCCAATTGGATAAAGCTTCTCCTCTTCCCTGGCCCTATATAAGATATACAGCTCATCCCCCAAATTCTCTGCCGCTTGCGGGGTGGCCTGCTTTTCAGCAGTCAGGGTTTGATTCAGAAGTAACATGACATCCTTCCAGGAGAGCTCAAATACTTGGGTTAAGTTCTGGAAAGCCTCCATATATCTGTCAGGGCTATCTGAAAACTTGCCAAGATCCCCCTTAGTTTGACTCAGAACGGCCTAAAATGAGGATTTCTAGGCTGGGGAAAGCTTGAGAGAGAACCTGAGTAGGGAGGAGTGAAGGGTTTGATTCCTCCACTGGAGGTGCCTCTGGGGTTTGCCCCTCTATTTCCCTGGGATTGCCTCTTGCAGCCTCTCCTGAGATGGCCACCAGGAGGGTTGGATCAATCCTACAATAGAGGCAAAGGTCCAAGTTACCCTGCAAGGCAAAGAAAGCCTGCACACACAAGGCCTCGGATCACTGGTCCTCACATTTACAGAAAAGCTTCCTCCCAAGACCATGCTTCCCTTCTGTGTCTTACGCTTACAGAAAAGCTTCCTTCCTGAGACCATGCTTCTCTTCTGGGTTTCACGTTTACAGAAAAGCTTCCTTCCTGAGACCATGCTTCTCTTCTGGGTTTCACGTTTACAGAAAAGCTTCCTTCCTGAGACCATGCTTCTCTTCTGGGTTTCACGTTTACAGAAAAGCTTCCTTCCTGAGACCATGCTTCTTTTCTGGGTCTCAAGGTGCTTGGCACCAAGTTGGCGGCCAAGGAAATGACAAGAACATTTTTGCCACAAATTTACATACAGATACCAAGGCACACTTTACTTCATCTGTGCTATTCTTAACCTTCCATTTTATAGTTTTGATGACTCAGTCAAATGCTCATTCTACCCAGTAATATTTCTGGTTTGCAACAACATCCTTAACATTTAACATTGTACATAAAGAAGAGATAGGAACCACGACAGCCACAAAAGAAAGAGAAAAGAATGATAGGAAAGAGTGGAGGTCCTTGTGCCAACACCCTCATGGGAGGCCGGGGACTGGAGTCAGTCCAGGGGCCTTTGGATAACACCAAGGGGTAACCTCAGCCAAATACCCGCAGTTGCTCTAGGACCTCCTTCTGGTCCCATGTGACAGCTAGACCTCCATGAAGGAAAACTGGGTTGGAACAAAGCCAACATTCCCAACACCTGAGGGTGATGGGGGCTTGACAGTGTCCTCCCCAGCAAGCCTGGCCTCCATGTGTTGAGTCTGGCGCTTGGAGACTAGTGGTCACTTTTAACTAATTGACAGAGGCCTGGTATTTTTCTTTCATTTTAGCTGTTGAGTTTAAGGACCACGAAGAAAGGACAAAAAGAGAAGATCCACTTTTACTTACCCTTCTGCAGATCCCAGACGAGCCGCCAGAAATGTTGTGGGATATTTGGGGTGTTGCTTTTCTGGCCAGAAACCTCTGTGGTCGGAAGCACCTTTGCCTGAGTTCTTGTCCTGTGTCCAGGAAGAATGAGGTACACAGACAAGTGGAGGGTGAGCAAGACGAAGAGGAGCTTTATTAAGTGTCAGAACAGCTCAGAGGCTCTCAGCAGAGAGGAGGCTGGGAGTGAGGGGCTCCTCTCTGCAGGAAGGTCATCCCAACGAGTGTTCAGCTCTCAGCAGAGAGGGCAGCTCTTCTCTGCAGTTGGTCAACCCAATGCCTGCAGCGCTCAGCAAAGAGGAGGCCCTAGAGAGGGTAGCTCCTTTCTGCAGCTGGTCATCGTGTCGTCTCTCTGTCCTCTTCTCCACTCTGGCTGAAGCCAGGGCTTTTATGGGCCTCAGAGGGGAGGAAATTCATGCCGACTGGTGCATGGGCAGCCATGGGTGGGCCTGGAAAAGGCACCACAAGTCCCCACGGTGGTCCTCGGGACTGTCAGCCTGGCCCCTAGCCTTCAGGCCCACCCTGGCTTGAAGGTGGAGCCTCACCAGGGACCTGCCCATTCCCTCCCAGGAGCCTGTCTGCCTCCCACTGCCGCCCATGGTGCCCAGGCCACTCGTGCCAAGGGGTGCCCACAGGCCAGCACTGAGCTGCCCCCAGCTCCATCTTGGCCTCCCTCCCACACTCATTGGTGCCCAAAGTCTGGAGGGGCTGAGGTGGCAGGGGACTGGCATCTCAGCACTGCTCTGAGGGTGCACACCCGGCTGGGCTGCAACAACACCCGGGCTTGGCCCCGACCCCTCTCCAAGATCAGAGTGGGTGCCAGGAGCAGGGACACCCCCAAGCCTGTGGTGTTAGGGGGTCCTCCCTGGCCCCCAAGACCACCAGGAGGCCTGGGTCCACAGCAGCAACCTGGATGGCTGCAGCTGCCCCTGTGGTGCTCCCACCCTGACAACACTGCACAAATAAACCCACTGCTCCCAGGGCTGGTTCCACGAGACCCGGCCGTGCCTTCAGCCGGGTGCTCACGGGCTCCCGGGACACGGCAGGAAGTGAGGTTGAGGTGGCTGCGGGGGTTCCAGGCCTGGGAGTGGGTCTTGCCCAGCTGTGTGAGGGTGGGGGTGGCACCATCGGCAGCCTTGGGGACATGGGGCACTGGGGACCTGCTGCCGCCACTGCTGCTCCTGCAGTCATCCTGCTCCCCTGTCCGCCTCCTTGCAGCCTGGGGTGAAGACTTTAGGCCCTCACAGAGCCCGGGTCGGCATCCGGGGCAGAGGGAGGCGATGTCACCACAAGATCCCCCTGCAGTTCCAACACTCAGGGGCAGCCTGGGGCCCCCCTCACCCGACTCGCAACCATGCTGGGAGACGCCTCTGGGAGCGGACTGTGGGCCCTGGCTCCAGCTACCGGAAGCACCAGGCTCTGCAGGGGCAGCAGGAGCAGGTACTTCTGAGCCTACAGGGGGCCGGGTGGGGGCCTTCCTGGGCCCCCAAGAGCACAGGAATGTTGAGGTGCACGCAAACGAACCCAGTGCCCGGGAGGGCCGAGCTCCTGCCTGCTCTGTGGAGTGGGAGGCCCTGCCATGCCTCTCCGCTGCGGCCAGCATCTTGGCAGTGTCCACTCTAGATGGGCTACCGCTGCCATCACTCCTGCCTCAGCCTCCCAAAGTGCTGAGATTACAGGTGTGAGCCACTATGCCCAGCCTTATCATTGATTTTTAAGAAATTTCCTCAAAGGCTGCCGCTGACCCCTGCCCTCCCCCGCCTGTGTCCTGGGCCGCCTTCACCTTCTCACGCTTGGTCTTTCTGAGCCCTCCCCCGCCTGCCTTCCCGGGCTTCCTTTCCCTCCGCTGCCCTTGCCGCCAGCTGGTATACCAGATGTGTTATTGATGGCGTCGTCGTGCCCTGCCACCCCCCCCGTATTAGAATGTAAGATCCTTGGGGGCAGCAGTTTTTGTCTGTTCCGTTCCCTGCCTTTTCCTCAGTGCGTGACATGTAGTGAGTGTGCAATGAATCATTGCTAAACGGATTAAATGATGGTGTGAATCGTCCAGATTACATGGAATTTTGACTTTTTTGTTTTCCAAGGTTAATTCTCTTTCTGATGTGCAGGCTTCCCCTGCCTGTGGTTTACATTTCTTCTATCCTTTTCTCATTTTCTTGGGGTAGCGTGGATCATTAAATCCAAGGCTAGTTCTTCTCTTGCTGGGAAACATCTGTGAGTGGGGACAAATCAATCTGAACTAGATACACAGGGATCAGCGGGCAGGACAGCTGGTCAGCACATGGCTTCTGGGCGTGTGTGTGGCCAGCCATGCCCCCTGCCCTGCGGGCACCTCTGTGGACCTGCACACCTGTGGACCAGCAGGACCTATGAAGCCCACGCCAGGTGACTGGATGCCGCCCTGGTCCACGGCAGGTCCCCCTGCTTCCTCCTTCGGCTCCACCGCCCAGCTGCCGTGAGTGCACGGTGAGCGGTGACCTCAGGACGCATCTGCAGAGGACAATTCTGGCTGCTGGTCGTAGGAGCTATTTTCCCACCCCGTGTGAACGAGGAGGTAGAAAGAAGAGTGACCGCTCAAGACGTGCCTGTCCTAGTCCCAGAACCTGTGACTGTTACCTTCATGGCAAAGGGGTTTTGCAGATGTGACTGAGTGAGGGACGTGATGGTTACGGTGGGTTTGCTGGGAGGGCCCAGTGTCATCGCAGGGGGCCTTATAAGAGAAGGCAGCAGGGTCAGAGTCACAGGAGGAGATGAGGGAGAGAGGGAGAGAGAGAGTGAGTGAGAGACGGGAAGAGGCCAAGCTGCTGAAATCCAGGTGGCCTTGAGAAGCTGGAGAAGGCACGGACGCAGACTCACACCTAAGTCTCCAGAAGGAACCAGCCCTGCTGACACCTTAATTTTAGCATTTTTTTTTTTTTCTGAGACAGGGCCTTGCTCTGTTTCCCAGGCTGGAGGGCAGTGATGCAACCACAGCTCACTGCAGCCCTGACCTCCCGGGCTCAGGTGATCCTCCTGCCTCAACCTTCCAAGTAGTTGGGACTACAGGTACACACCACCGTGTCTAGGGATCCGGCCGCTTCAGCCTCCCAAAGTACTGGGATTACAGGCGTGAGCCACTGTGCCGGGCTTAGTTCTAGGACTTTTTATCTCCAGAACTGTAAGATAATAATTTTTTTAAGCCACTACATTTGTGCCAATTCGCCACCGCAGCCACAGGGAACTCACACAATCACTCGCCGCCTGGCAGAGTACAGCCTCCCTCCCGTGACCCGGCCCAGGCCAGGACGGAGCTGGACCCACAGGCAGAGAGGAGACAAGGCAGGAGTGGGCTTCGACCAGCCTCTGAGTCTGTCCTTCTCTGGTGCCCTGCTGACCCTGACCTTGCGGGTTCCAAAGTCATACAGGCCCCCTGATTACGGCTTCACCGGCTTGAGTTGGGTTTCCGTTTCTGGCAACCCTGAGTTCTGCCTGATCACCCCCAACCCCAGCACACGACATGCCCCACCTGGGTGCAGCAGCTCCTCCACCCTAGAGGAGGCTGGGGTGGGACTGACACCCCGATTCTGTTTGCAGAATGAGGGGAACTGAGGTGGTGACTGCTCATTCCTCGCCCCAGTGTGGGAGGGCCCTGTGCTATCTATGTCTGTTATCAGCGGGCACAGACCCCATAGACACAGGGCGGGGGAAGTCGGAAGCCCCCTCCCCACAGGGCCCGGCACAGAACCTCACAGGCAGGAAGGGGAAAGTGGTCTTGGGGGTAGGAGAAGGAGGGGTCCGGAAGGGCTGCGGCTGGGAGTCAGGAGGTCGTGCTCAGGGTCCCCCAGGGGAGAGGACTCTACCTCTCAAGAGAACAGGCACAGAGGACAAGTCAGAACTAAAAAAAATATTTCATTTCATTCTGAATAAAAAACAGAACAGACAGAACTCTTGGAAATTCTGAAAACAATGTCATCGCTACAGCAAAATTTCACAGAAATCATCGCAGAGTGGGGACCAAGGCCAGGCCCTGACCCGCCGTGAAGGCTGCCTCTCCGGGGAGGGGCACGACGCAGGTGCCCAGTGGGCCAGATAGGGGCAGGCACAGGCAGTGGCTGTGCCCCTCTGACCAGCCGTGCCGGGTCTCTTGGGACCAAGCTCAAAGCCCAGCCCCCAGCAGCTGCCTCGGGACTCCCGCTGCCCGTCCTCAAGACGCCCCCGTGCGAGAGCCCTTCCTGCTGCGGACGCTCCACATGCCCCTCTTGGAGTGGTAGTGGTGATAGAAATTCCGCAGTCGGAGCCGCTCCACCTCCAGCCCTGCCTGCAGGACCCTGGGGCCGGGCACAGAGAGGTGGTCAGGACCCCGGGGCTGCGGACAGAGAGGTGGTCGGGACCCCGGGGCTGCGGACGGAGAGGTGGTCGGGACCCCGGGGCTGCGGACGGAGAGGTGGTCGGGACCCCGGGGCTGGGGACGGAGAGGTGGTCGGGACCCCGGGGCCCGGGGCGGAGAGGTGGTCGGGACCCCGGGGCTGCGGACGGAGAGGTGGTCGGGACCCCGGGGCCGGGGGCGGAGAGGTGGTCGGGACCCCGGGGCTGCGGACGGAGAGGTGGTCGGGACCCCGGGGCCGGGGGCGGAGAGGTGGTCGGGACCCCGGGGCTGCGGACGGAGAGGTGGTCGGGACCCCGGGGCCGGGGGCGGAGAGGTGGTCGGGACCCCGGGGCTGCGGACGGAGAGGTGGTCGGGACCCCGGGGCTGCGGACGGAGAGGTGGTCGGGACCCCGGGGCCGGGGGTGGAGAGGTGGTCGGGACCCCGGGGCCGGGGGCGGAGAGGTGGTCGGGACCCCCGGGCCGGGGGCGGAGAGGTGGTCGGGACCCTGGTCCAGGGGCTGGGGGTGTCAGGGCTGCCTCGAGCCTGCATGGCCCCAGGGGGATAATGAGGACTCAGGGCCACCCAGGGCCTATGGGATCGGGAGCAGAGCTGGTTCAGGGATGTCCCTGACCTTGCAGGACCCTGGGGGTGGGACAGGGTTTCAGAAGTGATGTGGGTGGAGGAGTCTCTCCGGGCCTACAGGATACTGGGAAGACGGGGAAGGGCAGAGTTCTCTCAGCATGTGGGCGCCGTGGGGGACATAAATCCCCCTTCCCCATTCAGAGGAGGAGGACGCAGGGGTCAGGGTGTCACCTCTGGGGGGTGGGGAGGTGGTCACCTGTCCAGGAGCTCCCAGTCTTCACCCCCCCACTGGTCTCGGAACTCCTCCGTGTTCATTCCTCCAACCCGGTCAAAGTCCGACTTGTAGATCCCAAAAAGGCCAAAGCCGTTCACCTCCCAGTAACCTGGGGCGGGAGGGTGAGGGGTGCTGCCCTTCAGACCAGGTCCTGCAAGGGTTCCCCCCCAGCAAAGCGCCGCTAGGAGACCTCGGGAGGGGTCAGGTGCCGGGTCCCATCACCACGGGGGCTTCCAGGAGTCGTCCGGTGGTACTGGGTCATGACCCTGGAGCGCGGTGCATAAACGCGGGATACCAGAGGAGGTTCCTGGGGCCCCTGGCATGGCCCTGGGTGTGCTGGTGCGGGGGGCGACTAGGGCTCTGGGCACTACGGGGAGCACTGATGGACTCCCAGGCCTCCCCTGGGGATTGAGAAAGGCCCCGGGTTCCTGGACTTTACCGCGGCGGTTGGTGGGAACCCTGGTATCACAGGGTGGGACGCTCGGGGCCTCACCGTGGGGGTCCCGGGGAGAGCTCCCGCAGCTCAGGCGCATGACCACGGGCGCGAAGGCCAGCCTGCCCTCCACGCAGTGCTTGCGGATGCCGTCCAGGATGTTGGGTGGGAAGTGGATGTGCAGGTCGCAGAGGAACACGATGCTGCTGGCGTCCTGGGGGGTGCGGGAGGTCTGAGCCCCGCCCTCCGCTCCTCCCCGGGCACGCCCCGTTTTGCTCCCCGACCCCCATGGGGCCCTCGGACCTCTACCGCGTCCACTCCCGCCTGCAGCCCGGCGGAGCGCTCGAAGTTCCCGGTTCGTCTCAGGTACTGGTACCTGGGGAGGGGGAGTCACAGGCACGATCTCTGGGGGTGGGGTCAGGAAAACCCACCTCCCGGGGAGGAAAGCTGCGCTGGGTCCGCCCAGGTGGAAGTAGGGGCCGTTACCGGGGCAGGTGCGCGGCGCGCAGGGCCCGCTCCACGTCCATATCCTCGCTCTCGAAATCCACCAGGACAACGCTGAAACGCGAGTCCCCGGTGCGCGCGTGCAGCGAAGCCATGTCCGCCAGGAACTGAGCCACCCACCGTGCCTGGTTTTTCACTGGAGGAGAAATGGGGGGGGGGGGGGCGCTGAGCCGACACTGACTCTACGGTGGGGCCTCCCAGCTCCGAAGAACTTCATCCCGGACACCCACACCCTTTCCTAGTCATTAGGGTCCGTGTTCCTTCCACGAGGTCTCCCGGACACCTCGAGCCCGCCCTGCGAACCTGGCACGATGAAGTGAACCATCACGTCCTGGCGCCAGGCCAGGCGCAGTGGCCGGCAGAGCTCCGGGCGGCCGTCGGGGCGCACGGAGGCGGCGGGAGCGGGCTCGGGACTTTCTCCGTCTGCATCCCCTACGCGGGCTCCCGGCAGCCGCAGGAAGACGTACTCGGACAGTCGCAGGCGGCCGCCCCCGCGCTCCTGCAGCTCCAGCTCCAGCAGGAAGCGACTCCCTCGCGCCGAGTCCCGGCGCTTCTCCACGTTCACGATGCGCAGAAGCGCGAAGCGCCTGCAAGGCTCTGTGGTCAGCCGGTATTGGGGCTTCCAGCCTGCACCGCGCCCGCAACCCTGGTCCGCCCTGGCCAGAGAAACTCAGCCGACTTGGAGTTGGCGGAGGCTGCGGGCTCCGCGGCACAGCTCCTGCCCCTCCAGGCAGGCCCAGCAGGCAGGTCCACCTTCCAGCCACCCCCTCCCGGGTCGGGGCAGGACTGGGGGCACACCAGCGAGCCCAGGCCCATCCTCACCTCCTCGCGGGCCTCCTGGCCACCACTCACGTCCCAGGTGACGTTTATGACATGCCCGCCTGTCCTGTTACCCCCTTGCTCAGAAACCTTCAGGAGTTAGCCACCGCCCATAGGACAAGGTTCCAAGGGGCTTTTGTGGCATTCTAGGACCTTAAGCAGTTTTGATTTTGTGGCCTTCAACCTTCCCCTCATACTGGGGTAGCAGACTCCTCCTCAGGCACAGCCACTGTCTCCTCTCCTTTGTCCTGAGGAGTCCCCTGCCTGGGATGTTTGCCCCAGTCCTCCCAGCCACTCCTCTTCCAGGCCCTGGGTCACCTCTTCTGAGAAGCCCCCAACCGTGCCTTCCCAACACCCCTTTCCCCCAGGCAGCAGTTCCGCTCCTGTCCTGATCCCTGAGTGGAGGAGGCTGCTTCAATGCTGGGAGCCCGTTCCTGGCCCCTTCCTCCTCATTTCGCTCGGCCAAGAACCTCAGTTTTCCTCCACTCTGCTCTCCTCATCTGGAGAAAACAGGACCCTGCCCTAGACGACGGTTTCTCTTCAGTCGGCCTCACGTCCTCCCTTGGCAGAGTCTGTGCCCTTCACTGGGGGACGCCCACCTGTGTGACAGCTGAGGGTCCGAGGCCTCCCTCCAACTCCTGTCCTTCCCCACCCCAAAGCCCTGAGTGTCAGGGACCTCCTGCCCCAAATGCTCTTGGTCTCTCTACACTGTTGCTCCTTGAGCCATACCCAGGTGGGCAATGGTGGGGCCACAACCATGATCTTCCCATGAGGCCCCCAAGGAATGACGAGCTGCTCTCAGGAAGCTTAGAGCCGGGGCAGGCGTGCCCTCTGAGCCACCTAGAATCCAGCATCCACCGCCCAGGGCTCCAGGGTGTCAGTCACCACCACCACCTTCCCTTCCCCTCCAGGCAGCGGCATACCTGTCTGCACCCAAACCGGTGGAATTCCTGCTCTGCTCGCAACCTTCCATCACGCACACAAGAAACAGTCGCATGCGGCTGTGCCTCCATCCTCTGCCCCTGCCTTTGCTCTGCTCGCAACCTTCCATCACACACACGAGAAACAGTCCTGGCCCTGTCTCCATCCTCTGCCCCTGCCTTTGCTCTGCTCACAACCTTCCATCACGCACAGGAGAAACAGTCCCGGTTCTGCCTCCATCCTCTGCCCCTGCCTCTGCGTGTCATCACTGTGCAACTCCTAACTCGCCTTCAAGGCTGGGCACAGCAGACACTGCCTCTTCTTAGAACTCCACAGGCCTCCCCAAGGCCAAATTAGACTCCCCACTCCTGCCCACCAGCCTGCAGGGAGGGCAGACAGCACTAGATTCCTGGGGCCTCAGGGAGACCAGAGGGGCCAATGGGGCAGAAGCCCTGCACCTTCCTCTGCAGTCAGGTCCTGACAGTCTGGGAACGCCCAGGGGCACTGCGAGGGGAGAGGAGGAGGGGCTCAGGGGTCTTGAGCTTTGCCCTAAGTGTCTCTGCCTGGCCCCGGAATGGGGCTGTCTGTGCCAGCAACTGGCTGCGACTGACGCTGACCTCTGCAGCTTGGACTCATCCCTGGGCCCAGGTCCAGGATGACAGAAGTGGGGTACACAGGTGCAAAGACGGGGCGCCAGCCCTGGGTGGGGCTCCAGGGAGGTCCCTGAGGCTGGACAAGTGCCCGGGCAGTCAGGACGCCAGGAAGGAAGGAGAGAAGCTGGGGCTTCCCTGGGGTGGGGCGTGGTGCCTCAGCCCCCAGGCCGGTACACCACTGGGCCCTGGGGAAGGTCTGAGGGGTCCACCAAGGCCAGGACCTCCTCTCCCCGGCTGTCCCTGCCTCCAAAACCGCCCTGGCGCGCGTTCGGCCGCCCCCATACCCGCCATGGCGCGCGTTCAGCCGCTCCATGTACTGGGCGGTCACGTCCACGGCCTCCGCCTCCGGCAGCTGCAGGTTTCCCGAAACGTTGCATCGCAGGTCGTTCCAGTCCGAGCGCAGCAGCTCGAAGTCCACGGCGCCCACGCTGAACGTGCGCTGCCAGTCGATGGCGTCCTCACGCCAGCGTCCGAGCGCCGGGCCCGCAGCCTCCTCGCTGTCCTCCGACGCGGCCTCGTCGCCGGGGGCCCCATCGTCCTCCCCTTCCTCCTCCTCTTCGCCCTCCCCGGGCAGCTGCGGCCCGGACACCTGGGACAAGCTCAGGAAGGAGGTCACGGGCCGCGCTTCGGAGGACAAGTTTGAGTCCACTGTGGGCGCCGCAGGTCCCAGCGTGCGCGCCTGGCCCTCCCGGCCCCCTTGGGTGGCCTGCGCCCGGGCTGGGGGCCTCGGCTGTGTGGCCTGGGGGCCGCCGGTCCTGCGGCCGTGGGGCCGGGGTGGGCGTGGGGGCGCACGCAGCTGCACTCTGGGCAGAGGCCTGGGGTGCAGGAAGACGCCAGGGAAGGGCGGCCAGGGCGCACGCGGCGCTGGGGCCCGGGGGGATGCCCGCTGTCCCGGCCGCACCCTGGTCACGTACACCTTTGGGGGCGGCTGCTCCACTGCAGGGCGCGGGGGCGGAGCTCGGCCCAAGAAGAGCGGCAAGGGGCGGGCGGCCCTGGCGGCCCAGCTCAGGGCCCGGGAGTGCCTGGGGGTCCCCTCGTCCCGGGCGCGGGGAGGGGTCGGCGGGGCGAGGGTGGCTCCGGGCTCGGCGGGGGCTGCTGGGGCGGGGGACTGGGGGCCGCTCCCGGGCGGGGCCGCCTCGGTGGGCTCCAGGCTGTCGAGCAGCTCCCCCTCGTCCTCGTCGTCCAGGAAGTCTGCGGGAAACGCGGGTTAGAAGCTCCCCGCGCAGGTGGGTGCGGGCCAGGGGCGCTGCGGACACTCACCGTCCGGGTTGAGGAAGAGGAAGGCTCGGCGCTGCACCTCGTCTTCTTCATCCTCATCCCCCTCCTCCTTGTCCATCTTCATGTATTTATAGAACCCAAACCTGGGGCGCGGCGGGGCATCAGAGCCGAGTCCCGCCCCGCCCGCCCCGCCCCGCACTAGCGCGGCCGCGCGCCCACCTCTCCAGATACAGCGGAGACTCGCGGTAGAAGCACTTGTTGTCCGTCTCCATGTGGGTGAGGCGAGTGTAGTCGTTGGGATAAACGAAGGACAGGTACACCTGGGGGGTGGGGGGGGGGGGGCGCAGGGCTCAGGGCGGGGACCTCCCGGGGCGGCCTCCCAAGGGGCTGGAGAAGGCTCCGCGGAGTCCCGGACGGGAGACGGGGTCTCCAGCCGCACTCACAAATTGCAGGCCCTGGTATCTGGCGATCGGGAAGTCCTTGACCACGTAGGTGGGGGCGTAGGCGCAGGGCTCCAGCACGTTCTCCAGGCTCGAAGATTCCATGCGTGGAGCTGCAGGAGGTGCGGTCACAGGGTGGCTGGGGCAGGCACCCCCGCCCTCGCCCCCGCGCGGGCCCCGTCTCACTGAGGAAAAAGGTATCCCTGGGATCTGGCCGCAGCATGTCTGCGCTGGTCTCCTCCTGCGGCGGACGCCCCCCCACGTGGCTGGCTGGAGACTGGGGGACGTGCGCCACGTGGTCCATCTTCAAGGCTGACTCATCTGGGGGCAGAAGAGTTCCAGGGAGTGCTCAGACCCCCTCCTCCACTCTTCCCACTCACACCCAGAGCCCATCCCGAGGAGCCCCACATCCCCAGAGGCGTCCGCTTGCACCTGTGTACAGGGAGATGTGAGCAGAGCTGATGACCTCGAACTTCAGGCCGGGCAGGAAAGCTCGCCACTGCGGGGCAGAGAGGGTGGGGGTCAGGGACAGGGCGGTGGCTGGGTCCAGGGAAGAAAGGGTCTACCCTGGCTCAGGGCTGGGGGACTAATAGGACCAATCCCTTAAAGGATGCAGGAGAGGAGATGGCAGAGGGGTCCGGGGCATTCCAAGAAGGGGAAGCAGGGAAGCTGGGGAAGGAAGCCCAGAAAGCTGAGGGACCCTGGGAGCAGGGCCAGACCCCACCATGCTCCCTTCCTCACCTTTCCTCCTCCCTCCCTTCCTCCTCCCATCCTTCTTTCCTCCCTCCCTCCCTCCCTTCCTCCTCCCTCCCTTCCTCCTCCCTCCCTTCCTCCTCCCTCCCTTCCTCCTCCCTCCCTTCCTCCTCCCTCCCTTCCTCCTCCCTCCCTTCCTCCCTCCCTCCCTGAGGCCCCCCCCCCCGCCCTCAGGTTAAGATTTCCAACCCCACCCAGTGAGGGGTCACTGCTGGCCCCCTAAGGGCCAGGCTGGATGCCCCCCCACTCTACCCCCACCAAGTTGGGGCTCCAGGGGCCATCTCAGGCCCTTCTGTTCCCACCTCATCCTGGGGCGTCCACAGACCACCCCAAACCCCTGTCTCCAGCCTGGGCCCTCTGCCCAGCTGAGCTGGGGTGAAACGTGCCCTCCACACACCAGACACAGGCACCATCGTGCTGCCCCCCACACCCACCAGGCTGCAGGCCCTCTGCCTTGCTGTATAACCCCTTCCCCCTTCCCCCATCCATCCCCACAGCCACCTCCCTGGGTTTGAGGACCAAAAGCCACAGTAAAAATCCTTCCCCCAGGCTCTCTCCGCTTTGTGGCCAGGGGTTTTTTCCTGGAATGCAAATCCAATGGCCTCATTCTCAGGACAAAGGCCTATCTGTCCAGAGTGCTGCTCAGGCCCCGCCTGATCTGGCCACCAGACCCCTCCTAGTCTCGAAGACCCGGTTCCTCTGCTGGGTCTGTTCCTTCGCTGTTCTTGTGGTGTGGAATTCATCCGCCGTACACCCCACCCCAAATTCTCTGCCCCCCACATCTCCCTACTGAAGGTCTCCAACCTCTCAAGACTCTACTCAAAGGTGACTCCTAGTGAAGCCTCACCGAGCCCCCCAGGAGGGCAGAGCAGACCCTCCTGACCTCAGGCCCATGGCCCTGACCATCTGCTTTGTCAACTTTGGGACAGGGACCCCATTGCGGTTGTCCTGCAGGGAGGTGGGGGGAGTGGAGTCTCCAGAAGCCCCGGGGGGAGGAAGGCACTCACGCCCACTTCCACGTGGTCTGAGCCGCGGTCGTCCTGCTTGTGCAGCAACTCAAAGTAGTACCTCCGGGAGGCCATGAGCCTGGGAACACGAGGAGCAAGGGTTGTGCCACGCAAAGGAAGCTCAAATAGTGGAGGCAGGGAAGGGGGCAGGTGGCTCCCACACCCCTCAGGGCTGGCCCTCAGGAGGATGGCAGCTTGGCCAGGCGGGTGCTCGTGCAGAGTGTGTGCAAGTGTGCATGGGATAAGGAGACAGCGCGTAGCCCCCTCCCACAAATACACAAGTGCGCGCACATGCACCCCACAGTCACTCACCGCCTGGGCTTGGACACCTGGGAGCTGAACTTGGTGAATTCTCCAGGCGCTGTCCACTCGGAGCCAGTCTGGGGGGTGATAGAGCAGGGGTGGTGGTGGTGGGGGGGTTCACTCTCTCCCTGGGGACACCAAACCCATCGGGTCCTCATTCCCAAGAGGCTGGTGGGCACAGGTGACTGCGCTGCAGGAGGCCCGGGAAGACACCAGGGCTGGGGTGGGGGTACCTTGCCCACAAAGGCCACAAGCTGGGCAGCAGCAGGGCTCTCGTCCAGACTCAGCCAGAACTCCGAGTTGTCGTCTGAGGCCACAGAAAACTGGACGTCTCCTAGTCCACAAGACTAGGCTCAGGGGGGTGGAGCCTCACGACACCCCTCCCCCGGGGCACCCTCACCCCCGTACCGTCCCTCGCCGGGTGGATGAAACCAAAAATACGGAGTCCATAGTTCTTCCACTTGGGGGACACGGCCAACTTCTTCACGGTGGTGCGTGTCTGGGGGGGCAGTGACTGTTGCTGTCGAAGCCCCCCGCGTGCCCTGCCCACCCGGCACCCCCCAACCCCGACACTCACGTGAGGGAACAGCGGGAAGTGCAGGTTCCTCCTCAGGTGGCCCACGGCGCCCCCACACCAGTCCTCAAACACGTGCAGGTTCACCTGCCCCTTGTACTGGGGATGGGGGGACCTTACCTTCTGCACGGCCCGCCGCCCCCCCCCCCAGCCCCCGCCCTGCCTCCCAGCCCATTACAGGCCGAGCTAGCTCACCTCCTCCCGCCATGGGGGTGTCTGATGGGTGAAGTTCAGTGGCAGCCTCCCAGCCCCCCTAGGAAACAGCATGTCTAGGTCCCGACCTTCGGGCTGCAGGAGAGAAAAGGCAACAGGGTCAGGGCTGGAAGGGCAGGGAGGAGGTCACACACACCAAGACAAACCTTCACAAAGACCCCTTCCAACGTGTATCCACACAGCCCTAAATGCCCGCGAGCCCCAGCCATGCAAACCCTGACCCATGGCACCCGGCACATACACTCAGACACCCTGGTCACTCTAGCCCAAGCAGGTGCTCGGCCACCCCACACACTGACCGGCTGGCACATTCATGCACCTGCTGCAGCCCCCAGACACAGAGCTCCAGACAGGATGGCTGGTGCTGGAGCTCACACAGACAAGCTGTGCCGTGCCCCACATGTCCTGTGTCTCATGCCCCCTGCTGCGTCCTCCAGAATGGACAGGTTCTCAAGACACCAACACACAAGTGGCTTCGGGGTCTCGTCTCCGTGCACACGTGTTCTCCCCAAGGCTCTGCTCACCGCTTGCTCCTCTTCACGGCTCTCACTGGAGTCCTCAGCCCTCTGTGTGGATGGCGCAGCGTGGACCCCCCGGCCGTCGGTCACACTGGTCAGCTTCTCACCATCTGCAGGTGGCAGGTGAGGCCTGTCTCGGGCCCAGGCTCTCTCCAAGGCCATTCTGCCTGCTGCTGGGTTCAGCTGGGCCAGGGACCCACATGGCCAGAGCAGGGCAGGGAGGCTGTGGTGTCTCTCGCTAAAGCCTCTCCTTCTCATCTGCTTCCTCTGCCACCAGATGCCCCTCCCCCCAGCGAGGCAACTTCTTCTACACCCCACCTCTGGTGGGGCAGCCCAGGCTGAGCCTTCCAGCAGGCTCTTCCCAACCTCCACAGGTGTGAGGGAGGAAAGCCGGGTGCGCCAGCTGGCGTGTGTAGGCACCCACATGCACCTCCATCTGGCCATTCTTGTTGAGTGGCTCTGCCTCCAGGAAGACCCCAGGACTGCCCTGTGCCCTGAGCACTTTCTCTGTGTGCTGGAGTGTTCCACGTCTGCCTCCCTTACCAGAACTGAGAACTCAGGGTTAGTGCCAGGGACTGTCTCTCCTGAAGGATTTGAGCTCTCAGAGTCTGGACTGAGGAACAGGCATGGATGCTGACACCCAGGCATGGCCCTGGAGCAGAGGGTGGCCCTGGATTGAGTGTCCTTGGGTAGGAGGACCAGGAGGGGCAGAATTGGGGTGAAGAGAAGCGTCCCTACAGATGCTCAGGTCCCAGGGCGTGGAACCCCCTGGGGCTGCAGTGGGGATGTCTAGGTCCTCAGCTTAGGGAGGTCCAGGAAGTGGAGAGGGCTGGGGTGCAGAGCTGGCCTGCCCAGGCTTGTGGGGAGGCAGTAGAGATGTCCACAGGCAGATCTGGGAAGGGTCCCCTGGGGCTCCCCTGACTTTGGCCCCAGGTCCCCCGACAGAACAGTCTGCTCACTCGCCCTCTCCCTGGGCAGCTGTTGGGCTCCTCTGGTCCTGGCCCTAGCCTCAGAGGTAGCAAGTGTACAGGTGCCCTGGGGCGGAGCTGGCTTAGCCTCAAGGGGTCCTTGGAAGAGGGGTCCCTATGCCTCCGCCCCCTCCTGGTTGGGCTTAGACCCCTGCGCTGCTCAGAAAACCACAGAGGAGCCTGCAGAGGGGGCTGGTTTTGTTCTGTGTCACTGGGCCAGCTGTGGATCCTGCCCCGTCTGCTGATAGCTGGGGTGGGGCTTTTTAGGGATTCAGCAGTATCGGGGGTCTCTTGAGGGTGTGGAAGCTGTGAGGTATGTGGGTTGGGACAAGCCCCAGACCCTTGGCCTCTGTGGGTCCAGGCGTCCCGGCACAGGAAGAGAAGACAGGGGCTTTGGCACGTGGAGTGGCCCAGGTGTCCCTAGCCAGTATCATTGTTCTGCCCCCTCAGGACACCTGGCTACCTGGAAAAGGCTCAGAGGCAGCCAGCTGGGGTCTCTCCTGGTCTGGGCATGGCACTAACCTCCCTCCTCCAGATGGGGCGTTCTGCCCCGCCTTCTCCCCCCACCCCACCGCCAGGCTTTCATCCGCGCCTTCCTGTCTGGAATGCTCTTTCCCCCAAAGGTGTATGTCAAAGATCACCATCTCCAGGAGGCCCTACCCCGGCTGGCTCACCGTGACCCCATCTGCTTTGTTTGTGGGTTGGGGTTGGGAGAGTTTGCGCCAGGCTCCCCAAGCTGGGCCCCATCCCTACGCATGGACCCCCACAACACTGGCACAGTTCACCGAGGGCGCCCCCGCCGGGAAGCGTCCCAGCTGCACCGGCCACTTCAGCAAGCCCCGGCCCGGGTCCCCAGCACACAGGGAAACTGAGGCCCTGCTAAGCGGGCAGGGGGTGGAGGCGAGGCCTGAGAAGGCCTCTTGGAAGCCTCAGCAGGGTCTAGGGGCAGAGACTTCCCCAGGAGCCCACCGTCAGCCCCTCACTACCGGATCCAGGCCAGATCCCAGAGTCAGGGACCCTCTCTGGGAGGGTCGCGCGCGTCACTGCCGACGTCATCGAGCGTCCGGGCCGAGCCGAACCGCGCCCCCTCCCCCCAAATCGCAGAGCGGAGAACAGCGGGCGGGGTCTCCGGGAGGGTCGGGCCCAGCCGAGACCCCCGTGCGGTGGGAGGCCCGGCCCGCTCCCCGGGGCCCCCGCCGCCCGCGCCCCCCGCGCCCCCCGCGCCCCCCGCTCCGTACCTCGCCCGTAGCCCAGGCGCTGGCGCAGCGCGCGTCCCTGGCGCACCAGGCCCAGGTGCACGTAGGTGAGCCACGCGGCGCAGCTCAGCAGCAGCAGCAGCAGCAGCAGCTTCATCTGCTTACGGATCTTCTTCACCGGGAGCCGCGGCATCGCGGCCGCCGCGCCCGCCCCAGGCCGCGCTCAGCGGCGCCGCTGCAGCCCCCGGCCCCCGCCCGCCCCGCGCCGCATCCCCGGCCCGCCCCGCCGCGCTCAGCGCCCGCGGCCCCGCATGGTCCTTTGTCCGCCGTGCGCGGCCGCCGGGTGCGGCCGCGACCCCCCCAGGCCGCCCTCGGCCGCGGGCCCGGGGTGGGCGGCGGGGGCGGCTCCTCGCGGTGCCCCCCGCCCGGCCGCTCCCGGCTCCGCGCTCCTGGGGCGGCGGCGGGACCGAACAGCATCCACTCCGCGGAGCTCCCACCGCGGATCGGGCCCCGGCCGCGCGCGCGGAACCAATCGGACCGAGCCAGGCCGCGGGGAGCCAATGGCGGCGCGCGGGGCGGGGTGCGGGGCGCGGGGAGGCGGGGCGGGGCGCGGGGTGCGGGGCGGAGGAGGCGGGGCGAGGGGAGGCAAGGCGGGGCGGAGGGTGCGGGGCGGAGGGTGCGGGGCGGAGGGTGCGGGGCGGGGGGTGAGGGGTGCGGGACGGACAGGGATGCGGGGCGCGGGATGCGGGGTGCGGGGCGCGGGGCGCGCGTCCACCTGGGCCACGGAGCGCGGGGGCGCGGCACACAGACGCGGGGCTGGGAAGCGCTGGGGCTCGGGGACCGTGGGGGGCGGCGGGGGATGGGCACAGCCTGACTGGGGGGCGGGGCAGCCTCCCGAGAACAGTGACCGAAGGACTGGAGCCACAAAACAAGGAGGAGGGAGGGGAGGGACCCGGGGTCCTGGGGGGCGGGGAATGGGGGTGGGGATGGGGGCGGGCGAGAGAGGCCGGGGGGGCCCCAAGCACCGGCTTCAGCCCAGGAGTGGGAGTCGTTGCGGGATCTCAGCCTGCAGGGCTGGGGCCGCAGGAGGCCGAGCCGTCTGGGCGGCAGGAGGGGCCCCAGCTGGTGGCCCCCGCCCCACCGAGCGCGGCCTGAGGCAGGTGACCGTGTCGTGCCTCTCACCGGGACCTTGTCCCACTTCGTGTCCTTTCTCACCTGGTCTGCACCAACCCCTGCCAGTCCCTCTGTCCCCCCAGTACTTCCCTTGTCCAGCTGCCAGCGTGACCCTACTCTTCTCTCTCTGTCTGCTCAGCTGTCTCTGGGTGTGTAGCAAACCACCCAGCTTCAGTGCTGTCCAACAGCAGCGTTCCTGTGTTCCTGTGTCCTGTGGGTCAGGAACTCAGGGCACTCGGGGACAGCTCCTCTCTGCTTCTCGAGGTGCTGGCCTCCGGTGGGAAGACGTGAGTGGTGGGGCCGGCTCCGCGGGACAGGCTGGAGCCATCCCGAGACTTCTGCCCCAAGCCAGTGCACCCTCGGCAGGAATGGCTGGGCTCACCCCGGGTGGTTGGCTAGAGCACCTGCAGGCTCAGCTGCCAGGGGCAGCCTCCCGGTCCAGCACACAGAGTGAAGCATCTTGGAGTCACCCCCCAGGTTTGCCACATGCCGCCACGGCCACCCAAGTTCGTGGGTTGTGGGGACGTGGACCCCACCTCACAATGGAAGATTGCCCAGAAGTTGCCTTCTTAAGACCTCAACTCCATCCCTCCTTCCCCTCCATCCTCCTCCCCTAACTTCTGAGCACAGAAGCAAGCTGGTTACATCCTGCTGTTCATACCGGCCCTTAAACAACACCCGGTCTCTCAAACCTTCCCCCACCCCATCAGCTCCTCATCTCCTGCCTCCTGCCGTCCACTTTTCATATTTCTGTTATCTGCGTATTCATTAAAATATAGTGCCCCGCCCCTTTTTGATACAGGTTCTCACTGTGTCTCTGAGGCTAGAGTGCAGTGGTGCAATCTCAGCTCACAGCAGCCTTGACCTCCTGGGCTCAAGCGATCCTCCCACTTCAGGTTTTTGAGGAGCTGGGACTACAGGCACATGCCACCATGCCAGACTAATTTTTTGTATGTTTTTTTAACAGATTCAGGGTCTCACCATGTGTCCCGGGCTGGCGTTGAACTCCTGGGCTCAAGCGATCCTCCCGCCTTGGCCTCCCAGAGTGCTGGGATTCCAGGCGTGAGCCACTGCGCCCGGCCGATGGTGCTCTTTTATGTGTCTCATTCTGTTTCTCCAAGCCCCATATTTTCTATGTGCATCTGTCTGGCTGTGCGTCTAATGCTTTCCCTCTTTCCACTGCATGGCACCCCATCCTAGGCACATTCATCCAGCCAGTGGACGCTACCTAGTATTCTAGTGTCCTGACGAGCCAGAGACTTAGGGGACACAGCAGTGAGCAAGACAGAAAAGGGCCCTCCTTTCATAGACGTTACATGCTACTAGGCAGGGACAGACCAGTGAACGTATAGTCACTTTGCCGGTGGTGAGTGACGTGAAGGAGATGAGATGGGTGATGGAGGGAGGCCGGCTCCAGCTCCAGAGTCGCTCTCTGGGGAGGCAATGGCTGGCCTGACCCGTAAACAGGTTCTTAGAAGGTAAGTGTTGGCAATGCCGGGAGAGACGTGTTTGGGACACTTGATGAGTCCACAGTCAGAGGGTGTCCTCTGTGGATCCAAAGCATAGTAGGTACAATTGAGGGGCGAGCTGGGATCTGCCGGACGCAGATGCTCCATATGCTACCACATCCGTCTCGGCCCCTTCTGGAGAAGAACGGCCACTGCCTCACTTCGGTGTGACCCAGCCACAGAGGAGAAGGTTCTGGGAAATGGGTCTCCAGCTTAGAATAAGAGAACAACCTGGCCGGGCACGGTGGCTCACGCCTGTAATCCCAGCACTTTGGGAGGCTGAGGCGGGCGGATCATGAGGTCAGGAGATCGAAACCATCCTGGCTAACATGGTGAAACCCTGTCTGTACTGAAAATACAAAAAATTAGCTGGGCGCGGTAGCTGGCACCTGTAGTCCCAGCTACTCGGGAGGCTGAGCCAGGAGAATGGCGTGAACCCGGGAGGCGGAGCTTGCAGTGAGCCAAGATCGCGCCACTGCACTCCAGCCTGGGCGACAGAGCGAGACTCGGTCTCAAAAAAAAAAAAGAGAGAACAACCTGGCAGGGTCCTCCTCTTGACAACTCAGCACACACGCACACTTCTTTTAAAAAACACATTTAACTTCCAAATAAAGCAAAAAACAAAGTCATGCTTCTACGTAACATGATGCAAATATTCCAACCAGAAGGGACTGAACAAAAGGTTCGTGTCACGTTATCCACATTTGAGAAGACGATCCTCGTTCTTCTAGTTTCTCTAACAGCGTTTAACACTTGACACTGCAAAGTGCATGTTGGGGGTTGGATGACACAAATACTGAGATGAAATGTAAAGTTAACTGTTGTTAACGCATTTTATGCAGCTAGGAGGGCAATGGAAGAGGAGAAAAGCAGGAAGAACGGATAATGTCAGTACAAGTGTGACTTGTGTGAGGATAAGAAGTACTCACTTCTACGGTCACCAGGTCGTGGCTGGTACAGTCTTTATGGCCACGCTCTTCCGTCACTCCTGCGTGGTCCCTTTGCCCTCTGCAAGCACCTCTGCTGGTCGTGGTTCACTGCCTGGTGAGGTGACCCAAACGTTCCTTCCCAAAAGGCCTATGCCGTTAGCAGTTTTGCCTTATGGGGTGGTTCTGGTTTTCCAGTGGTGTTTTCTACAAGGCTTAGGGGAGCTACGTGATATTACAGACGATCTCCTGCCTCCCAAATTTCTCCTCCTTAGCCGCATTCTGTGATCGGGTTCCAAGTTCCCCTTGTTGGGCTCAGTCAACCGGACCAGCACAGGGACCCTCTTCTTTGTTGACCCCCTGGTGTGAGGAACCGGCATCCAGGTGGGCAGTCTCAGCTTACTGCGTAACGTGTCCCCTGGTGGAAACACTCCAGGGCTTTCCCAGGACCGAGGGGATTCCTAGGACATGGAACTTTCCGTTTTAAACCTGGGAAAGTTGGCCAGGCGCGGTGGCTCACACCTGTAATCTCAGCACTTTGGGAGGCCGAGGCAGGCAGATCACCTGAGGTTGGGAGTTTGAGACCAGCCTGACCAACATGGAGAAACCCCGTCTCTACTAAAAATAAAAAATTAGCTGGGCATGGTGGTGCATGCCTGCAATCCCAGCTACTAGGAAGGCTGAGGCAGGAGAATTGCTTGAACCCAGGAGGCGGAGGTTGTGGTGAGCCGAGATTGTGCCATTGCACTCCAGCCTGGGCAACAAGAGCAAAACTGCGCCTAAAAAAATAAAAAATAAAAAAATAAAAATAAGCCCGGCAAAGTCTTAAGCAAACTGGGATGAGTTGGTCCCTGGGAATCTGAGGCCTCTAGAGCAACAGCGTGCAACACTGCAGGGGCAAAACTTTCACTTGTGGCTCACTGGGGATTCACGACAACGGGAAGAAGTTGGGGTTTCCACTCCTCCACGCCTGGACCAGTGAGCCCCGGCTTTGGGAAAAGCCAGAGATTAAGTGCTGATTCAGTGGATCCGCTGCGTCCAGAGGACCCCAGATCCACAGCATTGTCACTCAGCTGGTGCCAGAACTGAGCCTCCCAAAGGCCATTCCATCAGGAACACGGCGAGATCTGTGGGTTCCAGGAGCACCGGCTGGTTGCCGTCCCCAGGACGATGGCGATGCTGCCATGTGGAGCTCCCCGTGGGTGGACGAGGAGCTCTGAATGTGTGGGGTGGTGGTTTGGGCAGAGGCATTGAGGGCACTGAGCATCCACAGCTGGGGTGGGAGCCCATCCTGCTGGGACAAGCATCCTCCATGGTGGAGGAAGGGGCCGGTGTTGGTCTCCGCTGTTGGCTGCGCGGTGCCCAGGGTAATCCGCTTCCCACTGCTACAGCCACTTGGCCCGACTCAGGACAAGGGGAGCTGGGGAAAGAGGCTGCCTGATGTGCACCAATGGGTCATTTTGTCCGTCTGACTATTAGGGTCTTCCTCTGCTGACACAGGTCTTTGCACACAAATTCTTTATACTCTGCCCACCCCAAGAGGTCTGTCTACATACCTTCACCCCGATCGTTTCATCTCTAACTTTGTAATTGTGCCCCTCCAAGTGCCTGGCCATCAGCTAGACGGTCGGCCGTGGCCGGGGCGTCCGCGGAACTCTGCCTCCTCCTCCATCCTGCTTGCTGCTTGGCCCTGCGAGGACCTGCCTTTGCACCTGTCGTGCGGGCCTGGCCTCCCACACCCAGGTGGCGCTGCCGTGCTGGGGCGCCCACTTCGGGGTGGTGCCAGCTTATTAGGCAGAGCCATCTGTGACCAGGGCTGCATTGTGCTTTCTGAGTCATCTGGTCCGAGGGAACGCCTCACGACCCAGTGGTGTATTTCAGAGAGATGAGGCAGAGTGAGGGGAGCTGCGTGTTCATGCCTGTTCAGGACCCATCTCCTCCACTGGCTTCCCGGGGTCCCCAGGACCTGTTTGAGCTGACCATGTGTAGACCACTTCCGTCCGTGGCATCTGCTGTGCACACCCAGCCCTGAGGCTGGTGGGTCCGACCACACCCAGTGCACGATGGCAGCCCAGGCGTTAGAATGTGGCCTTTGGGGTTGGGCACGGCGGCTTATGCCTGTAATCTCAACACTTTGGGAGGTGGAGGTGGGAGAGGACGCTTGAGCACAGGAGTTCGAGACCAGCCTTGGCAACACAGGGAGACCCTATCTCTACAAAAAATACAAACATTTGCCAGGTGTGGTGCAAACCTGTAGTCTCAGCTGCTCGAGAGGCTGGGGTGGAAGGATTGCTGAGGCTTGGGAGGTCGAGGCTGCAGACCTGTGATTATGCCACCGCACTCCAGACGAGGCAACCAAGCAAGATCCTGTGCAAAAAAAAAAAAAAAAAAAAAAAAGGTGGCCGTTGGCCCTGCTCAGTATCTGGAGCCTGGTGGGGGCCGGGACACCTCTCCCCAGACGGTGGGGGCCGGGACACCTCTCTCCAGACGGTGGGGCCGGGACAGCTCTCCCCAGACGGTGGGGGCCGGGACACCTCTCTCCAGACGGTGGGGGCCGGGACACCTCTCCCCAGACGGTGGGGGCCGGGACAGCTCTCCCCAGACGGTGGGGACCGGGACACCTCTCCCCAGACGGTGGGGGCCGGGACACCTCTCTCCAGACGGTGGGGGCCGGGACACCTCTCACTCCAGACGGTGGGGGCCAGGACCCCTCTCTCCGGATGGCGTGGGCTGCAACAGCTATGTCCAGATGGTGGACCCTGGGACACCTGTCTCCAGATGGTGGCAATGCTTTGCTGAAAGTCAGTGCAGAGGCCAACCAGAGGTCCAGCCAGAAGCTCGACACAGTTCAAGCAGCACTGGATGTGCTTGGCCATGTGGCCCAAGTGGCCGAGCAGCCCATGTGGCACGTGGCCCCTCGCAGGCCTCCTCTGGTCTTGGGTTAAGGGGTTGGAGCAGCACTTCCAAATAGGGCAAAAGTTGCTTCCCAAATAGCATGGGACCTACAGCACTAGGCATCGTGCCTCTTTCTTCGTGGCGGAAGGGACTGAGGTAGCCACTTGCCTTGTGCTTGGGAAGGGATGGACCACTGGGTCCCTAGACGTGCCGGAGGCGTGGGCCCCAGGTGTTCAGCTCGCAGATGCTCTAGGGACGTGTTGAGGGCAGCGGCTACTTTCTGCTCAGCGAGTCCAGTCCACACGATGCCCCCCACAGAGCGGGTAGTGTGACGTCCCTGCAAGCGAGGCCAATGTGGTTCCCGTCACCACAGGATGACTCTGAGCTGGGAGGTGGCGTTCCTGGAGGGAGGGAAGTGAAGGTGAATTGTTGGCCTTGCCTGTTGAAGGCAAAGCATCCCGATGGTCTTCACCCACAGGTGTGGAGACAAAGGCCTTCCCTGATGAATAAGCTGCCCATTGTGGACGGCAAGCCACCCAGGCACCGAGGCAAGAGACTGAGGACACGAGCTGTTCCAGTATAATAAAATATAAAATAAAAGTAGTTATACCAGATATAGATCTTAGATATGATTACATATGAATATCTTTAATCATTAGTTTGTAGCAATTACTCTTTATTCCAATATTATAACAATCCTCGCTCTATAATCATAAACTAGGAAAAACCAGGCCATACAGAGATAGGAGCTGAGGGGACATACTGAGGTGTGACCAGAAGACAGGAGTGCGAGCCTTCTGTTATGCCCGGACAGGGCCACCAGAGGGCTCCTTGGTCTAGCGGTGACGCCAGCGTCTGGGAAGATGCCCGTTGCCAGGTGGACCGTGGTCTAGCAGTAGCGTAAGTGTCAAGGAACAACACCCGTTACTTAGCAGACCGGGAAAGGGAGTCTCCCTTGCCCCGGTGGAGTTTGGAGAAGACTCTGCTCCTCCACCTCTTGTGGAGGGCCTGACATGAGTCAGGCTCGCCCGCAGTTATCCGGAGGCCTAACCCTCTCCCTGTGATGCTGTGCCTCAGTGGTCATGCTCCTAGTCCTCCTTCATGTTCCATCCTGTACACCTGGCTCTGCCTTCTAGATAGCAGTAGCAAAATTAGTGAAAGTACTAAACGTCTCTGATATGCAGAAATAATGGTGTAAGCTGTCTTTCTCTTTGTCTCCTCTCTCTCTGCCTCGGCTGCCAGGCAGGGAAAGGCCCCCTGTCCAGTGGACACGTGACCCACGTGACCTTACCTATCATCGGAGATGACTCACACTCTTTACCCTGCCCCTTTTGCTTTGTATCCAATAAATAACAGCGCAGTCAGACATTCGGGGCCACTAGCGGTCTCCGCGCATTGGTGGTAGTGGTCCCCCTGGCCCAGCTGTCTTTTTTTTATCTCTTTGTCTTGTGTCTTTATTTCTACCCTCTCTCGTCTCCACACACAGGGAGAGACCCCCCGACCCTGTGGGGTTGGACCCTACACCCATGAGGTCGCAAGGGACGTGTGGATTTGCTGCTCAATGAAAGCCTGTCAGGAGCAGACGTTACGCTAATCACCATCTGATTATTTTTACAGCAATTCCCTGTCCTTCTTCCAGATCCACCTGCACAGGCCAAAGAAGGGAGGCAAACGGGGCTGTGGTGGAGTTTCCAGCCCCTGCATTGTCAGGTCCACGATGTGGCACCGATCTCTGCTGTCCCTCCAGGGAGGCGGGTCAGGTCCACAATGGTGGCACCGATCTCTGCTGTCCCTCCAGGGAGGCGGGTCAGGTCCACAATGGTGGCACCGATCTCTGCTGTTCCTCCAGGGAGGCGGGTCAGGTCCGCGATGGTGGCACCGATCTCTGCTGTCCCTCCAGGGAGGCGGGTCAGGTCCGCGATGGTGGCACCGATCTATGCTGTCCCTCCAGGGAGGCGGGTCAGGTCCGCGATGGTGGCACCGATCTCTGCTGTCCCTCCAGGGAGACAGGACTTATTTCGATTGACTGTTTTCCTGGGTAGAGGCAGCTCTATGGCCTCCATCTGGCCTTTTCCAACATGAGACCCCTCACCCCATGGGTCAGGGACCAATGTAGGATTCTGAGGATGTCTGTGCCACTGATGCATTCCAAAACCAGAGAGCAGGTCACTGGCCTCGCCGAGAGACAGATCTGAGCTAGAACTCACGGATCACCTGACGGCCACAAGCTGCTGCTCTGCCGGGCAGACCACCGTGGAATTAACGTCTGTGCACAGCCAGGTCCCTGAAAAGTCTGTATCTCTCGTTCCCTTCATAGCCAGCTGGTGCGTGGTTCTTAGGGGCCCACGGGAAGTCCAGGAAGGAGATTTACAGTAAAATCCTCGGCAGTGTCATTAGGTCCTTCCTCAGGGCCTGGCTCCGTGGACTGGCTTGGAATGGAAACTGGCAGAGGGGCCACAGCTCTGTTGTGAGGAACCCAGGCTTCTCACTGTGGACCGAACAAATCTGTATGTTGAAGCCCTAAGCCTGTGTGACGGCATTTGGAGGGGGCCCTTGGGAGGTGATTAGGGTCATATGAAGTCCTGAGGCTGGGCCCCCAGGATGGGGTTGATGCCCTGATAACAGGGGAGTCCAGAGCTCACGCACTGTCTCCCCACAAATTCTCTCTCTCTCTCCCCATGTCTCTCTCTCCCTCTCTCCTCCATCTATCTCCCTGTCTCTGTCTCTCCCCATCTCCCTCTCCGTCTCTCCCTCCCTCATGTCTCTCTCCCTCTCTGTCTCTCCCCTATCTCTCTCCCTCTGTCTCTCTCTCTCCCTATCTCTCCCCCATCTCTCTCTCCTGTCTCTGTCTCTCCCCCATCTCTTTCTCTCCTGTCTCTGTCTCTCCCCATCTCTCTCCCTCTGTCTGTCTCTCTCCCTCTCTGTCTCTATCTCTCCCCATCTCTCTCTCCCTCTCTGTCTCTGTCTCTCCCCCATCTCTCTCTCCCTCTGTCTCTCTCTCTCCATTTCTCTCTCTCTCCCTCTCTGTCTCTATCTCTCCCCCATCTCTCTCCCTCTGTCTCTCTCCCTCTCTATCTCTCCCCATCTCTCTCTCCCTCTCTGTCTCTGTCTCTCCCCCATCTCTCTCTCCCTCTGTCTCTCTCTCTCCATTTCTCTCACTCTCCCTCTCTGTCTCTATCTCTCCCCCATCTCTCTGTCCTGTCTCTGTCTCTCCCCCATCTCTCTTCCTCTCTGTCTCTGTCTCTCCCCCATCTCTCTCTCCCTCTGTCTCTTTCTCTCTCTCTTTCTGTCTGTTTCTCCCCCGACATGCACATGCTGAGGAAAGGCCCTGGGAGGACACAGTGAGATGGAGCTTCTGAACCTGACCACGCTGGCACCCTGATCTCAGGCTTCCAGCAGCCAGAAAGGTGAGAAAATACATTTCTGTTCTGAGGTGATTTGTAATGGCAGACTGAGCTGACTGACACACTTCTATCCACCACACCTAGAGTTTTACTGATGACACAGATCAAGTGAGGCTTCAGCGGGCAGCCCCCACGCCTAGGGGTGCCGTGATGGCTCAGCCGGCTCCAAGGGCTTCTGCAGGTGGAGCCATGCTGATCCCGCCTGGGCCACACCTCCTGTCTGTAGACATGAGGTGCCACCCCAGTCCTGCCATGCTGGGGCCAGCAGAGACCCCATTTCCAGGGCCCACTGCAACACCTAATTGTGCCTTTCACAGTTAGGGAGGAGGGGGCATGACAACATAGTTTCGCTTTTTTTTTTTTTTTTGAGAGGGAGTCTCGCTTTGTCGCCCAGGCCGGAGTGCGGTAGAGTGATCTCGGCTCACTGCAAGCTCCGCCTCCTGGGGTCAAGCAATTCTCCTGCCTCAGCCTCCTGAGTAGCTGGGAGTACAGGCGCCCGCCACCACACCCGGCTAATTTTTGCGTGTTTGGTAGAGATGGGATTTCACCAGGTTGGCCAGGATGGTCTCAAACTCTTGACTTCAGATGATCCACCTGCCTCGGCCTCCCGAAGTGCTGGGATTACAGGAATGAGCCACTGTGCCCGGCCCCAGTTTAGCATTTTTAAAAAACGAACGGACTTTATTTTTCGGAAGGGTTTGAGATATACAGAAATAACACAGACAGCGTCCCTGCCCCCCAGCCCCACCAACAGTTCCCCTCGTTTTTACCGTCTTGCTTAGTTCGGTGTATTTGTTATAATGAATGAACCAGTATTAATGCATTATTGACCAAATAAAGTCACAGTTGGTTCAGAGTCCCTCATTTGTTTTCCCTGACATCCTTTCTGTGTTCCAGGACCGCGTTCCTCAGCGTCTGTCTCCCGGGGCCTCTGGGCTGGGCCGTTTTGCTTTTGACGACCTGGACAGCTCAGAAGAGGCCGGGTGTGTTGGCGGGGTGCCCCTGCTGAGATTCGCCTGCTCTTTTTGTCATGATGAGGCTGGGGTTATAGGTTTCTTGGAAGGAGATTCCAGAGGTAAAGCAGCATCTGCATCCAACCTATCGGCGTAACATCGCCGGTGCGACTCATAACTCGACGCCTGCCTCGTCTTCTGCAGAGACAGAGCCCGTCAGGCTCCTCTGTGCAAACCACGATGGATCAGCTCCAACGGTTTCTGCAGGTGGAGCCGCGCGGAAGGAGCCCAGCCCATCCCACCCCGCGCTCTCTGGAAGGACCGCACTGCGCCAGCCCACGTCGAGGGGCTGGAAGGGGCTCTGCTCTTCCTTAGGGGCAGTGTCTACGCCATTGGTTTAGAATTCTTCTGCACGGGAGATTTGTCTCTTCTCCCCCATTTATAAATTTATATCGCTATGCACTTGTAGGTATTTACAGCACACTTTGGGTTAGGATGTAGAATGAGGTGTTGCTCAAATTGTGGGAGTTCACTCAGTTGGACGCTGGGTCCACGGGCATATTTACATTGTGTGTGTATGTGTGTGCATGTGTATGTGTATACGTGTGCATGTGTACGTGTGTGTGCATGTGTATGTGTTTAGTGTGTGTGTGTATGTGTATGTGGTGTATATGTGGGTATATGTGTGTATGCATGGTGTGTGTGTATGTGCGTGGTGCCTGTGTGTATGTTGTATGTGTGGTGTGTGTGTGCATTTGCGTGCATGGTGCATATTTGTGGTGTGTATGTGTATGTTGTCTCTGTGTGCATGGTGCATGTGTGGTATATGTGTGGTGTATATGTGTGGTGTGCGTGTGTGTATGTGTTTGTGGTGTATGTTGTGTGTGGTGTGGGTGTATGTACGGTGTGTGTGTAAAAGTATGTATGTATGCGTGTTTGTGGTGTGTGCATTGTGTGTATGTTTATGGTGTGTATGTGTGTGTTGTGTGCATGTTGTGTTTGTGGTGTGTATGTGTGTGTTGTGTGTATGTGTATGGTGTGTGTGTATGTATGTTTGTGGTGTGTATGTGCATGGTGCCTTTGTGTGTGGTGTGTGTATATGTGTGTGCATGGTGCGTGTATGTGTGTATGTATGTTTGTGGTGTGTGTGTACATGTATGCACATGGTGCGTGTGTGTGTATGTGTGTATGTATGTGTGCTGTGTATGTGTGTAATGTATGTAGGTTTGTGGTGCGTTTGTGGTGTGTGTATGTGTGTGTGGTATGTATGTATAGTGTGTGTGTAAAAGTGTCTATGTATGTATGTTTGTGATGTGTGCATGAGTTTGTGGTGTGTATGTGTGTGTTGTGTGTGTATGTGCATGGTGCTTGTGTGTGAGTGTATGTATGTTTGTGGTGTGTATGTGCATGGTGCCTGTGTGTGGTGTGTGTATATGTGTGTGCATGGTGCGTGTGTGTGAGTGTATATGTGTATGTATGTTTGTGGTGTGTGTGTACGTTCATGGTGTCCATGTGTGTGGTATGTGTGTATATGTGTGTGCATGATATGTGTGTATGTGTGTATGTGTGCTGTGTATGTGTGTGATGTGTGTGTGGTGTGTTTGTGGTGTGTGTATTGTGGTATGTGTGTATGTGCATGGTGCATGTGTGTATGTGTGTGTGCTGTGTGTATGTGTGTGGTGTGTATGTATGTGCACTGTGCCTGTGTATGTGTGTGTGACATGTATGTATGTGGTGGGTGTATATGTGTGTGCATGGTGCGTGTGTGTGTGGTATGTATGTGCATGGTGCATATGTATATGTGTGGGGTGTGTCCATGCATGATGTATGTGTGTGGTGTGTGTGTATATGTGTGTGCATGGTGCATGTGAGTGTATGTATGTGGTGTGTATGTGTGTGCATGGTGCGTGTGTTTGTGGTGTGTGCATGTTGCATGTGTGTGTGTCACATGTGTATGTGGTTTGTGTATATTTGTGTGCATGGTGCGTGTGTGTGTGGTGTGTGTGTATGTGCATGGTGTGTGTGATGTGTGTATGTGTGTGGTGTGTGTATGTATGTGCATGGTGTGTATGTGTGTGACATATGTATATATGTGGTGTGTGTATGTGTGTGCATGGTACGTGTGTGTGTGGCGTGTATGTTCATGGTGTGTGGGGGTGTGTGTCTGTGCATGGTGTGTGTATGTGTGTGGTGTGTGTGTATATGTGTGTGCATGGTGCATGTATGTATGTGTTGTGTATGTGTGCATGCATGGTGCATGTGTGTGTGGTGTATGTGTGTGCATGGTGCATGTATGTGCGTGTATGTGTGTGGTGTGCATGTGGTATGTGTGCCTGGTGCGTGTGTGTATGTGTGTGGTGTGTGTGTATGTGCATGGTGCATGTATGTGTGTTTGTGGTGTGCGTGTGTGTATGGTGCATGTGTGTGTGTGGTGTGTGTGCATCATGCCTGTATGTATGTGTGGTGTGTGCGTGTGTGGGCATAGTGTGTGTTTGTGGTGTGTGTGGTGTGTGTGAGTGTATGTGTGTACGTATGTGGTGTGTATGTGTGTGCACAGTGCCTGTGTGTGAGTGCATGGTGCGTGTGTGTGGTATGTGTGTGCATAGTGCCTGTATGTGTATGTGTGTGCGGTGTGTGCGTGTGTGGGCATTGTGTGTTTGCGGTGTATGTACGTGTGTTTGTGTGGTGTGTGTATGCATGGTGCGTGTGAGTGTGTGTATGTTTGTAGTATGAGTGTGTGTGCATAGTGCCTGTGTGTGAGTGCGTGGTGTGTGGTGTATGTGTGTTTGTGGTGTGTGTGTGCATGGTGCGTGTGGTGTGTGTGTATGTGCATGGTGCATGTGTGTAAGTGTATGTGTGTATGTATGTTTGTGGTGTGTATGTGTGTGTGCACGGTGTCGGTGTGTGAGTGCATGGTATGTGTGTGGTGTGTGTGTGGATATGTGTGTGCATGGTACATGTGGGTATGTTTGTGGTGTGTATGTGTGTGTGGTGCCTGTGCGTGTGGTGTGTGTGCCTGGTGCGTGTATGTGTGTGTGGTGTGTGTATGTGCATGGTGCATGTATGTTTGTGGTGTGTGCGTGTGTGTATGGTGCGTGTGTGTGTGGTGTGTGTGCATCATGCCTGTATGTATTTGTGTGTGGTGTGTGTGTGGGGGCATAGTGTGTGTTTGTGGTGTGTGTGAGTGTATGTGTGTATGTATATTTGTGGTGTGTATGTGTGTGCACGGTGCCTGTGTGTGAGTGCATGGTGTGTGTGTGTGGTATGTGTGTGCATAGTGCCTGTATGTGTATGTGTGTGTGGTGTGTGCATGTGTGGGCATCGTGTGTTTGTGGTGTACGTATGTGTGTTTGTGTGGTGTGTGTGCATGGTGCGTGTGTGTGAGTGTGTGTATGTTTGTAGTGTGTATGAGTGTGTGCATAGGGCCTGTGTGTGAGTGCGTGGTTGTGTGGTGTGTGTATGTGTGTTTGTGGTGTGTGTGCATGGTGCATGTGGTGTGTGTGTATGCATGGTGCATGTGTGTGAGTGTATGTGTGTATGTATGTTTGTGGTGTGTATGTGTGTGTGCATGGTGTCGGTGCGTGAGTGCGTGGTATGTGTGTGTGGTGTGTGTGGATATGTGTGTGCATGGTGCATGTGTGTGTGTATGTTTGTGGTGTGTGTGTGTGGTGCCTGTGCGTGTGGTGTGTGCCTGGTGCGTGTGTGTGTGTGTGGTGTATGTGCATGGTGCATGTATGTGTGTTTGTGGTGTGTGCGTGTGTGTATGGTGCATGTGTGTGTGTGGTGTGTGTGCATCGTGCCTGTATGTGTGTGTGTGGGCATAGTGTGTGTTTGTGGTGTGTGTGTGTATGGTGCATGTGAGTGTATGTGTGTATGTATGTGGTGTGTATGTGTGTGCACGGTGCCTGTGTGTGAGTGCATGGTGCATGTGTGTGATATGTGTGTGCATAGTGCATGTATGTGTGTGTGTGGTGTGTGCACGTGTGGGCATCGTGTTTGTGGTGTATGTATGTGTGTTTGTGTGGTGTGTGTGTGCATGGTGCGTGTGTATGTTTGTAGTATGAGTGTGTGTGCATAGTGCCTTGTGTGAGTGCGTGGTGTGTGTGGGGTGTGTGTATGTGTGTTTGTGGTGTGTGTGTGCATGGTGCGTGTGGTGTGTGTGTATGTGCATGTGTGTGAGTGTATGTGTGTATGTATGTTTGTGGTGTGTGTGTGCACGGTGTCAGTGTGTGAGTGCGTCGTATGTGTGTGTGGTGTGTGTGGATATGTGTGTGCATGCTGCGTGTGTGTGGTGTATGTATGTGTTTGTGGTGTGTGTGTGCATGGTGCATGTGGTGTGTGTGTAAATGTGTGTGCATGGTGCATGTGGTGTGTGTGTGTGTATGTATGTGGTGTTTATGTGTGTGTCTGCATGGTGCCTGTATGTGTATGTGTGTGTGCATGGTGCATGTGGGTGTTTGTGGTGTATGGATGTATGTGTGTTTGTGGTGTGTGCGTGTGTGCATGGCGCATGTGGTGTGTGTGTGTATGTGGTGTTTGTGTGTGTGTGTGTGTGCATGGCGCCTGTATGTGTATGTGTGTGTGTGTGTGTGCATGGTGCATGTGGGTGTTTGTGGTGTATGGATGTATGTTTGTGTGTGCGTGTGTGCATGGTGCGTGTGTGTGTGGTCTGTAGTCGTTTGTTTTTCTGAGCACTTCCTTCCTTTCTGGCACTGCAGGATGCTCCAGACCCACCTTATACTTTTCCTGTCCCAGTCCTAGAATCAGCCGCTTCCCCACGGAGCGCAGGTTCCTTTAGGACAGAACAGGACAGGAAACGAAGATCCGGGTGCCAGGTGTGTTCACTGATGGTCGGCTGTTACTTCCTTTATGTTCTCTTGCAGACGAAACCAATAAATACGTGTGTGTGCTAACAGGGATATGCACTCACCTGTACATATTTTTGTCTGTAGCCATCTGTGTCTATGTGAAGTTAAACAGGAACCCTCACAGATGCCTCCAATCCCGCCCGTCACCTCCAGGATCATTCAGCCGCCTCCCCTCCATGATCTGCAAACTCCCCTCTGAGAGCGAGGGACGGGGCTCCACCATCTGCCCTCTACTTATTTAGCTGCTCAATCCCAGTATACGTGTACGGTGATATCAGAATTGTCAACCTGTAGCCTTGTGGGAAGCAACTTCATCAACTAAAGCACATTGCAGATGCCAGTGCCTTTTGCCTTTAGTCTTACAGACTCCACTCATTTCCAGAATCACTGAGGTCAGCACCTTTCCCCTGCCCCCTTCAGCGAGGTGTTTCATACCTTTGTAACACGATCGCATTCTTTTGTCACCTTCTACATTCTTTCTTGGGATCTCCTGCCCTCGTAAATTATTATTTAAAATTTTTGAGGCTGGGTATGGTGGTTCATGCCTATAATCCCAGCACTTTGGGAGGCTGAGGCTGGAGAATCGCTTGAGCCAGGAGTTCAACACCAGCCTGGGCAGCATGATGAGATCCCACAAAAATTAGCCAGGTGTGGTGGTGTGCGCCTACAGTCTCTGCTACTGGGGAGTCTGAGGTGAGGAGATTGCTTGAGCTCAGGAGGTTAAGGCTGCAGTGAGCGGTGATCATGCCACCGCACTCCAGCCTGAGAGACAGAGCAAGACGTTGTCTCAAAAATAAAACACAAATTTCGTACATGAAGGTTCACTCGGTGTTGTCCAGTTTTAAGGTTTTGACTGTCATGTACCAACCATTACAGTATCATGCATAATAGTTTTACCATTCCAAGAAATTCCTCTGTCCTTCCCCTATTCATTTCATCCCCAGACCCCTGTGCCTCTGGTCCCTATAGTTTTACTTTCTCCAGAATGTCATACTGGAGTTGGAATTTTAGAGCATGCAGTCTTTTCTTTTCTTTTGAGACGGAGTCTCGCTCTGTCGCTCAGGCTGGAGTGCAGTGGCGCGATCTCGGCTCACTGCAGGCTCCGCCCCCGGGGTTCACGCCATTCTCCGGCCTCAGCCTCCCCAGCAGCTGGGACTACAGGCACCCACCACCACGCCCGGCTAATTTTTTGTAATTTTAGTAGAGACGGGGTTTCACCGTGCCAGCCAGGATGGTCTCGATCTCCTGACCTCGTGATCCGCCCGCCTCGGCCTCGCAAAGTGCTGGGATGACAGGCGTGAGCCACTGCACCCGGCCTACCAGCGCCATCTTGTCTGCTCTTTACTGTACTCGTGGCTGCCAAAGGGAAGGGAAGATGGAACTGCCATTTTGATCATGCCTAGTCCCAGGTAGCCTTTTCCTATTGGCACAGCTGTCGGCATTTACCTGTTCAAGCTTCCAGCTTGCTTGTCTATGTCTGCAGCTCGATTTAACCAGCTGCTCTTTGCTGGAAAAGAAAATGATTTCGGGGCTGCTTTTCATTAAAAGGAAAACCTTACCGAGGACTTCCTTACCCTCACTACCTGCCTAAATAATTTCTTTTTAACTCCTATATCATCACTCGGTCACCCAGGCTGGAGTGCAGTGGTGCCAACACAGCGCACTGCAGCCTCGACCTCCTGGGTTCAAGCAATTCTCCCATCTCAGCCTCCTGCGAAGCCACAGGGCCAGCCCTCCCAATGTGGAGCGGTTTCTGTGGCCCCCCATGCGGGCAGCCGAGCAGGTCAGGGTGACCCAACGGTGAGCGCGTCACCGCGGGCTCCCGGAGGGGAGCCTGTGTGTTTGCTGCGCGCCCTGAGCCCCCGCAGTGGCGGGAGGTTCCTCCAGACGCGGTGGCTCCCGGCACGGGAGGTCGGACATTCCCCTGGGCCAGACCCACTCCTGGGTCCCCACAACACCCCCCAGGCCTGGCCCTGACCCTCCCTCTAGTCCCTCCCTGGGGTGCACACCAGCCCCTCCTTACTCCTCTAGGCGCCCCCAGGGGCCTCCCCCTCTCCCCCAGGTGCCCCTGTCCTGCCGGGACTAGCCCAGTGCCTCCAGGCCTTTCCATTCCGAAGTCCTGTTGGCTTGTTTAGGGTTTGTGTTTTCCCTGAGGCACCTGAGGCTCCGCCAGGTCGTTCTTGCCCTGCGTGTCCTCCCAACCTCCTTTTCCAGGGGTGGGTGGGCTCGGGGGCTCCGGGGCCCACGCCGCCTTCGTGGCTCCAGCGCCCTGGGCACCGCCCTGCGCTCTGATGGAAGAACGAGACCGGGGCCCTGGGCTGCTGGGGTCCGATCCTGCGTCTCCGCGGGGTCCCCTCCATCCGTCCCGGGCGAACCAGGATAGCGCAGTGGAAACAGAAACTCCCGCTCGGGTCCTAATTTGGGCTTCGGTTTGATCAGAAATGCTCGGGGGACCATCAGGACCGGAATCCGTCGAAATCTGGGTTCAGCGTCCCGGACCCCGGCGTCCCGGGGGGCTAATGGTTGGGGGGCGAACGCCGCGGCGCCTCCTCGGGAGGGGCCCTCGCCCCGCGGGCCTCGTTCCGTCCCCTCCGTGCGGGCGCGTTTTCCCGGCAACGCCACAAGGTGGCGCCGCAGGGCCCCGAACGGCCGGGGAGGCGCGCGCGGGGCCGGGCTCGGGTTCTCTCGCCGGAGGGGCGGGGCCGGGGTCGGGGTCGGCTCCGAGCTGCTGGGGGGCGGGTCCGCTGGGGGCCGCGCTCGCCGGGGTGGGAAGGTCCCGGGGAGTCGGACGTGCCAGAGGCCCCAGGAAGTAGGGGGGCGGGGAGGGGAACCCGCAGCCCGCCCCCCGCCCCCTAGGCGCTTTCTCCGTTTCCCCGAAGTGACGCCCGCACCTCGGCCGGAAACGGGGAGGGGCCGCCTCGTGGGTGCGCGGACGGGCAGAGCCCTTTGTGTTCGGGACGGGGCGGGACGCGCTGGGTGCGGGGAGACCCCCTGCGCCCCGGCCCTGCTGTGGAGGAAGGGGCTCTAGACGGGGCGGGGCGCTCCTCCGCGTGCTGCGTGTCTGGGGGCCCGAAACGCAGACCCGCCCCCGAAACGCAGACCCGCCCCCCCACCGTTGGAACACGCCCCCCCCACCGTTAGAACGCGCCGCCTCCCCTTCCCCCGCTCCAGGCCGCTCCCTGGAGAGCAGCTGGGAAACGCCCCACCCCTATCCATTCCTGGCCGCGCTTTCAGGGTTGTTTTCCTCGGGCTGGGAAACGCCCCGCCCCGCTCCATTCCCGGCCGTCGGTTCGGGAATGTTTTCCTGGCGCACAGCCCTGGGAGGCCTCCCCGGGCGCCGAGGGCAGCGCTGGTCACCGTCCCGCGTGGCAGCCAGTGTCTGGGGGCAGAGTCCTTGTCCAGGAAGATGCGCCCCCGGGCTCGGGTCCTGCCGCCACTCACTGCGTGGCACGGGTCCCCGGGCCCCTCCAGGCCTTCTGCGGGAGCTGGGGCTTGGGAAGCCGCCGCAGAAGCGGTTCCCTTGGCCACCTCCCTGCCTGAGAAGTCAACCGTCCTTGCCTCTGACCCAGGGGCTCTGTCTTCTGTTGGCCTCCGGGGATCTGTGGCCGGTTCACCCCCTAGCTGGCGAAGCTAGGCGTTTGAACCAGAGCAATTCCATCTTGATTCGGAGCTGGGTAAAATGAGGCTGAAATCCACTGGGCTGCATTTCCAGACGGTGGGAGCTCAGACCCTGCCCGTTTGTGCACAGGAAGCACCCACCGGGCTCCTGAAGTCCACGCGAGCTCCCTTCCCTGAGCTCCAGGCCAAGCTTGGAGTTCCCTCCGCCCCTTAGACCTCAGGCCGACTCGGCTTCCAGAATGCCATCCTCCCTGGACTGCGGTTAAATTAACTTCCTGTGTTCTGAGCCATCTGTTCCCCTCCTACCCTGTTTTCCACCCCAAATTGTTCTTAACCCCATTATTCAGGGCATGTGACAGTGTGGGCGGAGGACTACCCAGGTGCGGAGGCAAAAGACTGAAGGCACATGGCGGGCGCCTGTAGTCCCTGCTACTCGGGAGGCTGAGGCAGGAGAATGGGGTGAACCCGGGAGGCGGAGCTTGCAGTGAGCCCGGATGCGTCACTGCACTCCAGCCTGGGCAACAGAGCGAGACTCTGCCTCAAAAAAAAAAAAAAAAAAAAAAAGGACAAGGCACAAACTTTCAGTATAATAAAGAAAATAGAATAAGAATAGTTATAATACAAATTAGAGATGATCATGGACATATCAATCATTAGTATAAACATTAATCATTAGCTTTTATCGTGGACATTATCAATCAGTATAAACATTATTAGTCATTAGCTTTTAATATTACTCTTTGTTGTATTACTAATATAACCTAGGAATAACCGGCGGGTGTAGGGTCAGGTGCTGAAGGGACGTTGTGAGAAGTGACCTAGAAGGCAAGAGGTGAGCCCTCTGTCACGCCAACATAAGGGCCGCTTGAGGGCTCCTTGGTCAAGCGGTAACGCCAGTGCCTGGGAAGGCACCCGTTACTTAGCAGACCGTGAAAGGGAGTCTCCTTTCCTTGGAGGAGTCAGGGAACACTCTGCTCCACCAGCTTCTTGTGGGAGGCTGGATATTCTCCAGGCCTGGCCTGCAGTCATCCGGAGGCCTAACCCCTCCCTGTGGTGCTTCAGTGATCACACTCCTTGTCCACTTTCATGCTCCTCCCGTACTCCTGGTTCCTCTTTGAAGTTCTTAGAAGATAGCGGTGGAAGAAATAAAGTCTTTGATCTTTCTTTCTTTCTTTCTTTCTTTCTTTTTTTTTGAGACAGAGTCTTGCTCTGTCGCCCAGGCTGGAGTGCAGTGGCGCGATCTCGGCTCACTGCAAGCTCCGCCTCCTGGGTTCACGCCATTCTCCTGCTTCAGCCTCCCAAGTAGCTGGGACTACAGGCGCCCACCACCACGCCTGGCTAACTTTTTGTATTTTTAGTAGAGACAGGGTTTCACCATGTTGGCCAGGCTGGTCTTGGCCTCGTGACCTCAACTGATCTGCCTGCCTCGGCTTCCCAAAGTGCTGGGATTACAGGCGTGAGCCACTGCACCCGGCCGTCTTTGATCTTTCTTAAAAGTGCATAGAAGAAAACGCTGAGGTATGCTGCCTTCCCTCTCTGCTCCCGCTACCTGTAAGGGAAGGGCCCCTGTCCCATGGTCACATGACTTGCTTGACCTTATCAATCACTTGGACCACTTACTGTTCTTACCCTGCCCCCTTGTCTTGTATGCAATAAATAACAGCATGCCCAGCCATTCGGGGCCACTACC
Source organism: Gorilla gorilla gorilla (assembly GCF_029281585.2). Classification (NCBI taxonomy): domain Eukaryota; kingdom Metazoa; phylum Chordata; class Mammalia; order Primates; family Hominidae; genus Gorilla; species Gorilla gorilla. Next base: position 6,806,554 of record NC_073233.2, on the reverse strand, counting down.
GGTCTCTGCATCTTGGTGGTAGTGGTTCCCCGGGCCCAGCTGTTTTCTCTCTATCTCTTTGTCTTGTGTATTTATTTCTTACGGTCTCTCATCTCCACACACGGGGAGAACACCCGCCAAGCCCCGTAGGGCTGGACCCTACATGATAGAAGTCATGCTTTTAATCAAATGCAACCAATTCAGAATGGCAAATTAGGATATATACCCTTTCCCAAATCCAGTATCCCAGGAGAAATTACGGTACAGTAATTAATCCCCTCCTCCCGCCAAGCTAAACCTCGGAGAAGTTGAAGTTCTAAAGTTCAAGTCCAAAAATACTGGGAAGGGAAAAACAAACAAAAAAACCGAGGAAACAAACATCAGGGAAAAACCCAGAACCTCGTCATGAAAATAGTGTCCTGTCGCTCTGTTTCTGATTTGCAGCTCACAGTGTTTCACCCCAGCCTCTGGGGCCGGCTCTGTGCCCAGCCTGAGGCCGATTCACTGGCGCAGGCCTGGCTTCCTGCCCTGGAAACCAGTCGAGGGTTCTCCATAGGAACCTGCCGGGCAGACACAGGGATTTGCTGGTTCTCCAGCAGTAAGTCTGAGATGAAACTGGTGCCTATTCGCAGTCTGATACTTTGCTTTAACAAAAAAACAAAAAGCCAGAAAAACAAAAACAAAACTGGGCTTTGATTTGTTTAGAAAGAGATCTTTCTGAGCGTCTTCTGCTCTCATGGCCTGGGTGCCGCCCACCAATAGCAGCTCGGGCTGGGCCTTCGGCTCCCAGCTGGGGGGACCTTTCAGCCCCTCTAGAGGTAAAGTGACACACCCAAAGTCTCTCTTCTTTAAAAAGGGCTCAGAGTCACTGGGTGAATATGAATTTCATATCATTACCGGTTGAGGGTGCCCAGGTTCTTGGTTTCTTGAACAAAGAACTGGACAAAACCCACAAAGGAAGGAAGGAATGAAGAGATTTACTGAAAACGAAAGTACACGCCACAGCGTGGGAGCGGCCGGAGCATGAGGCTCAAGGGCCCCGTTACAGAATTTTGGGGAGTTTAAATACCTTCTAGAGGATTCCGTTGGTTACTTGGTGTACGCCCTATGTAAATGGAGAGGATGAAGTAAAGTTACAAAGTCATTTACTGGGTGCAGGCCCTATGGAGAGGATATTTCCTGTCATAGCTGAGGTGTGAATCGGTCTTATGTTCCCTGTCTCCAGGCCTTGTTTTCCTGCCTCACTAGCACCAGGCCCACAGTCACACAAGGTGGAAAATGGACTCCGTGTACCTCCAAGGTGAACACCCTGGCTCTCAGGTGCAGAGACCTAGTGGCATCCCAGGGAGAGTGGAGAGACAGGGAGAGAAATGTTCTGGCTGGTCCAGAGGGCGAAACAGCAGAGACTGTTCTGTCAGAGGCATGTGAACCATAGCAACTCCATCTTGATTAGGAGCTGGGTAAGATGAGGCTGAGAGCTGCTGGGCTGCATCCCCAGACGGTTAAGGCATTCTAAGTCACAGGATGACATAGGAGGTCGGCAATAGCTACAGGTCATAAAGACCTTGCTGATAAAACAGTTTGGAGTAAAGAAGCCGGACAAAGCCCTCCGAAACCAAGATGGTGACGAGAGTGACCTCTGGTCGTCCTCAGCGCTACACTCCCACCAAGGTCCTGAGAGTTTACAGATCCATGGCAAGGTCAGGAAGTTCCTCCACATGGTCTAAAAGGGGAGGCATGAATTATCCACCCCTCGTTTAGCATATCATCAAGAAATAACCGTAAAAATGGGCAGCCCGCAGCCCTCGGGGCCGCTCTGTCTATGGAGTAGCCATTCTTGATTCCTTTACTTTCCTAATAAACTAACTTGCTTTCTTTTTTTTTTTTTTGAGACGGAGTGTCGCTGTCGCCCAGGCTGGAGTGCAGTGGTGCGATCTCGGCTCACTGCAAGCTCCGCCCCCCGGAGTTCATGCCATTCTCCTGCCTCAGCCTCCCGTGTAGCTGGGACTACAGGCACCCGCCACCACGCCCAGCTAATTTTTTTTTTGTATTTTTAGTAGAGACGGGGTTTCACCGTGTTAGCCAGGATGGTCTCGATCTCCTGACCTCGTGATCCGCCCGCCTCGGCCTCCCAAAGTGCTGGGATTACAGGCGTGAGCCACCGCGCCCGGCCAACTTGCTTTCACTTTATGGACTCCCCCTGATTTCTTTCTTGCATGAGATCCAGGAACCCTCTCTTGGGGTCTGGATCGGGACCCCTTTCCGGTAACATCTTTCTGGCGACCACAGAAGAAAAACCGCAGACTCAAAACCTAGCATTGGGTAGGTGACATATCTCTGGTGACCTCAGGAGGGGCTCCAGTGCGGAAACCCCCGACCTAAAGGCTAACTTTGGGTAAGTGGTGGGGCCCAGTAACATCTTTCTGGCAAACCCTGAAGGGACAATACTGAGGAGGAGCCCCCGACCCAAAGGAAATAGACTCGTCCCTGATTGGACGATGCTGGGTAAGTGGTGGGGTAGCCGGCAAAGGACGGGATTGGGTGAGAGGCCCACTTAGGGGAGTTAGGGTCTGTCCTAAGACACAGAGGGTGAAAGCCCACTCTTAATACAAGGCAAGGATGCTTGACCCACCTTGGGTTAGAGACCCAACTTAGGAGGGTTGGTTAGGGTCCCTTTTAAGATTTAGGGGCTTAGAGGGTCCCCTCAGTAAAGTCCCTCTCAGAAAAGTCCCTCTCGGCTGAGAACGGGTTTGGCACAAGGGGATGTTAACGGCTATTCTCTTTGGGTTAATCTGCCTTGCACTCTTTGCTGACGGCTGTGGGTGACAGGATTAGGCATGTACAGGATCGTGGAACATGGGGAGCTTTCTCCTCCCCCAAAAGGGGAACCTGAGAGCTGATGGGACTGCCGGAAAAAGTCCCTTCCCAACAGCAGCCGCCTGAAGTCCTCAGGGTTCCTGCAATGGGCGGGTCTTTCTCTGGCCTCCCTGAGCATTTTGCCTTCCCCACCCTGCCTCAGGCGATGCTTTTCTCTCTCTCCTTTCCCTTTTTTATCTTTTCTGTCACTCGGGGCAACCGTCTTGCCCAGAGAACACATGTTGAAACTTGTGGTTGGAGGTTGGATTAACGATGACCGGAGCAAGTTTGAGCCTTGCCAGTGTGATGTTAGGTGCTAAGCAGAGTGACTGATGTCTCTGTTTTCTCACACGTATTTTGCCCTGGCCAGAACGGAAAGAGGTAACTTCCTTTGTGCTGCAGCTTGGCCCCCAGGGCTGTGGTACAGCCAGTCGTAAGGGAGGAGACCACCCCTCACATTGTCTTATGCCCAATTTCTGCCTCCAAAGAGAGAAGTTAAAAGGCAGAAATGAAATCCACAAGCAGACAGCCCAACGCCACACCCTGGGCCTGGTAGTTAAAGATCGACCGCTGATCTAATCGGTTATATTACCTATAGATTCCAGACACTGTATAGAAAAGCACTGTGAAAACCCCGTCCTGTTCCGTTCTGATTACCGGTGCATGCAGCCGCCCGTCACGTACCCCCTGCTTGCTCAATCGATCACGACCCTCTCACGTGGACCCTCTTAGAATTGTGAGCCCTGAAGAGGGACAGGAATTGCTCACTCGGGGAGCTCGGCTGTTCAAGATTTGACTCTTGCCAAAGCTCCCGGCCGAATAAAGCCCTTCTTTAACTCGGTGTCTCAGGGGTTTTGTCTGCAGCTTGTCCTACTACAGTTGGGTCACTAGGGCCCCCCCAGGAAAAGAAACCCAGAAATCTGTCATGCTGGCACAAGTGCAAGAATTGCTCACCAGTCAGACTTCTGTCTGTGTGTGTGTGTGTGTGGTGTGTGTGTGGGGGGGTGTGTGTGTGTGGAGTGTGTGTGTGGGGTGTGTGGGGGGTGTGTGTGGTGTGTGGGTGGGTGTGTGTGTATGGTGTGTGTGTGTGGGGTGTGTCTGTGGGTGTGTGTGTGGTGTGTGTGGTTTGTGTGTGGGGGTGTGTGTGGGTGTGTATGTGGTGTGTGTGGGTGTGTGTGTGGTGTGTGTGTGGTGTGTTTGTGGGGGTGTGTGTTGTGTGTGTGGGTGTGTGGTGTGTGTGTGTGGTGTTTGTGTGGTGTGTGTGTGTGAGGTGTGTGTGGTGTGTGTGGTGTGTGTGTGGTGTTTGTGTGGTGTGTGTGTGTGAGGTGTGTGTGGTGTGTGTGTGTGGGTGTGTGTTGTGTGTGTGGGGTGTGTGTGTGGTATGTGTGTGTGTGAGGTGTGTGTGTGCGTGTGGTGTGTGTGGTGTGTGTGTGTTGTGTGTGTGTTGTGTGTGGGGGTGTGTGTGGTGTGTGTGTTTTGTGTGTGTGGGGTGTGTGTGTGTGTAAACTGGACAAGGCTTCCCTCTGGTCCGTCATGTCCTTGGGAGCTTGGCCTTGTACCCACATGGCCGTACTTTCTCTTGGTCTCTGCCATCATAATGGCGGCCCGGGTTCAGGGTTCAATTCCCAGCTTAGGGGATGGGTCTTTATCTTCTATTTGTCTGTGTTTTTGTACATGTTGTGTGTGGAATATAAAAGAGCTTTAATTAATTGGTTTAATAATAAGAGCTTAAATAAAAAATTTTGTCAGAAAAGTTAAAAGTGCAATGCTTTTTAGTTCATGTGACTTAAATAATCTTTGGGAAATAAAGAGTTTTAAAGATTATTGGTAAAATAGAAATATCTTCAAAAATTTAAAAATTTGGTCCAAATAATGCATGTCAGATATTAAGTTCACTAAATGCAAACAACACAACTGATGAGACTAGAATTTAATAACACATGTACCATAGTTCTTGAAATATAACTTTTTTCTCTCTAGTTTCCTGTTTTTACTAAAGACAAATCATGGTATGACCAATTTGCTTTATTACACTTGGGCTGATTATTTGTATAAAGGGCAGCAAGAATAATTATTTTTTAGATAAGCTTTTTTTTTTAAATTGGCTTTGATGGAACTCTGTTCCATAGAAGGAATCTTAGATAAGACTTTTTTAGAGCTGAGCCCTGCCATGGATTTCTGCCCTCAAATATCTGTGAGTTGAGTAAATTCCTCTCCTCTTGGGGTCCCAAGATAACTTGGGACTCCTAGACCTTTTAGAAAGTGACATTCTTAGCCAGGTACTGTGGCTCACACCTGTAATCCAAGCACTTTGGGAGGCCGAGGTGGGCGGATCACTTGAGGTCAGGAGTTTGAGACCAGCCTGGCCAACATGGTGAAACCCCGTCTCTACTAAAAATACAAAAATTAGCCAAGCGTGATGGTGCATGCCTATAATCGCAGCTACTTGGGAGGCTGAGGCAAGAGAATCGCTTGAACAAGGGAGGCGGAGGTTGCAGTGAGCTGAGATTGCGCCACTGCACTCCAGCCTGGGCAACAGAGACTCCGTCTCCAAAAAAAAAAGAAAGAAAGTGACATTTCTTACTTATCACAGATCAGAAACCTTGTCCGGGGACTGAGCAGACAAGGTGTGAGGCTAGTTTCCCAAGGGCTTTTATTGACTTTACAAGTCAAATTTCATTCCTTAAAAGAAAGCACACCATTCCAGTCAAAGCCTTGGTAAAATAACCAATTTCTCCAATTGTGTCCTGTTGCAAAAGAAAATAGATTCTTATTGCACTTCTGCAAATAACTATAGTGCCATAAATTAAGAATATAAATAGTTTCCAAATCAGGCAGATAAAAACAGATATGCTCCGAATTTTGTTTACAGAAGTATAATTTACTCATTTGCTAAAAGCTGTAAATAGCTCAACAGAAAAATTTTCTTGACTCTGAAAAACAAAAGATCAGCAACCTTTTCAACAAGTTAAAAAGATTACTTCAGACTTCTTTTTTTTTTTTTTTTTTTGAGACGGAATCTCATTCTGTCTAGGCTGGAGTGCAGTGGTGCGATCTTGGCTCACCGCAACCTCCATCTCCCAGGTTCAAGCAATTCTCTTGCCTCAGCCTCCTGAGTAGCTGGGACTACAGGCGCCCACCACCACGCCCGGCTAATTTTTGTATTTTTAGTAGAGACGGGGTTTCACCATGTTGGCCAGGATGGTCTCGAACTCCTGACCTCATGATCTGCCTGCCTCGGCCTCCCAAAGTGCTGGGATTACAGGTGTGAGCCACTGCGCCTGGCCAGCTTCAGACTTCTTTAGTCTATGCAGTTAACTCCTGTTTGATATTCATGAACATTTTAGCTCTCCAAGAGAGTCCTAAAGTTTTTCCCTCTTTTCTAATGTCACAATCTCCAAAGTTATTAGAAACCTGCATTTGAGGGCTGGGCACGGTGGCTCACGTCTGTAATCCCAACACTTTGGGAAGCTGAGGCAGGTGAATCACCTGAGGTCAGGTGTTCGAAAACAGCCTGGCCAACATGGTGACATCCTGTCTCTACTAGTAACACACAAAAATTAGCCAGGTGTGGTGGTGCATGCCTGTAATCCCAGCTACTGGGGAGGCTGAGGCAGGAGAATCAGTTGAACCTGGGAGGCAGAGGTTGCAGTGAGCCAAAATTGTGCCACTGCACTTCAGTTTGGGTGACAGAGCAAGACGCTGTCAAAAAAAAAAAAAAACCCACCAAAACAAAGAAACCGGCATTTGAGTGCACCTGGTAAAGTTTTGTTTTGTTTTGTTTTTGTTTTTTTTGAGACGGAGTCTTGCTCTGTCACCCAGGCTGGAGTGCAGTGGGTCACTGCAAGCCCCGCCTCCCGGGTTCACGCCATTCTCCTGCCTCAGCCTCCCGAGTAGCTGGGACCACGGGCACCTGCCACCACGCCTGGCTAATTTTTTGTATTTTTAGTAGAAATGGGGTTTCACCATGTTAGCCAGGATGGTCTCGATCTCCTGACCTCGTGATCTGCCCACCTCGGCCTCCCAAAGTGCTGGGATTACAGGTGTGAGCCACCGCGCCAAACATCATTTCTGTGTTATTATTATTTTTGAGACAGGGTCTCTTTCAGTCACCCAAGCTGGAGGGCAATGGCATGATCATGGCTAACTGCAGCCTCCACCTGTTGGGCTCAAGTGATCCTCCTGCCTCAGCCTACTGAGTCGCTTGGACTACAGGCATGCACCACCACATTTGGCTATTTAAAAATTCTTTTGTAGAGATGGGGTCTTGCTATGTTGCCCAGGCTGGTCTTAAACTCCTGCGCTCAAGCGATTCTCTTGCCTCAGCCTCCCAAATTGTTGGGATTACAGGCATGAGCCACTGTGCCCAGCCCATTTCTGCAGTATTACTGCCAAAAAGGCATAACCTCGTTCCAAAATGGAAAATCATCAAACAAACACAAACTGAGTGATATTCTACAAGATAACTGGTGGATAGTCTATAAAAGTGTTCAGATCATGAAATACAAGGAAAAACTGAAGAAGAACTGTCCCAGGCTGCAGGAGGCTGGGAGAAGTAACAATGAAATGCAAAATGGAACAGAACAGAAGAGGACATTAGTGAAAAAACCGTGAAATTTGAATAAGGTCTTTATTGAACAGCACTGTGCCAATGTTAATTTCCCACTTTTGGTAATTATATTACAGTCATGTAAGATGCTGTCAGTGGTGGGAGCTGGGTGAGGGAGGTACAGAAGCTCTCTGTACTGTTCTTGCAACTTTTCAGTAAGTCCTAAATTGTTTCAAAATAAAAAGTTAGAGAAAAAATCAATATTAAGTACCTGGAAAGAAATAATACAAAAGGTGGACTAACAAAGTGGCAGATGACTGAGCGCAGGTCCTACAGCCGACCTTCCCGGCACAGATCGCTACCCTCTTGCTGCGTTTCAGCTGTGTGAGATCGGGCAGGTTGCCTAACCTCTCTCTGTGTCTCCATTTTGCCTTCTGAAAAATTGGGCCAATGACAGCACCTATGTCAGCAGGTTGTTACGAGTGTTCAATATACATATGTAAAGCGCTTAGTACCATGCTTGGTACAGGTTAAGCACTTAGAAAGCGATAGCTTTGGCCTGGCACGGTGGCTCACGCCTGTAATCCTAGCACTTTGGGAGGCGGAGGCAGGCAGATCACCTGAGATCAGGAGTTTGAGACCAGCCTGGCCAATATGGTGAAGCTCTGTCTCTAGTAAAAATACAAAAATTAGCCGGGCATGGTGGCGGGCGCCTGTAGTCCCAGCTACTTGGGAAGTTGAGGCAGGAGAATCGTTTGAACCTGGGAGGCGGAGCTTGCAGTGAGCGGAGATCACGCCACTGCACTCCAGCGTGGGTGACAGAGTGAGACTCCATCTCAAAAAAAAAAAAAAAAAAAGAAAGAAAGAAAGTGACAGCTTTTACCCCGCCGAACAGATCGTGATAGAAGCAGTGCTGGCTTTTATAGTATTATGACGGCCAGAATTATAAAAAGGCAACGGACCCAACTGAAGAGTGGACATTGCGTCGCCAGCTCTGTTGAGAGTGGTGCTAGGAATTATCGTGGAAGAATAAAGAAAGGGCACATGCAACACGGAGCTGAGAGGAGGGAAAGAGAGAGGGGTGCATACCTGTCACTATTCCATGTTCTAGAAGTGGGAGCCAAAAGCAGTGGGAGAAAGAAATACCTGAATAAATAATACAGCTAACATTCCCAGAATTGAGGAAAGATGAAGGGCTTCAGACCGAAAGGCTGCAAAGAGGTGAGATAAGAAATAACCTACATTTTCATGTACCACAGTGAAACTGAAGAGTATCAAAGAAAAAGTTCTGGAAAGAGAAAGTTCCAGAAAGAAAAAATAGGTCTCCTACAATGAAACAGGAATTAGATTGATGCCCGATTTCTCAGAAAATTATGTTGAAGTAATGAATTGGGAGGCCATTAGATTGAGGAGGCTCCCAGTGCCCTGAGTTCTTAGATAAGGTAACTGAAACCCAACTCAGCATGAATGGCTAGATCCTAACATGACTTCAAACTAGACACAATCGTTAGATACCATGAAAACGCAGCTTCAAACTAAGGACTTTGAAGCTACTGCTTTAATTTAACCAATCACTTTTTTGTTTGTTTGTTTGTTTGTTTGTTTGTTTGTTTGAGACAGAGTCTTGCTGTGTCACCCAGGCTGGAGTGCAGTGGCACGATCTTGGCTCACTGCAACCTCCGCCACCCGGGTTCAAACGATTCTCCTGCCTCAGCCTCCTGAGTAGCTGGGACTACAGGCGCCCGCCACCACACCTGGCTATTTTTTTTTTTGTATTTTTTGTAGAGACGGGGTTTCACCGTGTTAGCCAGGATGGTCTCGATCTCCTGACCTCGTGATCCGCCCGCCTCAACCTCCCAAAGTGCTGGGATTACAGGCATGAGCCCCTGCGCCCGGCCCAATTTTTTTAATAAATTTTGCTTCCATGTGCACCTTGTAAATGTTTTCCTGGAGCCCTGAATGACTTGCAGTTTGGAGCTGCCCAATTTATGAATTGCTGTTTGCTAAAATAGACCCTAAAATTTTTTAATGTGTCTGTTTATCTTTTTAGCAGTTCAGGTGTCAGAAGTGAGACCTGGAAGAGTCTCCTCCTGGCCATAAAGACACCTGGCAGCAATGAAGAATCCGGTGTGGACGCCCGTGGAGCCTCTGTACTCACTGCTTTCTTGCTGCTGATGTGGAATCCCCACCAGTAGATCCCTCCTGGATGCTGTTGCAGGAAATCGGGAAGCTGGAGAGATGGAACGGGGTGAAGGAGAGTTTATTTAAGGTGTACACTGGCTCAGCAGACATGCGTCCTGAAAGTCTGAGCACCAGACAAAGAAGGCAGTTGCCTTTTTTTTTTTTTTTGAGACGGAGTCTTACTCTGTCGCCCAGGCTGGAGTGCAGTGGTGCGATCTTGGCTCACTGCAACCTCTGCCTCCCGGGGTTCACGCCATTCTCCTTCCTCAGCCTCCCGAGTAGCTGGGACTACAGGCGCCCGCCACCACGCCCAGCTAATTTTTTTGTATTTTTAGTAGAGACGGGGTTTCACTGTGTTAGCCAGGATGTTCTCGATCTCCTGCCCGTCTTGGCCTCCCAAAGTGCTGGGATTACAGGCGTGAGCCACCGCGCCTGGCCTAATTCTTCTACTTCATGCAAGTTCCGCAACTTTCATCCTAAGATCTCCAACTTTATTTGAGCATTAAAAAAAAAAAAAATTCCAGGGCCAAGCACAGTGGCTCACGCCTGTAATTCCAGCACTTTGGGAGGCTGAGATGGGCAGATCACGAGGTCAGGAGTTCAAGACCAGCCTGGCCAAGATGGTGAAACCCTGTCTCTACTAAAACTACAAAAATTAGCCAGGTGTGGTGGCAGGTGCCTGTAATCCCAGCTGCTCGGGAGGCTGAGGCAGGAGAATCGCTTGAACTCGGGGGGCGGAGGTTGCAGTGAGCCGAGATCATGCCATTGCACTCCAGCCTGGGTGACAGAGTGAGACTCAGTCTCAAAAAAAAAAAAAAAATCCAGACTAGATCTAGCGTCAAACTGGATCTATCAGAAACTGAACTGGGCCTAGTAGGGGACCTACAGAAACTGGACTGGATCCAGTAGGCATCTTCACATAGGTAAGGGTTTGGGAAGACAGAATAATGAGTTTATCTGAATCCACAGAGTCTGAGATTCCTCCACCTGAGAACCAGTACTTGTCTAGAGAAACTGGTGAACTTTACCAAAGACACCTTAGAATTAAGTGGTGGCTGCAGTGGGTAAGTGATGACCTAGACAAAGCTGTTCATCTGTGGTGTCCACTGCAAAAGATGGGATCCAAAGCAACTAAGAGAAAATGGAATGCATTTTTTAATTCACATGTTGTTTTTGACACAGAGTCTCACTCTGTCACCCAGGCTGGAGTGCAGTAGCGTGATCTCGGCTCACTGCAACCTCCACCTCCTGGGTTCAAGTGATTCTCCTGCCTCAGCCTCCTGAGTAGCTGGGACTACAGGCATGCGCCACCAAGCCCGGCTAATTTTTTGTATTTTTAGTAGAGATGGGTTTTCGCCATGGTTCCCGGGCTGGTCTCGAACTCCTGAACTCAAGTGATCCATCTGCCTCAGCCTCCCAAAGTACTGGGATTACAGGCGAGAACCTCCATGCCCGGATGATTTTTTGATTGGCATGCACAGGCTGCTAAAAGACTAAATGAATCCGAAATTGTCTCTCTAAAAGACTCCATAGAAAAGGCAAATAGAAAACCAAAGCAGTTAATTGACAATGAAAAAGGGCGTGTCTACTGACTCAACACAGATGAGCCCTTCTCTCTTTCTCTCCATCTTGCTCTGCCAGATTGCTCTGAACTACTCACTTTTTTGCTCAGTAACTTTTATACCCCAGAGGCAAAAAGAAAGTTAGCCAAACTTTCATCGTGTTAGGCCTTTAGATCAACCAGGCCTTCCTTCTTTAACCACATTGACATCTTGATTAAAATCTGAGCTCAGAACAATAGTGAAAGGTTTCCCTGTCCCAGAAATTTGCTGATGATGTAGAATTATATCCTGGCCTATTCATGCTAACTCCAGGCATGGAAAATGCTTGCCAGTTCATCAGTAGGCTTCACCGTGAACTCAGTGATGGAGTTAAAAAGCATAAACTGGGCTGAGAAGCCTCTGATCTAGCCAACGTAGGCCCCAAATGTGCTACTCTGGCATAAAGATTATTTTGATCCAATTATTTTGAGACCCTTTGTAAGAAAAATTTAATTCTATAAAGGAGATAGAAGTGGTGGCTCATGCCTATAATGCCAGCACTTTGGGAGGCTGAGGGAGGAGGGTTGCTTGAGCCCAGGAGTTCAAGACCAGCCTGGGTGACATAGTAAGAGTCGGTGTATTAGTCCCTTCTCTCATTGCTATAAAGAACTATCTGAGTCTGGGTAATTTATACAGAAAAGAGGTTTAGGCTGGGTGTGGTGGCTCATGCCTGTAATCACAGCACTTTGGGAGGCTGAGGCAGGTTGAGGTCAGGAGTTTGAGACCAGCCTGGCCAACATGGTGAAACTCCATCTCTACTAAAAATACAAAAATTAGCCAGGTATGGTGGTGTGCCCCTGTAATCCCAGCTACTCAGCTGGCTAAGGCAAGACAATTGCTTCAGTCTGGGAGGTGGACGTTGTAGTGAGCTGAGATCGCGCCACTGCACTCCAGCCTGGGTGACACAGCGAGACTGTGTCTCAAAAAAAAAAAAAAGGCAAAAGAAAAGAGGACACATGGCTGGGGAGGCCTCAGGAAAGTTACAATCATGGCAGAAGGTGAAGAGGAAGGGGGCACGTCTTGCATGGCTGGAGCAGGAGGAAGAGACAGAAGGGGGAGGTGCCACACACTTTTAAACAACCAGATCTCATGAGAACTCACTATCCTGAGAACAGCAAGGGGTAAGTCTGCCCCCATGATCCAATCACCTCCCACCAGGCTCCTCCTCCAACACTGAGGATTACAATTTGACATGAGATTTGGGTGGGGACACAAATCCAAACTGTCTCACCCCATCTTTACAAAGAAATGTAACCAACAGTTTGAGGTTGCAGTGAGCTATGATCGCACCACTGCACTCCAGCCGGTTGTAAAATAAGACTCTGTCTCAAAACAAAACAAAGTAAACAACAAAAAAAAGAATGGAGAAAGCATTGATTTAAATCTACATCACAAACCTTACCTTCACTTAGGGTGCATTTTTGACCCCCATCTTGGCTTAATTAGCTCTTTGCTTGCTTTCTCTCTCTTTTTTCTTTTCTTTTCTTTCCTTTCCTTTTCCTTCCTTCCTTCTTTCTTTCTCTCTTTCTTTCTTTTTTCCTTCCGTCTTTCTCGTTCCTTCCTTCTTCCCTTCCCTTTCCTTTCTTCCTTCCCTCCTTCCTCCTCTTTCCTTTTCCTTCCTTCTTTTCTTTCTTTCCTTCCTTCCTTCCTTCTTTCCTTGTTCTTGCTTGCTTTTTTCTCTCTTCTTTCTTCCCTTCCCTTCCCTCCCTCCCTTCCCTCCTTCTTTCTTTCCTTGTTCTTGCTTGCTTGCTTGCTTCTTTCTTTTTTCTTTCCTTTCCTTCCCTTCCCATCCCTTCCCCTTCCTTCCTTCCTTCTTTCTCCTTCTCTTTTTTCTCTTCCTTTCTTTTCTCTTTCTCTTTCTTTTTTCTCTTCTTCAGATGGAGATATTTAAGGCTGAAGTCCAAGTTCTGTGCCTTTGAGATGTAAATTTTCTACTCTGCTCAAACACCTGAGGGTTATCTCTTTGATATGCAAATTTTGGGAAGATGTCTTATGAGAAAAGAAAAAAAAAGAGCTATATGGAAATTGGGCAAATGAAAAACCTTAAGTCTTTCCCGCAAATATTAATAAAAGCTTTAATCATCTGGCAAGTAATTTTGACTCGTTCCATGTGCCAGAAACAAGATTTGAAGCCTATTGTTCTTGTATTAAATAGTGTGTTTTGTATTACTGTGCCTGGCATGTGGCTAAAATTTTAGGATGAAGCTGTAACACTCTAGTGTCTGAAGAGTGTGAAAAAAAAAAGAAAGCTATATGATCTGCTTCTATCTGTATGTTTATGTATGTCTATGTATATATGTACACGTGACATTTTCCTACTCTAGATTGCGTTGCCAAAATTAATTTATAAAAAAGTGGTATTTAATTGGCTTAAAGAAAAATATGAGCTTATATAAGTTGAGTTATCCTTAAACTCTTAGAAATATAGAAACTAACCCAAATGTTTTTTAAATTTCATGTCATCTGAGATTATAGTTGGTAAATAAATGCTATTTAAACTTTTTTGGTTTAATGAAATATTTAGAGTTGTCAGCATTAAATAAAACGCGGACACACAACTTTGGTTTTACCTAGGTTTATTAGGCAAAAACTTATGTTATCTCTGTTACAAGAGTTGCCACCAAGAAAAGCAATTTGATGCTGTCTAGCTTTGTCTGCTGTTACAAAACATCTACTTAAAAGCAGCTTCCCGATTCTCTTTGGTAGCTTACACTGTTAGAGTTAAGTTAAATTAAATGATGGTTATTCATTGACTATCTAGAAAGATATTTTTTAAACCTTATTTTTTTCAAATAACATAAAATACTGAAACTTTGATTGCTAAACATAAGCTTGTCTACTTTTGGCTCCTTATTATAGAAGTATTAAACATACTTGTCTCTGCCAGCAAACATATCCTGTGCCATACTGAAAAATTGTATGATAAAGAAACACACACTTCTAGAAATTATGAAATGGTATAGTCACAGATTTGCCAATCTGCAGAATGTTGGTATGTATGCAAAAAGTTGACAAGTGTTTACTTGCTAGTTTTCACTAGAAACTAAGGTTAATAGCTGGTGTGGTGGCTCATGCTTGTAATCCCAACACTTTGGGAGGCTGAGGTGGGAGGATCACTTGAGCCAAGAGTTCCAGACCAGCCCATCTCTACCAAAAATAAAAATTAGCTGGGCTGGGTGCGGCAGCTCACGCCTGTAATCATAGCACTTTGGGAGGCTGAGGTGGGTGGATCACGAGGTCAAGAGATTGAGACAATCCTGGCCAACATGGTGAAACCCCATCTCTACTAAAAATACAAAAATTAGCTGGGCATGGTGGTGGACACCTGTAGTCCCAGCTACTCGGGAGGCTGAGGCAGGGGAATCACTTGAACCCGGGAGGCAGAGGTTGCAGTGAGCCAAGATCGCTTCACTGCACTCCAGCCTGGGTGACAGAATGAGACTCCTCTCAAAAAAAAAAAAAAAAAAAGCTGGGCACATGCCTGTGGTCCCAGCAACTTGGGAGACTAAGGTGGGAGGATCACTTGAGCCTGGGAGGTTGAGGCTGCAGTGAGCTGTGATAGCACCACTGCACTCCGGTCTGGGCAACAGAACAAGGCCCTGACTCAAAAAAAAAAAAAAAAAAAAAAAAAAAAAAGAAAAGCTTTTAAAGTTACTAAGTGTTTAGAATTCTAATTATATGGTAATTAAAATTACGAGAAATAATAAGGGAAACAGCTCTGTATGCAGAATATACAAACAAAGGAAGGCGAATTTTGGGTAAGGAAAGTTATAAGAGGCGGGTTGTGGTGGCTCAAGCCTGTCATCCCAGCACTTTGGGAGGCCGAGGCGGGCGGATCACCTGAGGTCAGGAGTTCGAGACCAGCCTGGCCAACATGGTGAAAGCCCATCCCTACTACAAATACAAAAATTAGCCGAACGTGGTGGTGCACGCCTGTAATCCCAGATACTTGGGAGGCTGAGGGGGAGGAATTGCTTGAACCCGGGAGGTGGAAGTTGCAGTGAGCAGAGATTGCAAGACTCAGTCTCAAAAAACAAAAAAAAAATTATAAGGTATGAAGGTGTGTTTTTTTTTTTTTTTTTGAGACAGAGTCTTGCTCTGTCACCCAGGCTGGAGTGCAGTGGCACGATCTCTGCTCACTGCAAGCTCTAAGTCCAATTAAACTCTTTCTTTTGTAAATTGCTCAGTCTTTACTGGCAGCATGAAAATGGACTAATACAGTATTGCAGGAAAAGTCTGATGGAATGGCATGGCTTTATTGCAGGAAAAGTCTGATGGAATGGCATGGCTTTCTAGGCTCAAGAGGTTTTCAAAGTCAAATCTGAAATTCTGTATTAAAAGTTCTAGTCGGGAGCAGTGGCTGACGCCTGTAATCCCAGCACTTTGGGAGGCCGAGACGGGCGGATCATCTGAGGTCAGGAGTTTGAGAACAGACTGGCCAACATGGCAAAACCCCGTCTCTACTAAAAATCCAAAAAAATTAGCCGGGCATGGTAGGTCATGCCTGTAGTCCCAGCTACTCGGGAGGCTGAGGCAGGAGAATCACTTGAACCCAGGAGGCAGAGATTGCAGTGAGCCAAGATCGCACCGCTGCATTCCAGCCTGGGCGATAGAGCAAGACTCCGTCTCGAAAAAGAAATTAAAAAGAGTTCTAAGGCTGGGCAACATGGCCAGACTCTTTCTACCAAAAAAAAAAAATATATATATATATATTAGCTAGTTGCGGTGATGCATGTTTGTGGCCCCAGCCACTTGGGAGGCCGAGGTGGGAGGATTGCTTGAACCCAGGTCAAGGCCGCTGTGAGCCATGATCATGCCGCTGCACTCCAGCCTGGGCAGCCGAGTAACACCCTGTCCCCTCACCCCCACCCCTCAAAATCGTTCTAGTGCCAGGTGTGATGGCTCATGCCTGCAATCCCAGCACTTCGGGAGACCGAGGTGGGAGGATTGCTTGAGGCCTGGAGTTTGAAACTCACCTGGTCAACACAGCAAAACCCCCTCTCTAAAAAAGAAAAAATTAGCAGGGTATGCTGGCACATCCCTGTAGTACCAGCTACTCAAAAGGGTGAGGTGGGAGAATCGCCTGAGCCCAGGAGTTTGAGGCTGCAGTGAGCTATGATTATGCTACTGCACTCTAGCCTGGGTGACAGAGTGAAACCTTATCTCAAAAAGAGAAAGGGTTGTAGACTTTTAAAAACCCGACGTGGCCGGGCGCGGTGGCTCACGCCTGTAATCCCAGCACTTTGGGAGGCTGAGGCGGGTGGAGCACGGGGTCAGGAGGTCGAGACCATCCTGGCTAACATGGTGAAACCCTTTCTCTACTAAAAATACAAAAAATTAGCCGGGCACGGTGGCGGGCGCCTGTAGTCCCAGCTGCTCAGGAGGCTGAGGCAGGAGAATGGTGGGAACTCGGGAGGTGGAGCTTGCAGTGAGCCGAGATCGCGCCACTGCACTCCAGCTTGGGCGACAGGGCGAGACTCTGCCTCAAAAAAAAAAAATTTTTTTTCATGATTTTATGCTTATATTTTAACACAAATAAGAAGATTATAGGGTGATACTTTACAGAATTGAAAGAAAAAATCTAGAATTTTATATGCAGCCAAATTGTTATTCAAATCTAAGAGCATAATAAAGATATTTCCAGAAAGCCTCAGAATGTGTCTCTCCCTCACATCTACATTGAAAACATTCTTGAAGAAGGAAGTCAGAAAAGAAAAAAATACAAAACACAAAAAACAGAAATCCAGGAAACGCTGCAGGCCACAGGGGAAGTCTGGGGACCAAATGTGTTTGTGAAATCTGTTATTAGGAACAAACCACTGCCAATAAAAAGGTAGATACAAAGGGCAAAGATGAAGGAAAATGCGGTTGTACAAAGCCTGAAGATCTGGGTAATGCCATCAGGAAGGGAGTGAGAGATCGAAGGGATATGGGAAGGTTTGCCAAAGGGTGCGTGGTACCAGGAGCTCCAGGTGTGCTAAGTCCAGGAAGTGAATGGGGCGAATGAACAGTGTGGGTCTTAAGATCCACCATCACAAGAGCGCACTAGGCCACACCGTGTGCCCACCACTGTAGGGGAGAAGATACAACGTTGTTCTTTCCCTCCTAGGTTCTTAGTTGAGACAGTCTCCTGAAAATAAAAGTCAGATTAACATGAGAAAAATCAACAGCAGTTTATTGATGCCTGCTGGACCCGTCTCATGGGAGAGGCCTCAGGTTAAAAGTATTTCTCTCTCTCTGCAATGGCTTAGGAGCCTTACTTAAATAGTATTTTAACATGAGCCGTAAATCCTATGGGAACAAGACAAAGGCAGGAAAATGTGGGGAGGAACCTTTACGGGAAGAGCAACATCTGCTCCTGGAATCTCTCTGTCTCTGAGCTGATACGCAAGTGTCTTCAGGTGCGAAAGGCAGAGAGGGGGCCAGGAAGACCTTAGTCTTTGTAACTTGCTGTCCTGCCATCAGGCAAGCAGAGAGAGGGACAGAGCATCGCCCTGTGTTTTAACTTTCGTCCTCTGAACAACCCCCAGTATTTTAGGGTGTTTTGGTTTGTTTCATCACGTGCAACAAGTCTTGGCACTGTAGGAGCAGAAAAGCCGTGAGACCTTTCTTCACCCATCACAGGGTCACAGTGACACTCGGAGCAGAAAAGCCGTGAGACCTCTCTTCACCCGTCACAGGGTCACAGTGACACTCGGAGCAGAAAAGCCGTGAGACCTTTCTTCACCCATCATAGGGTAACAGTGACACTCGGAGCAGAAAGCCGGGAGACCTTTCTTCACCCATCATAGGGTAACAGTGACACTCGGAGCAGAAAGCCGTGAGACCTTTCTTCACCCATCACAGGGTCACAGCGACACTTGGAGCAGAAAGCCGTGAGACCTCTCTTCACCCGTCACAGGGTCACAGTGACACTCGGAGCAGAAAGCCGGGAGACCTTTCTTCACCCATCATAGGGTAACAGTGACACTCGGAGCAGAAAAGCTGTGAGACCTTTCTTCACCCATCATAGGGTAACAGTGACACTCGGAGCAGAAAGCCAGGAGACCTTTCTTCACCCATCATAGGGTAACAGTGACACTCGGAGCAGAAAGCCGGGAGACCTTTCTTCACCCGTCACAGGGTCACAGCGACACTCGTCGACAACACACAGCTAACAAGAGGAAAGCAGAGCACATTTATTGAGTCCAAGTTGTGTGTGACACGGAAGACCCAGAGACCCAGGGAAGCTCTTTATGCTCAGATTAGATGAAGAATGTGCAGCTGTGCAGAAATGGGAACAAGCCAGCGGGAAGGCTGAGGGGGGACCCAGCAAGGCTGCCCAGAGCCTTCTCAGCCTCCCCTGCAAAGCCCCTTCCTCCCTCCCACACATGGGGGCAGGACCTCTTGGAAGGAAGGCCTCCAAGGGAAAGGGACAGAGTGACCTTCCAGGTTTTCGGCCTGCTTTGGGGGAGAGGAGTTCTATTTTCTATGACTCATCGTGGGGAAAAGGAATTCTGGTTTCTGTGATTCACACTGGGGAGAAAATGGGGCAGGAAATAGGAGGGAAGGAGAAGGTCAGAGAGGCTTTGCTTCTGAGGCCCTTAGTGCCCCCATACCCAAGTACTCAACATGCCAAAGGGCCGTATTTGAAGATCACATTTGGAGCCCCAACAACAAAAAGGAGGGACTCAATAAGTTTTGTTGTGCCAGGATGGTGGGAGGAGAGCCTGAGGCCAGGAGTTTGAGACCAGCCTAGGCAACAGCAAAACTCCATCTTAAGAAAAAAATGTGTGTGTGTGTGTGTGTATGTATTTGTTGAATGAATGAATAAATGTAAATTTTTAGAAAAGTTATGCCAAGCGCGGTGGCTCACACCTGTCATCCCAGCACTTTGGGAGGCCGAGGCGGGCGGATCACGAGGTCAGGAGATCGAGACCATCCTGGCTGACACGGTGAAACCCTGACTACTAAAAATACCGAAAATTAGCCGGGCTTGGTGGCGGGCGCCTGTGGTCCCAGCTACTCGGGAGGCTGAGGCAGGAGAATGGCGTGAACCCGGGAGGTGGAGGTTGCAGTGAGCCAAAATCGCGCCACTGCACTCCAGCCTGGGCGACAGAGCAAGACTCCATCTCAAAAAAAAAAAGAAAAGTTATAAAAGAAAAAATCTCTCATGATAATCACCAAAAGAAAAAAACCCCAAAAGTAGGGCAAATAGAAAATATAAAAACTATGGCAGAAATGTCCTTGTAGAAGAATTATTATAATAAATATGAATTAAAAGACAGATTTAATAAGAGATACATTTTAAGAAAAGACCCAGAAATATGGAAAAGTTCCCTGAAACTGAACTTGGGTGATTCCCGGTGCCTGACGGAATCAGCAGGCAATCCTCCCCTGATGGAGATAACACCCCAGGCCTGGAAGTCGCTCCGTGTCCAACAGTGAAGCATAAACAGGCACCGTGGAGAGAGAACACAGTGAGGGCGAGGGACAAGCAGGAGCCACAGGCAGCAAAAACTCCGGGTGCTGGAATTCCCAGACAATAAAGCAGCGGTGCTCGCTATGCTTTTGGAAACAAAAGGTAAACTTGAAGATTTTTTCAAGGAATGGGAAATGGATACGGTGATTCAGTAAGAAAAACCGGCTTGGCCTTCGTTCCCGGTTCTGCAGAGCCCCTAATGCCCTTGTGATTCCGAGGCGATGAGGAGTAAAGATAGAGCTCCTCTCAACCACACCTGCGTTTACGCTATGAGAGGCCTTTGGAAAGGGGCTCTGGTTGCCAGGCGATTCGAGGGCTGGAACTGTCGGCCCCACCCTCAGCCTGTGGGGAGGGGAGAGGGACTGGATTGAGTCAGTCCGTAGGGGAATGATTTAAGCAATCGTCCCTACATAATGAGGCCTCCATAGAAAACCCTAATCAGCAGAGGTCCAAGAACTTAGATGTTGGAAGCTCTAACACATCGTGTTTGGGTTTAACCAACACTCGATTAGGTTTGGTTTAACCCACACGTGGGTGTTAAAATCCTGACAAAAAGCAAGAATGTGTTCACCACAGAGTCCGGAGTGGTGGTCTTTGGGATGGGAGGGGTGGTTGTCAGGCCTCTGAGCCCAAGCTAAGCCACCGTATCCCCTGTGACCTGCACGCATGTATGCCCAGATGGCCTGAAGCAAGTGAAGAATCACAAAAGAAGTGAAAATGGCCTGTTCCTGCCTTAACTGATGACATTGTCTTGTGAAATTCCTTCTCTTGGCTCATGCTGGCTGGAAAAGCTCCCCCACTGAGCACCTTGTGACCCCCGCCCCTGCCCGCCAGAGAACAACCCCCTTTGACTGTAATTTTCCTTTACCCACCCAAATCCTATAAAACGGCCCCACCCCTATCTCCCTTCGCTGGCTCTGTTTTTGGACTCAGCCCGCCTGCGCCCAGGTGATTAAAAAGCTTTATTGCTGACACAAAGCCTGTTTGGTGGTCTCTTCACCTGGACGGACGCGAGTGAAAGTCGTGACTGGGCAGGGACAGGCAGGCATCTTCTCGGGGATGGGTAATGCACCATTTTTTGACTAGGGTGATAGTTTTTTACTTTCGTATTTTATACATTTTGCTGTAAATTTACTAAATTTCACAATAGGGAAACGTTAAAAATATATGCACCCATCAACACAGACTTTAAACACACCAGGCAACCACAAATACAAATGCTGGGAGAAGTGGGTTCAGCAGTAATCATATTTCTGAAGTCACCAAAATTCTGCCAGGAAAAGATCTGGAGCACCTGTGAGGCCAAGGCTAAGATCTCCAGTGAGGGTGAGACTAAGCTGAGGACCTGCAGATGACTGCTGCAATGGCCATCTGCATCAGCCAGGACAGGCTGTGTTAGGCTGCGTAACAAATGGCCCCACGTAATTATGTCCCGTGCACGCTCCACCCCCACTAAGGAGGACTCTGCTCCCCACCCTCATGCAGAGGCCCAGGCGAGGTCACACCTCGACATGCGTCTCTGTGGTCATTGAGGTGAAAGGAAGGAACTCCACCGGAAGACACAACCCTGCCATCTGCCCAGAGGACAGCCGAAGGTGTCTGATGAACAGCACTAATGGGCACCACATCCAGACACCTGCGAGGTACTCGGAAGACTGCCCTTCCTGCAGGCAAAATACACCTGCTTCCTCAAGGGCAACCCAGTGTCCTCCAGCTACATGAAGGTCAAAAGTACACAAGTTGCCGCATCCAGCCTAGCTGTGTCTCCTCCCAAGCTGGAGGGCCCTGAATTAAAAAGATGAAGAGTTTTCTGCCCACGCTCCCAGTATTCAACCAAGGAGCAGGGACAGGGGCTTCGACGGTTTGGAAGGGAAGAAGGCAGATCCCAGCAGTCATGCTCTGCAGCAACTCCAAAGTCCCAGGGGTGGCTGGGTGAGGACGCTGACGCCGGGGAGCAACTTCCTGGAAGAGATGAGGGCTGTGCTTGGTGGAGGGGACACTTCCCATCCCCACGGTCCTCCGTGGCCCCACAGGGTGGGTGCTGGAGAGTTGAGTGGCTTCCTCAGCTCCTTTCTTGCCTATAGAGACATGGGGGCCCAAGGGCTACTTTGAGTCTCGAGCTGTCACGATCTCTTTGGATCCAGCCTGTGTTTTTAGGACAGTGCAACTCTTTTAAATCTTTGATCAACTTTTTTTTCTTTTTCTTTTTTTTTTGAGGCAGGTGTCATGCGCATCCATGTGAAGAGACCATCAAACAGGCTTTGTGTGAGCAATAAAGCTTTTTTTTTTTGGAGACAGAGTCTCTCTCTGTCACCCAGGCTGGAGTGCAGTGGTGTGATCTCGGCTCACTGCAAGCTCCGCCTCCCGGGTTCACGCCATTCTCCTGCCTCAGCCTCCCGAGTAGCTGGGACTACAGGCACCTGCCACCACACCTGGCTTATTTTTTGTATTTTTAGTAGAGACGGGGTTTCACCATGTTAGCCAGGATGGTCTCGATCTCCTGACCTCGTGATCTGCCTGTCTCGGCCTCCCAATGTGCTGGGATGACAGGTGTGAGCCACCGTGCCCGGCCAGCAATAAAGCTTTTTAATCACCTGGGTGCAGGTGGTCAGCAAAGGGAGATGGGGTGGGGCCATTTTATAGGATTTGGGTGGGTAGCAGAAAATTACAGTCAAAGAGGGTTGTTCTCTGGCGGGCAGGGGCAGGGGTCACAGGGTGCTGGGTGGGGGAACTTCTGAGACTCACTGTCCAGGAGAAGGAATTTCATGAGGCAATGTCGTCAGTTAAGGCAGGAACTGGCCATTTTCACTTCTCTTGTGGTTCTTCAGTTGCCTCAGGCCATCTGGATGTACACGTCCAGGCTTGGGCTCGGAGGCCTGACAGCAGGGTCTGGCTCTGTCACCCAGGCTGGAGTGCAGCGACGAGACTGATCAACACTCAGTGCAGCCTTGACCTCCTGGGCTCAAGCGATCCTCCCACCTCAGTCTCCCGAGTGGGTGGGACCACAGGCATGCACCACCACCACTGGCTATTTTTTCATACTTTTTGTAGAGACAGGGTCTCACCATGTTGCCCAGGCTGGTTGTGAACTCCTGAGCTCAAGTGATCCGCCCGCCTCAACTTCCCAAAGTGCTGGGATTACAGGCGTGAGCCACAGCACCCGGCGTAAATCAGCTTTTTAAACTTCAGTCTGATTTAGTCAGGTCCCTGTGCCAGAGTCACACCTGCTCGTCCTCCCTGCCCTTGGCTTTGCTGCATTTCCTTCCTTGGCCGTCCTCAGCCCCCACTGCCCCCTCCCCCTAGAATCTCTCTGCACAAAATGTGGCATCAGGTCAGGCTTGAGACCATGAATCACACCCTTAGTCTCTTTTTCTTGGAGCATTTGGTGCAATAAAAGGGCTTTCCTGGGCCATTCCCTTGGCCGGACCCTACCTGGAGATTTGTCAGCGGTGGGTGCGGTGGCCTGCTCTTGATTCCATCCTAGCCGCAACCGCTGAGATCAACATTCGAGGGTCTCTGCAATCTTCCCTTCTGCTGGTCAGGATGGAAAGGCAGTTGCCTCTTTTAACCCACAAAGTCCCCCCTGGGTTTTCTCGGTTTCCTTTCACACCTGCTCACCCACCGGCCAGTTCTCTCCTGAACTCATGATGCCAAAACCCACATCCGGCCGCAGACAGCACCCGCAGAACATTCGCTGCCCGGCCTCAGTGTCCAGGGCTCACATTTATTAGGTTCTTGCTCCGCCTTCCAAACACCCCACCACGTCCTCCCTGCTCCTCCTGGCCCGGGCAGCACTGCCCCGAGTCAGCCAGGATGAGCCAGGCTGTGCGGTGGTAACGAACAGCCCGACCCTCAGCCGCTGACTCCCTCCAGTGTGGGCCTGCGGCGGGTGTGGGGTCTGCACCTCGTCCTCGCCCAGCCGCCCAGGTTGGGGAGCCCCCAGCGTGTGCTGCCAGGCCTCCGAGGTGGGAACGGGAGGTGGAGTCACGCCTGATCTCTTGGCACCACCTCTCATGCCCACAACATCTCACTGGCCACCTCAAGTGACAAGCTCATGCCAAGCTGCAAAGGGGTGGGGAAGAAAGATTCCAGGAAGAAAGCTGCAGGCTTGGGGAACAGCACTGATGGGCCTCCCCGTGCACCTTGGGCGCCTTGAGGCACCGCACGTGCTGTGGGGTGTGTGCCTGTGAAGAGGGCGGGGCCGCACTTGGGAGGGAGAGAAGGGGAGTCGCTGCCCCGGGGAACAGCAGCTGCATTAGAGCAAGAAGGTCAGGGCACCCCCATGGCGCTGTTCGACCGGAAGCTCGAGGAAGGGGCTTTTCACCCTCGTTCTGACCCAGAGCTTCTCTGAGTCTGTCCTGACCCTCTGCAGGCATTGGTGAAGCTGGCCCAGCAGCTCCTGGAAGGCACCCTCTAGCTGCAACTCCAAAGGGGCTTTTCCGCTGCAGCTCCCACCACGGCTGCTGAAGAAAGGGCTTTGGGAAGGAAGGAGCTGTGGCCATCCTGAGATGCAACCTCATTCTCCACACTGAGCCTGCAGAAAGACAGGGCGCCCACTTACAGAGACGATTTCAGATTGCTTTTGTGGAAGATGAATGCTCAGATGCTCTTTATTTCTCCGTGAATTAAAACCCTAATTTAAACATTAGCTGGGCATGCTAATGTGTGTGTTACTTGGGAGTTCTAGCTACTCGGGAGGCTGAGACAGGAGGATCGCTTGAGCCCATGAGGTGGTGTCTGCAGTGATCTGTGATGGTGCCACTGCACTTCAGCCTGGGTGACAGAGTGAGACACTGTTTCAAACAAAGAAACAAACGAAACCCACAAATCAAAACAAAACAAAACAAAAAAACTCTATTTATTCCTTACTCTATTTTTTGGCCATTAAGAGACCCCACGGAGACTTGCTTTTTCCTTAAACTGCTAAGTCACAAAATTCTAGAGCTTACTGTGAGAAACAAACTCACTCGTCCGAACCCAAAGAATGGATTTAGAAACCCGGAAAACAGCAAAAGTGAGACTTTTGATGACGGTCTTGCAAGATCAGGCATCTATCTGATGGGCAGGCGCACACAGCAGGGTCACAACCAGCGATTTATCCCCCAGTGCACAGGCCCCTCCCCCGCATCCTCATAGGCTGAGTACTGTGGGGTCACAGTCTTCCCACTGGTTGTTGGGCAGGAGATTTACGTGTCTTCTTTTGGGTTGTCCTGCTGCATTTTGTTGCAGCCCACAATGCATTGCAATCCCAGTCAGCCCAGGGGCTCTGTGTATTTGACTTATGAGCTAAGTAGCTGGGCAGGCTGATAAGGACAGACAAACCGAGCTATTTTGCAGGCTAGTAAACTTTTATCTTAGACTAAACTTCCCTGGTTTGGGTAAGGGCAACTAAGTGGAGGGAGAAGGGGAGGGAGAAGGCTGACAAGAAGGCATCAGCTATCCAAGCAGGGGCCTAGTATATCCTGTTTCTTCTGTAGTTTGCTGACCTAAGCTGATTTAAGGCACTTTGTCTTGGAAATGGACCACTGTATACATTATTTCCTTCACTTACTTAGGAAGAAGAAGACAGGCCGGGCGCGGTGGCTCACACCTGTAATCCCAGCACTTTGGGAGGCCGAGGAGGGCAGATCACAAGGTCAGGAGATCGAGACCATCCTGGCTAACACGGTGAAATTCTATCTGTACTAAAAATACAAAAAATTAGCCAGGCGTGGTGGCGGGCGCCTGTAGTCCCAGCTACTCAGAAGGCTGAGGCAGGAGAATGGTGTGAACCCGGGAGGCATAGCTTGCAGTGAGCTGAGATTGCGCCACTGCACTCCAGTCTGGACGACAGAGCGAGACTCCGTCTCAGGAAAAAAAAAAAAAAAAAAAAGAAGAAGATATATTTTTTTACAATCTAGATAAATTTTTTAAAAATCAGTTTTGTGGCTAGGCATGGTGGCACACACCTGTAATCCCAGCACTTTGGGAGGCTGAGACAGGCAGATCACCTGAGGTCGGGAGTTCGAGACCAGCCTGACCAACATGGAGAAATCCCGTCTCTACCAAAAGTACAAAATTAGCCGGGCATGGTGGCTCATGCCTGTAATCTCATCTACTCGGGAGGCTGAGCTGGGAATTGCTTGAACCCGGGAGGCAGAGGTTGCGGTGAGCCGAGATCACGCCATCGCACTCCAGCCTGGGCAACAAGGGTGAGATTCCATCTCGAAAAAAAAAAAAAAATTGGTTTTGATTGGGTGTTAATTTGAGTAGGTTCACAGAAATATCAACCTTATTTTCCTGTGCAGTGAGAACATTTTGTTTTCCTAATGATGACCAGGTTGTTCTCATCTCTCTGATTATTAGCCTGTCCTTGGAAACCATTAGAAAAAGTCTTAAGATCCCCAAGATGTCAGGTACAAATGCCACCTTCTGAAGTTATCGTGTTTGAACGGCAGTGGGGAAGCCACTTGAAGCACTCACACCAAGGCGGGGGTCAGGGACTGGCGGCAGCGAGCCCCCGCTGCCCACCGCCCAGAGGCCTGCCCCGTGCCATACGAGGCATATTTGGGGAAGGCTCCAAGCCTCAAAGATACAGCTCCTTCATGACCAGGAGACCGAGCTCTAAGTCAAGAAAGAAGTGAACCCCTGAGAGGAAGCCGGAGTCCTGGAGGACTTGCGGGAGCAGATCTCCAGGCCAGGACCTTCACTTCTGGATGCACGGCGGCTCCCCCCGCAATGCCGCCAGTGGAAGGGGCCAGTGACGTGAGCGAAGAGGGTGGGCCCTGCACACCCGATTCTAAATCTTCCAGTACCAACGTTTCTAAAAAAGCAAAAGTAAATGGGTGATATTTGTTTTAATAATCTATGTTTTTAAATTTTAATTAAAAAACATTTTTACTGATTTAATTTTAATTAATTGTTTTTAGAGGTGGGGTCTCTGTCATCCATGCTGGAGGGCAGTGGCACCATTACAGCTCACGGCAGCCTCAACCACCCGGCCTCAGGCGATCCTCCTGCCTTGGCCTCCCAGTGCTGGGATTATAGGAGTGAGCCACCACGCCTGGCCAGCAATCTACTTAAACAAACATATCCAAAATATTTTCTCAACATATCATCAACAAAATATACTATTGATGAAATATTGACATTTTACAAAGAAATTTTTTTTCTCACCAAATCTTCAAAATCCAGCATGAGCTTTGCACTCACAGCAGTTTGAGAATGGAACTGGCCACGTTCCAAGGGCTCGGTGGCCACAGGGAGCTCCTCAGGGTGCAGCCAGGCCAGAGGCTGCACCGAGGTGCAGAATCAGAGGAGGCCCAGGAGACCCCAGAGTCCAGTCCAAGACAGCACAGGGAGCAGGTCTCTGGTGGCCTTGACAAGCTCCAGGATAGGGTGGGGAGGGGACTGGACCCTGGGGACCTCAGAGCAGAGCAGGGGAAACAGGAGCCCCCACCTAGGGAGAGGGGGCCTCCTCTCCAGGAACCCCAATCAAGACGAGCCTCATGTGACTCCCGCTTCCTCTTGGAGGGTGCAGGGGCCTCTCCTGAGGTGAGTTTTGTTTCTGATTTTTTCAGGGGAAACTTCTCAGCACATTGCCCTTGGCCGGGTGCCACAGGAGCCGCTGACCCAGTGACCTCACCTCATTCTGCTCAGATTGCACCCCCTGTCCGTGGGGCACTGAGGCAGGAAGAGGAAACTGCTGTAATCTCAGGAAGCTTTTGGCCAGTGAGGCCCTAGAGCCCTGCCCAGGCCCTACTGGGTGTGGCCCCAAGTCCAGGAACCCCCCTCCCCCCCGCCCCTCATGTCCCCTCGACCTCTGTGGCATTTTATAAAACAAAGGGGCCCCGGAAGGAGGAAGGAGGGGGTCACACGTGTGAACCCTGAGCACCGAAGCTGCCCCCACAGGCCCTGGAATCCTCCCCGTGTCCCAAGACAGCCTCCTCTTCAGTCAGTGCTCCCTGTCGTCCCCGGTCCTGGGCCTGGAGGGCTGCTGTGGGGCAGGAACAGTGGCCACTGGGTCTCTGACCTGCACCAGGAGACATGGGGAGGCTTAGGCCTCTGAACCCACATAGAGCAGGACCGCAGCCCCAGAAAAGGGAAGATTTCAGCAGAGGAGGCCTGTGACAAGAGAGGTGAGGGCTTGAGGGGCTCCCTGTGGGGCCCGGAGTGTGGAAGCCCCATTGGGGCCTGGCAGGGACCTGTACCAAGACAGTGAGGTCCTGCAGCAGCTGGGGTGAGGAGAGGAGACTCCCAGGCCTGGTAAAGCGCACAGGGGCCTCTGGCACCCCTACAAGAGGAGGTTGGAGTCACCTGACGCTGTCCTGATGCGGCTCCTGCAGAGAAGGCTCCTTACTTAGCCCGCAGTGCGCCCACCCGCCCTGACACTGTCCTGATGCGGCTCCTGGAGAGAAGCCTCCTTATTTAGCCCACACTGTTTCCACCCGCCCTGACACCGTCCTGATGGGGTCCTGGAGAGAAGCCTCCTTAGCCCACACTGTTTCCACCCACCCTGACACTGTCCTGATGGGGTCCTGCAGAGAAGCCTCCTTAGCCTGCAGTGCGCCCACCCGCCCTGACACTGTCCTGATGGGGGTCCTGGAGAGAAGCCTCCTTAGCCCACACTGTTTCCACCCGCCCTGACACCGTCCTGATGGGGTCCTGGAGAGAAGCCTCCTTAGCCCACACTGTTTCCACCCACCCTGACACTGTCCTGATGGGGCTCCTGGAGAGAAGCCTCCTTAGCCTGCAGTGCGCCCACCCGCCCTGACACTGTCCTGATGGGGGTCCTGGAGAGAAGCCTCCTTAGCCCACACTGTTTCCACCCGCCCTGACACCGTCCTGATGGGGTCCTGGAGAGAAGCCTCCTTAGCCCACACTGTTTCCACCCACCCTGACACTGTCCTGATGGGCTCCTGCAGAGAACCCTCCTTAGCCCACAGTGCTTCTACCCGCCCTCAATGTATAACTTCACGTTCAGAAACGTGTTACCCCCCTCCTCAGACCTCACACAATTCACGAATTTCCAAACAGCAGGAAACAGAAACTTCTAAGAAAGTAGAACCCCTGAGTCCAGGTGGGAGAAGGTGCCTGAGAAAACAGCCCTGCCAGAGACAGTATCCCAGCATCCGGATGTTACTCCACAGATGGCCACGTAAGAGACCAGGAACCACCCTTCCCACCGTACCCCAGCGTCCGGACGCTACTCCACAGACGGACATGTGAGAGACCAGGAACCACACTTCCCAAGCCTTCTGCACTCCCAAAAACATCAGCTTCCCGGAAACCTGAGACATGCTCAAGGAAGAGCACGGTGTGAAGTCAGCTGTGGGTGGAGGGTGACCCAGGTGCCCAGGCGAGAGACTGAAGGCACAAACTGTTTCAGAATAATAAAGAAAATAGAATAAGAACAGTCATAGAGTCATAACACAAATTAGATATAGAGATGATCACGGACAATTATCAATCAGTATAAACATTATTAGTCATTAGCTTTTAATATTACTCTTTGTTCCATTACTATATAACCTGGGAATAACCGGCGGGTGTAGGGTCAGGTGCTGAAGGGACGTAGTGAGAAGTGACCTAGAAGGCAAGAGGTGAGCCCTCTGTCACGCCAACATAAGGGCCGCTTGAGGGCTCCTTGGTCAAGCGGTAACGCCAGTGCCTGGGAAGGCACCCGTTACTTAGCAGACCGTGAAAGGGAGTCTCCTTTCCTTGGAGGAGTCAGGGAACACTCTGCTCCACCAGCTTCTTGTGGGAGGCTGGATATTCTCCAGGCCTGGCCTGCAGTCATCCGGAGGCCTAACCCCTCCCTGTGGTGCTTCAGTGATCACACTCCTTGTCCACTTTCATGCTCCTCCCGTACTCCTGGTTCCTCTTTGAAGTTCGTAGTAGATAGCAGTAGAAGAAATAGTGAAAGCCTTAAAGTCTTTGATCGTTCTTATAAGTGCATAGAAGAAAACGCTGACGTATGCTGCCTTCTCTCTCTGCTCGGCTACCTAAGAGGGAAGGGCCCCCTGTCCTATGATCACGTGACTTGCTTCACCTTATCAATTACTTGGACGACTCACCGTCCGTACCCTGCCCCCTTGTCTTGTATTCAGTAAATATCAGCGCACCCAGCCGTTCGGAGCCACTAGCGGTCTCCATGTCTTGGTGGTAGTGGTCCCCTGGGCCCAGCTGTTTTCTCTTTATCTGTTTGTCTTGTGTCTTTATTTCTTACGATCTCTTGTCTCTGCACACGGGGAGAACACCCGCTAAGCCCCCGTAGGGCTGGACCCTACACAGGAAGTCCCCTTCATTGCTGTGTGGACGTGGTAGATAAAGTGTTCTCAAGCTGGAAAGATTTAACAGATTGGCCCCTCGGGGACCTGGACATTGAATATTTTACTGATGGAAGCAGTTTCATACTAAGGGGAGTCTGCCGAGCTGGGTATGCCGCGGTGACTTTGGACTCAGCAGTAGAGGTACCGTCTGTGTCTGCAGAAACTTCTGCTTAGAAAGCAGAGCTAATAGCTCTGACAAGAGCTCTCTGGCTAGGAAAAGAGCAGAAGGCAAGTATTTACACAGATTCCAAATATGCTTCTGCCACTTTGCATGTTCATGAGGCTGTTTACAAAGAATAAAAGACTTTTAACCGCTGGAAGTGAAAAAACAAAGTATAAGGAGGAAATTCCACCGCTGTTAAATGCTGTGTGGGCCCCAGAAGAGGTGGCAGCGATGCACTGCAAGAGGCCCTGAAAAGCAGCAAAACAGAAAGGCAGACGAAGAGGCAAACGGGCTGCAACGACAACTCCACCTTCTAGAGAGGAAGCCTTAGCTATGCCTCCCGCTCCCGGAGATTCCCCTCCTGGGGATCCCAAGGTCCACTCCAAACGAAAAGTCTTGGTTTGCC
The DNA here is from genome assembly GCF_029281585.2 of Gorilla gorilla gorilla. Classification (NCBI taxonomy): domain Eukaryota; kingdom Metazoa; phylum Chordata; class Mammalia; order Primates; family Hominidae; genus Gorilla; species Gorilla gorilla. The sequence goes on along the minus strand of NC_073233.2, from coordinate 6,776,048 downwards.
CACAAGAATAAGAACTACATTGAAGAAAAATGGTAAAAATTCTCCAACGGGAGGCTAGCCATACCTGGAATGGTGGCCCTCAGATTTGTAAAACAGTTCCACTGGAAAAAAAAACCCAGCACTAAAGACATTATTAAGGCATCATTTCTTTTTTTTTTTTTTGAGACGGAGTCTCGCTCTATCCCCCAGGCTGGAGTGCTGTGGCGTGATCTCGGCTCACTGCAAGCTCCGCCTCCCAGGTTCACGCTGTTCTCCTGCCTCAGCCTCCCATGTAGCTGGGACCACAGGTGCCCACCACCATGCCCGGCTAATTTTTTTTGTATTTTTAGTAGAGACGGGGTTTCATGTGTTAGCCAGGATGGTCTCGATCTCCCGACCTTGTGATCCGCCCACCTCGGCCTCCCAAAGTGCTGAGATTACAGGCGTGAGCCACCGCGCCCGGCCTTGTTAAGGCATCATTTCTGTGTGCCATGGCTCACTGCTATTACTCGAGCCATTTGTAAACAAATGGTGTTAAATTTGTGCTCAGAACAATCCACGACAAGGGCCTACTCGGCCCCCAGGAGTTCAGGAAACAGGAGCCAGGCAGCCATAGCCTGTGAAAAACTGTGGTACGGACTTCAAGGAAGTACCCTGAGAGGGGGGTTATCAGTGCACGCGGGTGTTCATCTGCACCTTTTCAGGAGGTTGAGGCCTTCCCCACCTGGACAGAGAAGGCACTAGAAGTAACCAAGGTGTTGTTAAGAGACATTATTCCCAGATTTGGACTGCCTCTAACTCTAAGATCAGACAATAGCCCAATATTTATGGCTGAAATAGTTCAGGACTTAACTTGATTATTAAAAATAAAGTGGAAATTACATACAGCTTACAGGCTGCAGAGCTCAGGTAAAGTGGAATGCATGAACTGGACACTCAAGCAGCTGCTAAAGAAATTTTGTCAAGAGCTGGGCGCGGTGGCTCACGCCTGTAATCCCAGCCCTTTGGGAGGCCGAGACGGGCGGATCACGAGGTCAGGAGATCGAGACCATCCTGGCTAACACGTGAAACCCCGTCTCTACTACAAATACAAAAAGTCAGCCGGGTGTGGTGGCAGACGCCTGTAGTCACAGCTACTCGGGAGGCTGAGGCAGGAGAATGGCATGAACCTGGAAGGCGGAGCTTGCAGTGAGCCGCGATCGCGCCACTGCACTCCAGCCTGGGCGACAGAGAGAGACTCCATCTCAAAAAAAAAAAAAAAAAAAGAAAAGAAAAGAAAAGAAAAAGTAGTCTCCAGATTCTCCCTTTAGAGGCTAGTTTTCACTTTCCGGACAGTTCAAGACTTTAATAGGAGTGGTTCTGGCCATACTAAGAAGTTGCCTAACGCCCTGGTCTCTGACCTATCCTTGTCGGAAGCATTCAATCAGCTACAGAGGCAACAGTAGCAAACTGCCACTCAGCTAATGGCTTTGCGTAAATATCAACCTTTGCCCAAAGAAGAAAACTTGTCTCTTCATTCAGAATTAAGTAATATTGAGGCCTTCTAGTAAACTTCTGTTATAAAAGGCCTCAAAGGTGGGCGGATCATGAGGTCAGGAGATCGAGACCATCCTGGCTAACACAGTGAAACCCCATCTCTACTAAAAATACAAAAAATCAGCCAAGCGTGGTGGCAGGCACCTGTAATCCCAGCTACTTGGGAGGCTGAGGCAGGAGAATGGCGTGAACCCGGGAGGCGGAGCTTGCAGTGAGCCGAGATCGCGCCACTGCACTCCAGCCTGGGAGACAGAGCAAGACTCCAACTCAAATAAATAAATAAATAAAATAAATAATAACAATAAAAGCCCTCAGAGGGGAAGGGAATGAGGCAGGAAATTAAATAAAATTAAAATTAAAAAGAAAGAGAAATAGGTTTTCCTGTATCAGGCTGACTCGTCCCGGAGGCAGCAGCAGACACAGCTGAGACCCAGGAAAAGTCCTGATAATATTATCTAATGTGCTCTGAGACTTTCCCAGCACTCCCTCAACACAGGGAGAAGAAAAAACAAATTTTCCTTTGTTTTATGGAATGAGTTTATAGATTCCTGTTCTCTGTAACTAGTGACTTCAAGTATTCTGTTTTATCTAAGAAGTACAGTGAAGGTCATGAGATGCCTGAGCAGGCCTGAACACCAGCTGCCTGGGCACCATAGTGAAGGTAATGGGATAATCCAGCTGCCTGGGCACCACAGTGAGGGTTATGGGATAATCCAGCTGCCTGGGCACCATAGTGAAGGTAATGGGATAATCCAGCTGCCTGGGCACCACAGTGAGGGTTATGGGATAATCCGGCTGCCTGGGCACCACAGTGAGGGTTATGGGATAATCCAGCTGCCTGGGCACCATAGTGAAGGTAATGGGATAATCCAGCTGCCTGGGCACCACAGTGAGGGTTATGGGAGATGGGGTTTCACCGTGTTAGCCAGGATGGTCTCGATCTCCTGACCTCGTGATCCGCCCGCCTTGGCCTCCCAAAGTGCTGGGATTACAGGCGTGAGCCACGGTGCCCGGCAGAGGTGAGGGCTTTGGGGGAACGGTTGTGGGGCCTGGAGTGTGGAGGCGTCAGCGCAGGCCTGGCAGGAGCCCTGAACCGGGACAGTGAGGTCGTGCAGCTGCTGGCCTGGGGTATGGAGACTCCCAACACAGGGGAAGTCTCCAGGACCCCCACACCACTAACAAGATGAGACTTGTGCTCCCTTGGGCTCTAGAGAGGAAGCCCCTCTTAGCCCTCAGTCCCTCCTTCCTCCCTATCCTAAAGTAATTTGATCCTCAGGAATTTGTTCCGCCCTCATCTGGCCCCGGCCAAATCCCGATTTGACAAATGCCAGGAAAAGGAAACTGTTGAGAAACCGAAACTACTGGGGAAAGGGAGGGCTCACTGAGAACCATCCCAGTAACCCGACCACCGCTGGTCTTCGCTGGACACCATGAATCACACTGTCCAAACCTTCTTCTCTCCTGTCAACAGCGGCCAGCCCCCCAACTATGAGATGCTCAAGGAGGAGCACGAGGTGGCTGTGCTGGGGGCGCCCCACAACCCTGCTCCCCCGACGTCCACCGTGATCCACATCCGCAGCGAGACCTCCGTGCCCGACCATGTCGTCTGGTCCCTGTTCAACACCCTCTTCATGAACCCCTGCTGCCTGGGCTTCATAGCATTCGCGTACTCCGTGAAGGTGCGTATGGCCCTGGTGGAAATCCAGGGGGTGCCGGTGAGCCTGGAGCTCCACCTGCCCACATGCTGCCTGGGGTGGGGACTTGTGTGTCCCTGTGACTGTGAGTTTGTGTGCACCTCTGTCCCGTGTGTGCCCACGTCAGTAGCTTTGTCTGTGTGATCTGTGTGTGTGTGTGTGTGTGTGTGTGTGGCTTGCGGAATCTGCCCAGTGCAGGTCTAGGAGGAGGCTCCAGGAGGCTGGCTGGCTGGCTCAGAGTCTGTCCCCGGCTATCCACTAGCCCAGAGCAGTTCTCCCTATAGCCCAGTAAGAAATTACACCTTCACCTTCCGGACTGGCACCCAGGCTCTCCCAGAAAGTGAGAAGGGAACTCACAGGTGACTTCACCCCATGGTGGGGAGAACAGCCTGTGCTGGGGCCAAGGCAGAAGGAGGATGAGCCCCGAGGCTCCTGGAGAGTCTGAGCCCGGGTGAGGAAGGGGAGGAGGTGGTCCCTGATCTCAGGGCGGGGAGAGCCAGTGAGGAGACGGAGCCATAGCACGCGGCTCTCAGCTGGGGGATCCTGGTTCCCTCACCATCTCCTCTCCCCCAGTCTAGGGACAGGAAGATGGTTGGCGACGTGACCGGGGCCCAGGCCTATGCCTCCACCGCCAAGTGCCTGAACATCTGGGCCCTGATTCTGGGCATCCTCATGACCATTCTGCTCATCGTCATCCCAGTGTTGATCTTCCAGGCCTATGGATAGATCAGGAGGCATCACTGAGGCCAGGAGCTCTGCCCATGACCTGTATCCCACGTACTTCACCTTCCATTCCTCGCCCTGCCCCCGGAGCCGAGTCCTGTACCTGTATCAGCCCTTTATCCTCACACGCTTTTCTACAATGGCATTCAATAAAGTGCACGTGTTTCTGGTGCTGCTGCGACTTCACCTGGGGAGGGGTCTGGCTGAGGGTTCGGAGCGTGGTTCTGAGACTGAGCAGGTTGGTCAGCCCCTGCACTGCCCCTTCCGGCCTCTGTGCATCTCTTGGGGACGGGGCAAGTGCTCAGGCCTTCTGGTTTCGGGCCTCCTGCCGTGAGCAGCAGCTGGATCCAGGACCCTGGGAGGAGTTCCTGTGTCCTGCAGGTCTCAGCTCCTACTCAACGTGGGCTCTTTCCGGGAACGTCAGTGCTGAGTCCGGGACACCCTGGGCCCAAGGCCACGCTCGCGGCCTGTCAGCAATCCAGGCTGTCGGCTCAGGACAGAGGGAAGGGTTAAGCCCCCAGCAGGGCCAGGGAGGGGCAAGGTGGCACCGGCTCCCCAGCTGCTCCCAGGCCCTGCTCTGTGGTGCTGGGGACCTGGCTTTAGTTCCTCGGGGTGGAGGGAGCACCGAGCTGCCTGCCTCCGAGCTGTCTGGAGCAGCCAGTCCTGCAGATGTGGGCAGCTCAGGGCCTGTGGGAGGGAGGGGGCTTTGTGCCCAGGGTAGCAGCTGAAGGAGCCCCGGGCCTCGCAGCCCCTCCTGGGTGACCAGGTGCTGCTTCGTGGCAGCTGCCCCCTCCAGTCCAGCGGGTATGGGCCCTGCTCCCCCGTGGTGGGGGCGGCGCAGGAGAGTGGAGCGACCCTCATCGAAGTTACCTCCACCCGGGTCTGAGCCCTCGGACAGACAGCCCCGCCCCGACCTGGTTACAGCTCCCTTCCCCGGTTCGGTCTCCGGTGTGCGCATGTGGGGTGCCCCATGGGCGGCCGCGGTAGGAGCTGGGGTGGCCATGCGCGCCCCCGCCCCGCCGTCCGCCCCCGACTCCAGGTCTGGATCTACTCGCCCTCCCCACCCTTACCCGCCCCCAGCCCCGGAGCCGCGCTCTCACCCCAGGGGCGGCAAGGGCGATGGACGCGGAGGAAGCGCCCTCTCCCCCTCGGGGGTCTCCCGGAGGCGAGTCCCAAAGGGGGCGAACTCCGAAGTGGGTCCCGGGTGGGAGGCGCGCGGCCCCGCCCGGCGGGGAGGGAGAAGCGGCGGAGGCGGGTGCTCAGCGGCGCCCCTGGCGGCGGCCGGCGCAGGTGCAGGTCCCGGAGGAGGCTCCGCCCGCAGCCCAGACCCCCGCGGGGTGGGCGGGACGCGGACCCTGAGACCCGCAGCGCCGGACCCGGACGGGAGCCCCTCTCCTCCCCCTCGGGCACGTCCCCGGCCGAGCCTTCCCGCCCTCCTCTGGGGCTCTCACCTCCCCTTCACCCGCGGGGGACCCGATTTCCGCGTCTCCTGGGCCCCTCCCTGGGCAGGGGGTCCAGCGGGAATCCAGGAGTGACCTGCTGGAGGACTTGGTGGCCAGGGAGTCACCCTGGGAGCCCGGTCCTGTGACCCCTTAATGGATTCTCTGCGCTCCTGGGCGGGCCCAGTGGTCGCATCGGGGCAGGGGAATCGCAGTAAGGAAAATGTAATTCACGCAGAGCCGGCTGCGGGGGAGACGGGAGTTTTATTATTACTCAAATCCTTCTCCCCAAAAACGTGGGGATCCGAGCTTCGAAGGATGATATGGTGGGTAGGCGGCCAGTGAGTCAGGAGCGCTGACCGGTCCGGTTGGAGATGAAGTCTTGGGGAGTCGAAGCTGTCTTCCTAACCCTAACCCAGCTCCTCGGTGGGGGCCACAGGACCACATGAGCCAGATTGTGGATAAACCTGACCACGTTTCAGGTTTTTTTCTATCTACTGGGAGACTGCCTTTCCTTGGCGCTGGTTGCTACCAATTATTATTTTAGAGAAACAGTGCAACAACCATCTGACCATCACCTGAGGGGTCGCCTGACATTCCTGGTTGCGGGTGGGAAGCGCTCTCCTGTCCTGCTCAAGCCGGAGGAGCTACCTGCTGTAACAGTATCAGTGAGAAGAATTATTATAACTGTGAGCTGAGCTAACCCACCCACAATCTTGCCTTTCCTTTAATTATTCCTGGTTTTTGGGGCCAAGCTGACTTTCAGAGACATTTAGGCTATAGTTTAAATGACAACAGGCCTTGTGTAAAACTCAGCAGCTCATCATGATTGAGGACTAAACTCTGATTTTTTATCTTGCCCAAATTCCTACCTAAGGGGCTTGGGGAGTCATGCCCTACAAACCATAAATTCTCATCAGATGGGTTTTATTTAACCATGTATATCATGACTTACTTTCCAACCTGGCCCTGGCAGAACATTACGATATGAGGAAGAAAATAAAAATATTTTGCCCCAAAACAAGTTTCTTTGCCATATTTTGAAATTGCCCCGGCAAAGCTGTTCTTTGTAGGGGGAAATTTGCAGCTGTAAAGAATCTCTATTAACATAGCTAAATCTTTTTCTTCCAGACCCTCCCAATCCTGAAGAGATTAACAGTCTAGCACCTTTTAGGAATAGGAAACATTCATCATCTATTGTCTCTAAGGGCAGCCACTATAAGACTTCAAAAGAACTTTGGTCTCCATAATCTTTATTTTAACCTGAACACCCCCTTTCTACCAATCCCAGGTCTTTAGACAAACTCAATGACTCAACCGTCAACCAGAGGATTAAATTCACCTGTAGCCTGGGGCACTGCGCCGCCCCACCCCCCAGCTTTGTGTTGTCCCGCCTTTCCGGACCAAACCAATGTATTTTTTTTTTCAATGTATTTCTTAAATGTATTTCATTGATGCCTCACGTCTTCCTAAAATATATAAAACCAAGCTAGGCCCCGACCACCTTGAGCCCATGTTCTCAAGACCTCCTGAGGGCCGTGTCACGAGCCACGGTCACTCATATTTTGGCTTAGAATAAATCTCTTCAAATATTTTACAGAGTTCGACTCTTTTCGTCCACATAATTTAGAGCTTAAGATTGGCCTTTTGAGATTCCCCCCCCCCCCCTTTTTCTTGCGTGCCTGACACCCATGGCTCCCCTTGGACCTGACAGCTCCTGCGGCCCCACCCGGGAGGGGCGACTCAGCTCAAGAGGACAGAAGGGGTTTATTAAACCCTTTTTTTGAGACGCAGAGTTCTCTGTCGCACAGGACAGGGTGCGTGGCGGGATCTCGGCTCACTGCAGCCTCCGCCTCCCAAACCCTTTCTTTACTGCAATGCCCTCGCGGGCAGGAAGGCCCCTCCAGCGGTTGCAAATGGTTGCCCGCAGCACACACCCTCCCGGTGAGGAGGAACGCCCGCCGCACCCAGAGTCGGCCGGTCCCTTCCCCTCTCAATCTCCGCCCTCTGGGAGGCAAACTTGTCCACGCCGGGGTCAGCCTGGCCGGTCCCTCGGCACCCCGTGTAGGGCACGTGTGTCCTCCGGCGCCTCCCGCCTTGGGCTCGGCGTCCTCCCCGTCCCTCCCAGGAGGGTTTCTCCCGCTGTGAACGCACCCCGTGTGGCCGCATTCTCCCGACAGAGAGCACCTGCGCCGTGCCTGGTCTTGCCCTTTTCCAGAGCCCGCGGCCGGAGTCTCCCCTGCAGAGGAGGAGAGGCCCAGGGCCGCTGCGGGCCTGGCAGGGGCTGCTGTCCACGGGGACCCGAGGAGTCCGCGGCGAGGAGCGGCCAGGCCGACCAGCTCTGTTCCCGCGGGTGCTGTTTGGGAAACTTCTCGGCTCCGGCCTCTCACCTCCCCGCGGCCCGCGCACCCCCGACGCCCGTGGGGACCGGGATCTGGCCGCGCTGCTGGGCCGTGGCGAGCTGGCGTTCGGCGCCCGGGACCCACGACGCGCCCTGCGTCTCCGACTTCGTGATGCCTCGGACTTCCCGTCACATTTCAAGACTGCGGGATCCCGGGGCCCTCGCTGGCTGCACCAGAGGGGTCTCCACCCGGCGGGACCCTCTTCCCGAGCTCCCGCGGGGCTCCCGGTCGGAAGCTGCCCTCCCAGGCCCTCGCGAGCGCTGCCCGCCTGGGGAAGGTCCCCGCACCCGCGCGCCCCGCGCCTGGGCCTGGGCACCTGGCTGCGCCTCCTCCCCGGGCCCGGCTGCGGCTCCCGCCGACCTCCCTGCCTCGGAGCGAGTGCCTTTCCCTGATCCCGCGGCGCCGGGCCCGCCCCTCACTCCCCAGGACCCCCGAGCCGGCTTCACTCCGTGGTCACGCTCGCGAAAGCGGAACCCCCGGCGAAAGGGCGCGCCCTCATGCGCGTCCGTGGCCCCCCGCGGGGACCCTCGGAGTTAGGGCGCCGCAGGGTGAGCGGCGCGGGGAGCTGGAGGCAGTTAGCGATGTCGGTACCGAGCTAGGTCCCGGGAGAGCCCTTCAGTACCGCCGGCTGAGGCGGAAGGCAGGCGGCGCTTGTCATCGCGGTCCCACTGCCGGCAGCCTGAGAGCCAGAATCCCCCGAGGGACAAGGCACCCGTGGGAGGAGGACCCCCACCGCCACAGTGAGGCCCTGCCTTGGCCCCAGGAACTCCTCCACCCAGGAGGCCAGCTGGGTTTGGGTTCAGACTTCAGACTTTCCGTCCGACTTGGTGGAAAAGTCACTGGGTCTGACTGGCTTGTGTCTTCAGCTCATAGCGCGGGGGGCTCCGCCCCACCCTCGGGCCATTGGCTGCCCCCACGCCAGGGGAGCAGGAAGATGCCGGCTGGACTGGAGGAGGCAGCTGCTAGGACCCAGCACACCTGGATCACCCAGGAGGGGCTGCAGTCCTGAGGTTCCTTCAGCTGCTACCCTAGGAACAAAGCCCCTGCCCCTCCCACAGGGCCTAAGGTGCACACATCTGCAAGACCAGCTGCCCAGCCAGCTCAGAGGCAGGTTGTCCTGGCCCAAAGGTATTCTGGACAGTGTGTCCTTACCTTGGTGTCAGAGAAACGCCCACCCCACGTTCCTGGTCCAGCTGCTGCCCACAGCAGGAGGCGGAAACCAGCAGATTCTGAGCATATCCCTGCTCCCCTGAGAGCTTCACAGAGGAGGGATACGGCTGTGCAGGGGCTGAGCACTGGGCTGTCTCAGGACTAGGCCGGGACCCCTCAGCAGGGCCCCCACTCCAGATGAAGTCACAGCATCATCACAAGCACGTGCACTTTATTGAATGACACTGTAGACAGGTGTGTGGGTATAAACTGCTGTATCTAGGGGCAGGACCAAGGGGGCAGGGCCAATAGCCCCAGCGTAGCAGGGCCAGCATTGCACAGTGGAGTAAAAAGGTTGCAGGCTATGGGCGGCTACTAGTAACCCCGTTTTTCCTGTATTATCTGTAACATAATATGGTAGACTGTCACAGAGCCGAATACCAGTAACAGGATGAATCCAATGGTCATGAGGATGCCCAGAATCAGGGCCCAGATGTTCAGGCACTTGGCGGTGGAGGCATAGGCCTGGGCCCCGGTCACGTCGCCAACCATCTTCCTGTCCCTAGACTGGGGGAGAGGAGATGGTGAGGGGACCAGGATCCCCCAGCTGAGAGCCGCGTGCTATGGCTCCGTCTCCTCCCCGCCCTGAGATCAGGGACCACCTCCTCCCCTTCCTCACCCGGGCTCAGACTCTCCAGGAGCCTCGGGGCTCATCCTCCTTCTGCCTTGGCCCCAGCACAGGCTGTTCTCCCCACCATGGGGTGAAGTCACCTGTGAGTTCCCTTCTCACTTTCTGGGAGAGCCTGGGTGCCAGTCCGGAAGGTGAAGGTGTAATTTCTTACTGGGCTGTAGGGAGAATTGCTCTGGGCTAATGGATAGCCAGGGACAGACTCTGAGCCAGCCAGCCAGCCTCCTGGAGCCTCCTCCTAGACCTGCACTGGGCAGATTCCCCAAGCCACACACACACACACAGATCACACAGACAAAGCTACTGACGTGGGCACACACGGGACAGAGGTGCACACAAACTCACAGTCACAGGGACACACAAGTCCCCACCCCAGGCAGCATGTGGGCAGGTGAAGCCCCAGGCTCACTGGCACCCCCTGGATTTCTGCCAGGGCCATACGCACCTTCACAGAGTAGGCGAATGCTATGAAGCCCAGACAGCACCAGTTCAAGAAGAGGGTGTTGAACAGGGACCAGACGACATGGTCGGGCACGGAGGTCTCGCTGTGGATGTTGATCACGGTGGACCTTGGAAGGATGGTGCTGGGGGGTGCCCCCAGCACAGCCACCTCATGTTCCTCCTTGTGCATCTTCTGGCTTTGGGGAAGGAAGTGTTGAGTGAAGGTTTGAGAAGTGTGGTTTTCTGCGTGGAGCGAAGGGCCGCTGTGGTGTCCGGATGCTGGGACGGTGCTCAGTGAGACCTCCTTTCCCCTGTTGTTTCAGTTTCTCAGAAGTGTGTATTTCTCTTAAGTTTCTATTTCCTGCTGTTTGTAAATTGGTGAATTAGCCAGGGACCAATGAGGTGTGGTTTAACTTCTTGAGGATCAAATTACTTTATGGCAGGGTGGGAGGAAAGGCTGAAGGCTAAGGGGAGGGGCTTCCTCATCAGAAACTCAAGTCAGGACTAGTGACTTCCTAAGTGTTGGGTTTAGGGGGCCCTGGGGATTTTACCCAGGCTTGGGTTCTGTCCACCCCAGGCCAGCAAGTGCAGGACCTCACTGTCCCGGTTCAGGGCCCCTGCCAGGCCCCCACTGGGGTCTTCACACTCCAGGCGCCAGGACAATCCCCCCAAAGCCCTCACCTCACTTGTCGCAGGCCTCTGTCCTGAAATCCTTGCTCTTTCCTCAGGCTGCAGTCCTGCTCTGTGCGGGTTTGGGGACTAAACCTCCCAGTGTCTCCTGGTGCAGGTCAGAGGCCTGGTGGACAAAGTTTCCTGCCCCAAAGCAGCCCTCCAAGCCCAGGAACGGGGACTCTGGGGAGAACTGACTCCCCAGAGGGGAGTGTGTTGAGACAAAGGGGAGGATTCCAGGGCCTGTGGGGGGAGCTTCAGAGCACAGGGCACACATGTGCCACCCCTACCTTCCGTGTCCCAGCAATTCCCATGGCTTTGGTTGGGGTGAGTGCTGGATGACCTAGGTGTTGGGTCCTAGCCATGCAGGAGAGACCTGGAGGGTTGGCAAAGCCAAGTCTGGGGCTGTCAGACCTGGGTGCCCCTTCACAGGGATGGGGAATTGTGGACTGAGTAGCAGGAGGGAGCCCTCAGGCACAAGGATCATGAATTACAAATTGCAAATTACATAAAGGAAAAATCAGAGCCCAAAGGTGGGCCTGCAATTATTAATGTAATGTTCTTAAGTTCTCTTTCTGCTTTCGTTTCTGCCTGCTTTAAGTCTGCTGTTACTTTTCTACAGAGATAAAATCCACTGTTTGCATCCAACCATTTCTTTTTATTGTTTGTGTAAACCAATGAATTTGTATTACTATCTCATGGCTGGAGTTCTGAAGTAAAAGCCATACTTTTGCTTGAGTGTGTATGTGTGTATATGTGCACATACACATATTTCGTTGTGTGTTTTTGGCCACAAGTTGCCAAATTTAGCTTAAACTTAAAGAGTACTCATAAATTAAATAATAAGCCTAAATGCTTTTCACGTTCATGTGACTTAAGTAGAATCTTTAATAAGCTAGCTTTAAAATTACTGGTAACGTTAGAAATTGTAGCAGGACGAGCCACAGACAAAACCCTCAGACATCGAGTTGGGGAAAGAAAGGGCTTTATTTGGCCTTTATTTGGCCTTTATTCGGCCAGGAGCATCAGCGGACTTAACATCTCAAACACCGAGCTCCAAAACCATCAGCCCCTCCCTACCCATTGCAGCTAAAAAAAAAAAAAGAACTAGCCCTCGCCCTTGCTTGGAGTCCCTGCTGGGCCTCCCCAAATCGCACACCAACCCCCCCACCCTCCACCCACCCCTCAACAGGCCGCTGCCAGCCCCAGCCACATCCCAGGCCACTTAGACCAAGCTATGTCTGGGTCCCGGCAAGCCAGGGGTGGATGTGGATGGAGCGTGCTCTGAGACATCGAGGGCTGCCTACACAAACTCCTCACAAGGCTCTGTGACCTCCTATCAAAGGCCAGACATCACTGCGGAGTGGGGTGGGGCTTGAATTTCCTGTGGAAGGTATTTTGGAAGCTTCTTTAAATCACGGGCGGTTTAGGAAGGAAGAAACTGCAGGGCACAAGAGTGAGACAGGATTCTGAGGGGCAGGCATGGAACTGAAACCACCTTTGCAAAAGTCATAACTGAGAATATGATGACAGTGAAGGAGGTCTGACCCTAACCGACTCCGCCTGACTTCTAACCTCCAAGCTGCCCTTGCTCATCCCTGGGCTTAGCCTAAACTAATCTGGAGAGAAACAGTTTATAGATCAAGGCTGAACAAGCCCCCTTCCTACCTGAGGACCAGACTGCCGTTGCAGGACTAACAAATTAGCCACAAGATTAGAAATTATGGTTTAGGAGTCACGCGGCTGGAGGATGCAAGATTCTGACCCCGCCACCCCTAAATTGCTCCCGGGGATCACAGCACTACTGTAGAACCTAGGATCAGAGTTTGAGATACTTTACAGACCCTGTACTCAATGGATCAGCTGGCACCACCTAGATCCACAGTCTTGCTCATGTGGTCCTGTGGCCCCCACCGAGGAGCTGGGTTAGGGTTAGGAAGACAGCTTCGACTCCCCAAGACTTCATCTCCAACCGGACCGGTCAGCGCTCCTGACTCACTGGCCGCCTACCCACCATATCATCCTTCGAAGCTCGGATCCCCACGTTTTTGGGGAGAAGGATTTGAGTAATAATAAAACTCCCGTCTCCCCCGCAGCCGGCTCTGCGTGAATTACATTTTCCTTACTGCGATTCCCCTGCCCCGATGCGACCACTGGGCCCGCCCAGGAGCGCAGAGAATCCATTAAGGGGTCACAGGACCGGGCTCCCAGGGTGACTCCCTGGCCACCAAGTCCTCCAGCAGGTCACTCCTGGATTCCCGCTGGACCCCCTGCCCAGGGAGGGGCCCAGGAGACGCGGAAATCGGGTCCCCCGCGGGTGAAGGGGAGGTGAGAGCCCCAGAGGAGGGCGGGAAGGCTCGGCCGGGGACGTGCCCGAGGGGGAGGAGAGGGGCTCCCGTCCGGGTCCGGCGCTGCGGGTCTCAGGGTCCGCGTCCCGCCCACCCCGCGGGGGTCTGGGCTGCGGGCGGAGCCTCCTCCGGGACCTGCACCTGCGCCGGCCGCCGCCAGGGGCGCCGCTGAGCACCCGCCTCCGCCGCTTCTCCCTCCCCGCCGGGCGGGGCCGCGCGCCTCCCACCCGGGACCCACTTCGGAGTTCGCCCCCTTTGGGACTCGCCTCCGGGAGACCCCCGAGGGGGAGAGGGCGCTTCCTCCGCGTCCATCGCCCTTGCCGCCCCTGGGGTGAGAGCGCGGCTCCGGGGCTGGGGGCGGGTAAGGGTGGGGAGGGCGAGTAGATCCAGACCTGGAGTCGGGGGCGGACGGCGGGGCGGGGGCGCGCATGGCCACCCCAGCTCCTACCGCGGCCGCCCATGGGGCACCCCACATGCGCACACCGGAGACCGAACCGGGGAAGGGAGCTGTAACCAGGTCGGGGCGGGGCTGTCTGTCCGAGGGCTCAGACCCGGGTGGAGGTAACTTCGATGAGGGTCGCTCCACTCTCCTGCGCCGCCCCCACCACGGGGGAGCAGGGCCCATACCCGCTGGACTGGAGGGGGCAGCTGCCACGAAGCAGCACCTGGTCACCCAGGAGGGGCTGCGAGGCCCGGGGCTCCTTCAGCTGCTACCCTGGGCACAAAGCCCCCTCCCTCCCACAGGCCCTGAGCTGCCCACATCTGCAGGACTGGCTGCTCCAGACAGCTCGGAGGCAGGCAGCTCGGTGCTCCCTCCACCCCGAGGAACTAAAGCCAGGTCCCCAGCACCACAGAGCAGGGCCTGGGAGCAGCTGGGGAGCCGGTGCCACCTTGCCCCTCCCTGGCCCTGCTGGGGGCTTAACCCTTCCCTCTGTCCTGAGCCGACAGCCTGGATTGCTGACAGGCCGCGAGCGTGGCCTTGGGCCCAGGGTGTCCCGGACTCAGCACTGACGTTCCCGGAAAGAGCCCACGTTGAGTAGGAGCTGAGACCTGCAGGACACAGGAACTCCTCCCAGGGTCCTGGATCCAGCTGCTGCTCACGGCAGGAGGCCCGAAACCAGAAGGCCTGAGCACTTGCCCCGTCCCCAAGAGATGCACAGAGGCCGGAAGGGGCAGTGCAGGGGCTGACCAACCTGCTCATGAAAGGAGGGTCCAGCTGGGCTTCCTGGGTCGAGTAGGGGTTCCGAAAGCTGTGAAACACCCACTTCCTGCATCAGGACTTACTTCGGTCCTGGATGAAGAGTACTGAAGATACATGCCTAAAATATTCCTAACACCAGGATTTGTGCATGTGTTTCCTTCCCCAAGAAAGCTATAAACAGCAAAAATTCTGCTGTAAGCTTCCCTGTGTCCTCTCTCCCTCTCTTCCTTCCCCCTCCCCTAAAACTAAAAGGAATGTTAAAAGACCCTTTTTCTGTGACCAGCGGACCTTATCTGTGCTCCCAATTCCAATTCCTTGTGAACATACTTTGTAAAGTCCTGTAAAATCCTGTCTCCTTTGCCATGCCGCTGCAAGGTCATAAAGTAGATAAAATTAGATAAAACCTAAGTTGCAATTCTGTTTTTCCTCAAAATCTAAGACATGTCACAAAATTATTTACTGCCTTTGTTTTTCTCTCTGGTAACATCTTCCCACCACATGTATTTCCCGCCTTAAAGAGATTAAAAGGCAATCACCCAAAACTAACAGTGGCTACCCGCTCTGGACCCCTTCCATGCTGTGTAAGCTTTGTACTGTCACTCTGCTCAATAAAACCTACAGTTTTTTCCTTCTCTTGGTCTGTGTCTCCATCACTCGCCGCGGGCAGCCGCCAAACCCAATTCTTTGGTGTGGCTAAGGCAAGAATGTTTGGCATTACATTTAATCTCAGAACCAGCAGGACCGCTCCCCAGGTGAAGTCGCAGCAGCACCAGAAACATATACACTTTATTGAATGCCATTGTAGAAAAGCGTGTGAGGATAAAGGGCTGATGCAGGACTTGGCTGTGGGGACAGGGCGAGGAATGGAAGGTGGAGTAAGTGGGATACAGGTCAAGGGCAGAGCTCCTGGCCTCAATGATGCCTCCTGATCTATCGCTGGGCCTGGACGACCAACACTGGGATGATGACGAGCAGAATGGTCATGAAGATGCCCAAAATCAGGGCCCAGATGTTCAGGCACTTGGCGGTGGAGGCATAGGCCTGGGCCCCGGTCACGTCGCCAACCATCTTCCTGTCCCTAGACTGGGGGAGAGGAGATGGTGAGGGGACCAGGATCCCCCAGCTGAGAGCCGCGTGCTATGGCTCCGTCTCCTCCCCGCCCTGAGATCAGGGACCACCTCCTCCCCTTCCTCACCCGGGCTCAGACTCTCCAGGAGCCTCGGGGCTCATCCTCCTTCTGCCTTGGCCCCAGCACAGGCTGTTCTCCCCACCATGGGGTGAAGTCACCTGTGAGTTCCCTTCTCACTTTCTGGGAGAGCCTGGGTGCCAGTCTGGAAGGTGAAGGTGTAATTTCTTACTGGGCTATAGGGAGAACTGCTCTGGGCTAGTGGATAGCCGGGGACAGACTCTGAGCCAGCCAGCCAGCCTCCTGGAGCCTCCTCCTAGACCTGCACTGGGCAGATTCCCCAAGCCACACACACACACACAGATCACACAGACAAAGCTACTGACGTGGGCACACACGGGACAGACGTGCACACAAACTCACAGTCACAGGGACCCACAAGTCCCCACCCCAGGCAGCATGTGGGCAGGTGGAGCCCCAGGCTCACCGGCACCCCCTGGATTTCCGCCAGGGCCATACGCACCTTCACGGAGTAGGCGAATGCTATGAAGCCCAGGCAGCAGGTGTTCATGAAGAGGGTGTTGAACAGGGACCAGACGACATGGTCGGGCACGGAGGTCTCGCTGTGGATGTGGATCACGGTGGACGTCGGGGGAGCAGGGTTGTGGGGCGCCCCCAGCATAGCCACCTCCTGCTCCGCCTTGAGCATCTCGTAGTTGGGGGGCTGGCTGCTGTTGACAGGAGAGAAGGTTTGCACAATGTGGTTCATGGTGACCAGCGGTGATCAGGTTACCAGGATGGTTCTCAGTGAGCCCTCCCTTTCCCCAGTAGTTCCGTTTTCTCAACAGTTTCCTCTTCCTGGCATTTGTCAAATGCAGAGCTGGCCAGGGCCAGATGAGGGCAGAACAAATTCCTGAGATCAAATTACTTTAGGATAGGGAGGAAAGAGGGGCTGAGGGCTAAGAGGGGCTTCCTCTCTAGAGCCCAAGGGAGCACAAGTCTCATCTTGTTAGTGGTGTGGGGGTCCTGGAGACTTCCCCTGTGTTGGGAGTCTCCATACCCCAGGCCAGCAGCTGCACGACCTCACTGTCCCGGTTCAGGGCTCCTGCCAGGCCTGTGCTGATGCCTCCACACTCCAGGCCCCACAACCGTTCCCCCAAAGCCCTCACCTCTGCCGGGCGCCGTGGCTCACGCCTGGAATCCCAGCACTTTGGGAGGCCGAGGTGGGTGGATCATGAGGTCAGGAGATCGAGACCATCCTGGCTAACACGGTGAAACCCCGTCTCTACTAAATATACAAAAAAAAAATTAGCCGGGTGTGATGGCGGGCACCTGTAGTCCCAGCTACTTGGGAGGCTGAGGTAGGAGAATGGCGTGAACCGGGGAGGCGGAGCTTGCAGTGAGCCAAGGTTGTGCCACTGCACTCCAGCCTGGGCAACAGAGCCAGACTCCGTCTCAAAAAAAAAAAAAAGCCCTCATCTCACTTGTCACAGGCCTCATCTGCTGACATCCCTTGTCCTTTGCTGGGGTTGCAGTCCTGCTCCATGCGGGTTTGGGGGTTAAAGGTCCCCGTGTCTCCCGGTGCAGGTCAGAGGGCTGGCGGCCAATGTTGCCTACCCCAAAGGAGCCCTCCAGGCCCAGGAACGGGGACTCTGGGGAGCACTGACAGAAGAGGGGGCTGTGGGATGCCAATAGCAGAGACCTGGACGGTGGAGTTAGGAGCCATGGTCCTTTCCCCTGGAGGCCCACCTGGGTGACGGCTCCCAGACCCGCTCCACACAGCCCAGCAGCACCCACGCTGCCCAGAGCTCTGGCTTGCTGGTCCCTGGGGCACCCTCCAGATTTCCAGGTTCTGATCATCTCTGCCTCTTCCCTGGGTCCTCACACGGGTGCCAGCTGCTTCCTGTAGTTGCCGCCTGTTTTTCCCATGAACCGGTGTTGCCTCTGAGCAGCTCCTGAGGTTACAGCCTCCCTGTGGAAACACCTTGTGTGGCCTCTGGGTTTCTTCCTGGACCTTCCTTGGCAGAGGCTATTGCAGCAAACTGAGCTGATGCTGTGCACTTGAGCTTGTCAGAGGGGGCAGTGTGGGTCACAGGGGCAGGAACGTGGCCTGCAGGCCTGTGTGCACCGCGACCTGCGACCTGTTTAATTCCTGATGTGCTACATGGGCCCATTTTCCTGGGCTTATTCTCCCACCAGGCCAGACTCCGCAGAGGACATCGCTGAGGGTGGAATTTACAGAGATGGGCAGCTGCTCACCCTGCTGTAGCCTTTCACCTCAGCGGGTGGTCAGGTCCACGTCAGTATTCCAGAGCTTACATGACGGTAGCGTGCAGCCGTGTAACTGCAGAGTGATGTGTTTGAGTAACGATGACTTTGGCTCTATAAGATAAATTTTATTGATAATTTCTAAGATTCCTAAGATTTAACTTTAACAATGGCTGTGTCTACCATCGACTCACAGTGCTTCTCGACGTCGAACACCCTAAGTCCTCCTCCTTCTGCTGGCTGGGGTGAGCTCTAAGGGCTTAGCCATGTCCAGGCCTCTACAGGCCTTCTATTCTGGGCCATGTCTCCCCCCCACACAGAATGTCCTGGGATCTGTGTCTAGCTCTGCCATGGGGACACCTCCCCTCTTCGTGGTCTGAAGCCCTCCTGACTGGACTGGAGTGCTGACTGAAAACCAAAAATAAAAATCTAAGCCTCCCCTGCCCCCATGACTGAATGGAGCTCCCTTGGCCAAGGGGGTCCCAAACAAACCTGAAAAACTGAATTCACAGCCTCGAAGGGACAGGGAGGTTGGACAGGCCTACTTATATCCCCTCCCTGTGGAGTTTAGGCACAACCGACCAGCATTAACACTGAGATGGAGCTCATAGTACTGACAAAACAGACTCTTCGTAGCAATAAGGTACCAAATTCCAACTGACTGTGGTACAGCGTCACATGACAGTGTAAACCCTAAATATCTGAGAAAGTTCTCAGTCGATTTAGGACCAAGGTTAAGGATGCGCGGGTGACACAGCCTCAGGAGGTCCTGACAGGGTGCGCAAGATGATCGGGGCACAGCTGGTTTTATACATTTCAGGGAGACATGGACATCAATATATGCATGACGCTCATTAGTGCAGTCTGGAAAGACGGGACAACTCGAAGTGGGGAGGGGGCTTCCAGGTCATAGGTTGAGAAGAGACAAAGGATCACATTGTTTTGAGTTTCTGACTAGCCTTTGCAAAGGAAGCAATCAGGTATGCATTATCTCAGCGAGCAAAAGGGTAAGTTTGAGTTTTATCTGTCTTTTGTCCACAAGGAAATTCCCTGTGGACAAACTGTGAGGGAGGTATGTAGCTTTTTTGTTTCGGCAGCAGCCGTTTTTAGGAGTAGAACGGGAGGCAGGTGTCCCTAAGCAGTTCCCAGCTTGACGTCTCCTTTTGGTTCAGTGATTTCGGGGTCCCAATATTTATTTTCCTTTCACAACAAATAGCAGGCTCTGAAGGAAATAAAAATTATTTACCCCCAAAATATATGTATTTTTATTTTTGAGACGGGGCCTTACTGCATTGCCCAGACTGGTCTCCAGCTCCTGGGCTCAAGTGATCCACCTGCCTCATCCTCCCAAAGTGCTGGTGTGAGCCACCATGCCCAGCCTCAAAATATATTTATTTGGCATATTTTGAAATGGCCTTGCACAACTGTCTCTTATTAGGGAAATTTGCATTCTGGAGAGAATCTCCTTCCCTTTCTAGGTCTTTTCCTATAGAACAGACATTTAACTAAGAGCCCTTTTTAAGCGTGGAAAAGAGAGATTTTTTTATCATCCTTGTCTCCAGCCTGCCACCTGGAGGCCTCATCTGCATAACAAGCCCCTTGGCTTCCACAGCCCCGGTTATGTAAACTCAAGAATTTCTTTCGACTAACCAACTCTTTAGGCAAAGCTGAACTTTTTTTTTTTTTTTTTTTTTTTTTTGGAAACGGAGTCTCGCTCTGTCAACCAGGCCGGACTGCAGTGGCGCGATCTCGGCTCACTGCAACCTCCACCTCCCGGGCTCACGCCATTCTCCTGCCTCAGCATCCCGAGTAGCTGGGACTACAGGCGCCCGCCACCAAGTCCTGCTAATTTTTTGTATTTTTAGTAGAGACGGGGTTTCACCGTGTTAACCAGGATGGTCTCGATCTCCTGACCTTGTGATCCGCCCGCCTCGGCCTCCCAAAGTGCTGGGATTACAGGCGTGAGCCACCGCGCCCGGCCCCAAAGCTGAACTCTTTAAGCCAGCTGCCCATCAGAAAATCTTTAAATCCACAAAATGAGACAGAATAATATGGAGCGGCTGCGGGAGAACAGAACATTCTAAGCAGCAGCCTCACGTGACTAGCAAAAGAGACTGTTGAAGTTGCTGCAGAAGCGAGGGGCCGATGAGACCTTCAAAAGCAGTGTGGGCCAAGCTGGCTAAGACAGACCAGAGCCACCACGGCGCTGAATGTGACCTAAGCGTCCCCCAGGACCTCCTCACGTGAACATACTCAGCCCACACCCACCCGCACCGCGGCAGTTCCAGGAACACACACATTTGCTGTAAACATGGCGGGCGCTCGGCCCAAGATGGCGGCCTCCGTGTGCGGCGGGTGGCGGGGGCCCCAGGTGCTGTCCTGGGGCCGAGAGCTGCCTTGCGCGGGGCGGGCCCTGCACACCTCCGCGGTCTGTAACAAGAACGGGCGGCCCGAGTCCGCCGAGGCCAGGGGGACAAGCCGGCGACCTATGAGGACGCACACGCGCCGCACTTCGTCGCCCGCCATGAGGGCCAGAGGTCGCTCACACGGGGAACCCCGGTGGGGAGGACCATGCGGCGGAGCGAGCGGTGGAGGATGCTTTCCGTCGCAAGTTCATGTGGGGTACCTTCCCGGGCTGCCTGGCTGACCAGCTGGTTTTACAGTGCTGGGCTAACCGGTTGGAGATCTGTGCCCTGGTCCTGAGGCACTTGCCTGCCCGCAAGTTCTACTTCCTCGTGGGCTACAGTGAAACTTTGCTGTCCCACTTTTACAAATGTCCTCTGCCACTCCACCTCCAAACTGTGCCCTCAAAGGTTGTGTATAAGGACCTGTAGGACGATCCCTTTCTTTTGCATCAAGCTGTAGCCTGCAGAGAAGGGAAACGTGGGAAAGAAGTGGTACGCCAGGGGGAAAGGCGTCCCTCAAGAGGACTGAGGCATGGTCTCTCAGCTGCTATCCAATAAAGACCCTCTATGTTGTCTTGAAAAAAAAAATGCAAGGCACCTCAGTTCTGAGAAATCGTCACCTTCTTGCAAGAATCTTCATGATACTCCCCCCCTTGGTGAAAGAAACCCTGAAAGATGGAACCCCCACCCAAACCCCTTGCAAGTGACTCTCTCGAGTCTCCGGCCACACGGCCCTTTCTTGAGTGTGTACTTTTCACTTCTCTTTTTTTTCTTTCTTTTTTTTTTGAGAGGGAGCCTTGCTCTGTCGCCCAGACTGGAGTGCAGTGGTGCGATCTCATCTCACTGCAACTTCTGCCTACCCGGTTCAAGTGATTCTCCTGCCTCAGCCTCCCGATTAGCTGGGATCACAGGCACGCACCACCGCGCCCAGCTAATTTTTGCATTTTTAGTAGAGACAGGGTTTCGCCATGTTGGCCAGGCTGATCTCGAACTCCTGACCTCAGGTGATACACCCGCCTCAGCCTCCCAAAGTGCTGGGATTACAGGCGCGAGCCACCGCGCCTGGCCTTCACTTTTCAACAAATCTCCCTACTTTCACTATTTTCGGTCTCGTCCTTGAATTTTCTTCTCGTGCCAAGAGCCTGGACACCCGTGGAGGTCCAGGTTCCACTGGCAAATGGGGACTTCCCCAAGCCCACTGGTATTACTATGACCTGTGACCACACCCCTTTGAGATGTCTTGCCTTTCCTGGCAGAAGCAATGTACACCTTACTCGTGAGGACTAAACTCTGACTTTTTTATCTTGCCCAAGTTCCTGTCAAAGGGATCTGGGGAATTTACCTACAAATGGTAAATTCTCATCAGATGAGTTTTGTTTTTTGTTTGTTTGTTTTGTTTTTGTATTTTCAGCAGAGACAGGTTTCACCACGTTGGCCAGGCTGGTCTCGAACTCTTGACCTCAGGTGATCTGCCTGCCTCGGCCTCCCAAAGTGCTGGGATTACAGGCATGAGCCACCATGCCCGGCCAACCAGATGGGTTTTATTTAACCCTATATATCGTGACTTACTTTCCAGCCTGACTCTGGCATAACATTATGAAACAAGGAAGAAAATCAAAACACCCCAAAAACATGTTTCTTTGCCATATTTTGAAATGGCCCCTGCAAAGCTGTTCTTTGTGGGGGAAAATTTGCATCTGTAAAGAATCTCAGTTAACATAGCCAGATCTTTTTCTTCCAGACCCTCCCAATCCTGAAGAGATTAATTAAGATCTGAATAGGAAATTGGTCACCTATTGTCTCTAAGGGCAGCCACTATA
The DNA here is from genome assembly GCF_029281585.2 of Gorilla gorilla gorilla. NCBI lineage: Eukaryota > Metazoa > Chordata > Mammalia > Primates > Hominidae > Gorilla > Gorilla gorilla. The sequence continues at coordinate 6,754,160 of NC_073233.2, read as the reverse complement.
AGACTTCAAAAGAACTTTGGTCTCCACAATCTTTATTTTTTATTTATTTTTTTGAGACGGAGTCTCTTGCTTTGTCACCCAGGCTGGAGTGCAATGGCACGATCTGATCTTGGCTCACTGCAACCTCCGCCTCCCGGGTTCAAGCGATTCTCCTGCCTCAGCCTCCTGAGTAGCTGGAATTTCAGGCACCCACCACCACGCCTGGCTAATTTTTGTATTTTTAGTAGAGATGGGGTTTCACCATGTTGGTCAGGGTGGTCACGAACTCCTGACCTCATGATTCGCCCGCCTTGGCCTCTCAAAGTGCTGGGATTACAGGTGTGAGCCACCACGCCCAGCCCTTTTTCTTTCTTTTTTTTTTTTTTGAGATGGAGTTTTGCTCTTGTTGCCCAGGCTGGAGTGCAATGGCGCGATCTCGGCTCACCGCAACCTCTGCCTCCTGGGTTCAAGTGATTCTCATGCCTCAGCCTCCTGAGTAGCTGGGATTACAGGCATGCGCCACCACGCCTGGCTAATTTTGTATTTTTAGTACAGACGGGGCTTCTCCATGTTGGTCAGGGTGGTCTCGAACTCCTGACCTTGTGATCCGCCCGCCTTGGCCTCCCAAAGTGCTGGGATTACAGGCATGAGCCACCGCACCCGGCCACAATCTTGATCTTAACCTGAACACTCCTTTTCTACCAATCCCAAGTCTTTAGACAAACTCAACCAATTGTCAACAAGAAAATGTTTAAATTCACCTATAGCCTGGAACACCGCTGCCCCTCCCCCCACCCCCCCACCCCCCCCACCCCCCCGCCACCCCCAGCTTTGTGTTGTCCCGCCTTTCTGGACCAAACCAATGTATGTCTTAAATGTATTTGATTGATGCCTCATGTGTCCCTAAAATGTATAAAACCAAGCTGCGCCCTGAACCCCTTGGGTATATGTTCTCAGGACCTCCTGAGGGCCGCACCACAGGCCATGGTCACTCATATTTGGCTCAGAATAAATCTCTTCAAATATTTCACAGAGTTGGACTCTTTTCGTTGACACTTGTATTGATCTATGTCTTTGCCTGCAACTTCTGTCTCCCTACAATGTATAAAACCAAGCTGTAGCCCAGCCACCTTTGGCACGTTTGCTGGAACTCTGGAGGCTGTATCATGAGCCGTGGTCAGTCATATTTGGCGCAGGACAAACCTCTTTAAATACTTTACAGAGTTAGCTTTTTTCATCCTGACCAACATGGTGAAACCCCGTCTCGACTGCAAATACAAAAACTAGCCGGGCGTGGTGGCGGGAGCCCGTAGTGCCAGCGGCTCGGGAGGCTGAGGCAGGAGAATCGCTTGAACCCGGGAGGTGGAGGTTGCTGTGAGCCAAAATCACGCCACTGCACTCCAGCCTGGGCGACAGAGTGAGACTCTGTCTCACAAAAAAAAAAAAAAAAACAAAAAACAAAAGAAAAAAAGTCACCCCTCTGCTAACTGAGGTGAATGCATATCTGGTTGCCTCCTTTGGAGAAGCAAGTCAGAAACTCAAAAGAATGCAACCTTTGTCTCTTATCTACCTGCGACCGGGAAGCGCCTCCCCACTTCGAGTCTTCCCTGCCTTGCTTTGCATTGTCCTGCCTTTCCAGACTGAACCAATGTTCATCTTACGTATGTTGACTGATGTCTCCTGTGTCCCTAGAATGTATAAAACCATACTGTGCTCCGACCACCTTGGGTACAGATCCTCAGGAGCTCCAGAGGCTGTCACAGGCACATCCTCAATCTTGGCAAAATAATCTAAATTAACCGAGACCTGTCTCAGATATTTGGGGTTCACAGGCTCAAGCACAGCAGCAAGGAACCCCCCACCCAACCATCCCCTGCAGGTGGTGAGTGTGCGTCCTGGAGGAGGGACGGCAGCTCGGTCCTGGGCACTCGGGAGTGTGGCCGACTGGGAGACGGGGAAGCTGAGCCTTCTGGCCCGGTGCAGTTGCCACCACTGCTCGGGGGAAGGCTTGGCAGAGGAGGTTGGGAGGGAGGATCCAGGGTCTATTGTGGGTAGAGGTCCACAGAGCAGGAGTTGCGTGTGTGTGTCCAGAGCTGGGGACCAAGCCAATGTCTTTGGGGGGAAGTCTGGGCTGAAGACATAAATGTGGGTCGTCAGCACACACAGGCATCTACAGCCAGAGACAAGACTGGGGCGGACCTTGAGCCCTAAACAGGACCACTCACCACAGACATTCTGGGATCAGGGAGGGCAGCCGAGGAGGCTGAGGGGAGTGTCCACCACAGGCGCCTACAGGCTCCCTGCATCCCGACACCAGTGTTAACAGCTGTTGCTGGTCCCTAGGGGTCCCCCTGCCGGCTCCTAACAGGCTGCACCCCCTGGCTTTCCCCCCACGTGGTTCTCTCCTTCTCTCGCGCGCCCTCCGACAGCCGCCCTCCCTGTCCCCCTTGCAGGGATGCCTGCGCTCCTAGGGCCTGGCGCTGGTGCTCTGAGAGTGTTAGGGGCAGAGTTGAGTTCTGAGAATGAAGAGGCTGCAGTTTCAGCAGCTCTGGTTCTGAGGAGGGGGCTCCTGTACATCCCTGAATTATGAGGCCCATGGCCCTGAGGCGGCACCGCCAACTCTTCTTGGCCTGGAGGGAGGGGGCTCTGGCCAGTGGTCTGCCCACTGCCCACTTGGCCAGCAGCCTTTGATGGGGGTGGGGGGATGGGTGGGGGTCTCTGCCACTGCCTGGCCGTAGCCTTCCAAGCAGGGGGCTCCCTGATGGGATGTCTGTCAGGAGGGACCCTGCTGGGTGGTCCAAGGCAGCCTCGGACAGGGGCTCCCTGGGGTGGGGGCTAAGGGGCGGGCCGCACCCTCGGCCTGCAGGCTGTAATTTGTGTTATATATAGCGTTGAGGGGCTGGGCCGGGAGGGCGACAGGGCTATAAGTGAGCGGGTGCCCACCCTCCCAGCACCAGTCTGAGTGTGGAAGAGACGGCGCTGGAACCCATGGACACGGCGTATCCCCGCGAGGACCCCCGGGCCCCCACGCCCAGCAAGGCCGGTGCCCACACAGCCCTCACGCTGGGGGCCCCACACCCCCCGCCTCGAGACCACCTGATCTGGTCGGTGTTCAGCACCCTCTACCTGAACCTGTGTTGCCTCGGCTTCCTGGCGCTGGCCTACTCCATCAAGGTGGGCAGGGGCCCTACCGAGGTTGCGGGGGAGGCTCCACTACTCCATCAAGGTGGGGGGAAGGGGGGAGGGATGGGGAGCTCCGTGGGGGGTCCTTGCCGTGCTGGGGGCGGCGGGGGGCTCTGCTTGTCCGTGAGGGGCTCTGTGGGCACCGCTATCAGTATGGCCGGGAAAGAGCTCCTCACGAAGGCAAGGCCGGGGGGCTTCTCTGTTAAACATGGGGCCTCTTCTTAAGGGGGTCTGGCCCATCCAAGAGCACAGAGGCCATTGGGAGGCACCCACAGAGGTCTCTGCAATCAAGAGGGGGTTCACATGCTGTGGGCTTCTGGAACAGAGGTCCCTTTGACTTCAGCTCCTGGCTGGCAGGGTGGGGGGTGTCTCAGCACCCTGGGGGACCCTCACCCATAGAGAGCTCTGATAGGCTGACACTGGCCTGGGATGGCCCCTGGGTCCATAGCTGGGGCCCCAAGGAGTATCTCCTCAGGCCACACCCCTCCATCCAGATTTTGGGTGCAGTAGGGGCCTTCCAGGTGCCCAGGGTGGGGGTGGGGAAGGGCCCCCAGGCCCCGAGGACACATAGAGATCTGGCCCTGTGGTCTGGTCTCTCTGCAGGCCCGAGATCAGAAGGTGGTTGGTGACCTGGAAGCGGCCCGGCGTTTTGGCTCCAAAGCCAAGTGCTACAACATCCTGGCCGCGATGTGGACGCTGGTGCCGCCACTGCTGCTCCTGGGGCTGGTGGTGACTGGTGCCCTGCACCTGGCCCGGCTGGCCAAGGACTCTGCCGCCTTCTTCAGCACCAAGTTTGATGACGCGGACTATGACTGACAGGCTGGGTCCTGATCTGGGGCACTAGCCCCAGGACACTGACCCCAGGCTGCTGCCCCTGGGGCCCAATACTGACTCCCCGGAGCCTGGCCCTCCTTCTGTGGGGCCTCCATCCCTGCCCCATCCTGATCCTGGGGCCCTCCAGCCCCAACATGGGCACCTAAGGCTGAACCAGTCAGACCCCAGGGTCTTCACCCTACCCTGAGAGTTCCCGGGCCCTAACTCTGCCCCCGATCCTGCCCCTCCCTCCTCACACTCCAGGCCCCTCGGTTCCACGATTAAAAGTGCCTGATTCCAGAAAGTGCCTCCTGGCCTCTTTCCTGCCTAGCGTGGGGGAAGGAGCTGCCCTAGGGACCACCAAAGCCAAATGCCACAGGGCCAGCCCCCAGAGTCAGTGGCGGGAGCGCCCCCCGCAGCTCAGCAGCCCTGCTTGGCCCCAACTGTCCCCTTCTCTCAGCCACTGGGCGGCCTGTGGCTTACGGGGCGGAGGCCCAGAGTATTTTAGACTAAGTTTGAGAGCCCAGGCCTTTGATCTCTGCTGCTCTGTGGTTTAGCGGCCTGTGCTCCAGAACATCATGGGTGCGTCCCAACCCCACGTGTGTCCACCCCATCTCTCTGTGCGCATGTGTGTGCGTGCTCAAAGTCTGCGTGAGAGTCCGTGCCTGTGCGTGGGCTCCATCTGCGGTCTAGTGTACACCTCCTTCCGTCTGTCCCCATGACCCTGTGTGCCCCCTTAATTCTGAGAAATCCCAGTCCCCACGGTGGTTTCCCTCCCTCCTGGGCCAGTGAGGGTGGCTGGAAAGGCAGGGCGGGGACGATCCCATGGGTGGGGCCGGACACACACACATACACATGTGGGAAGGATAGCAGCTTCCCTTTTTCTCTCTCTCACACACACACACACACACACCCCAACCAAACTATATCCAGAAAGGCAGAAAATGGGCATGTGTGCAACATTCTCTGAGTCCCCTGGTGCTGGGTGCATGTTCTCATATTATTTTACCTGCGTTGTGTACCACAGCCTCCCCACACACCCACCACAGCCTGGTGATGGGATAGGGTCAGGGACATGCACACTGTGAGGCTGCAGGGAGGCCCTGGGGCCTCGCTGAGGCCAGCCATTGCCGGGAGGTGGTGGTTAACAGCAGAGTGGCCCAGGGTTCTGAGCACCCCACTCCGGGGCCCTTCCCTTCCCGGGGAATCGCCGTTGCCTGCTCTTCCTGGGCTGTGGGCAGGAATCTTTTGGTCTACTCGGAGCCCTGGGCAGCACCCCCTATCTGTGATATGCCTGCAGCCAACGGCTGGCGTGGCAGGGACTCTGAGGGCAGGCCCAGCCAGCCCCGGAGGCAGAGGTGTGTGGAGGCCATGCTGGGCGCTGGAGACAGACAGGACCAGTCCCACGGTGGACCAAGGACAAGGGCAGTGTGCCCACCTGTGCTTGCCTTGGGATAGAGACAGTGTGCCAGCCCTGAGCCTCAGGATTGGCCTGAGAAGGGATCAAACTGTGTCGGGTGCAGAGACTGGGAGGGGGTCAGCCCATGTGTGGCTGGATACGTGTCCCCAGAGAAGAGACGGTCTGCCAGTCCCCAGGCTTACTGAGGGGCAGGGACGACCTGGTCCATTCCCGGTGCTGTGGGTGAGCCACCTTGGGGGAACGGTCACCAGCACCTCCCTGCCTCAGGCTCAGGCTCCTGGGCAGGCGATGAACCCTGACCAGCCCTGCCGGCACACGTGCACTGACCATCATGACCCCCCCAAAAGGGTCACCTCAGGATGTGCAGAGGTGGCCCCACACGCGTGTGGCACGCACGTGCAGCAGGCTTCAGGCCATATCTCTCCTGCAGGTGCAAGGCTACTGACCACCCTGACCTGACACCTGTGCCCACATCACCCTGGCTCTGGGGCTGCAAAGATGAACTCCTGCTGGGGCAACCGTGGCAGGGAGAAGGGGCCCATGCTTCCCTCGGGGAACCTGCCTCTGCCTCTCGCTGCCCAGCGACAGCATCGGATGGGACCCAGCTCTGCAGCTGAGGGAGCCTGTAGGGGCCAGGGGAGCCACGTGGAGGCGTCATGCTGCATTCTGCGAGACTCCTGCCCGGCACTGGACTGCATGCCGGGCTGCCCCCTGACCCACAGCCCCTCTCCACTGTGGCCATGAGCCCCAGCAAGCAAGCTGCCATAAGACACGCGGTGTCCACAGGTCTCAGCCTTCTGCACCCTACACGGTTCCTGTCAGGGGAGCCGACCTCTGAGTGCTGGTCTCGGCCGCGGGTGTGCTGCAGCACATGCCTCCCCCACACGCTGCTTCTGGCAGCCGCTGAGGGTGGCAGAGACAGCAGACAGGCCTTGGGAGACCCAGGCATCCTGGCCCCCAGACCCTAGAGCTGCCTGAAAGATGTTTCCACAGGTGTCCTTGCCTCCTTCCCTCCCTCCCTGAGTCTCCATCCAAACCTCTGCTGTCCTCCGAGGACAGACAGGGTGCAGCGGCAACACCAGAGCAGGAGGGAGATGCAGACGCGAGGGGAGCCATGTTCCTGGGCGCGAGCCTCAAACTTCCTGTGCTTCCCGACCCAAGTGAAAGGAGAAATGGGACCCGGGGCGTGGCCCTCACTTCAGAAGGAAGCACAGCGTCTCCTCAGAAGAATAATGTTCTTCCCAGCACCAAAGCTTTAATTCCTCAGGCTGACAGCGGTGCAGGGGGCCTGGTCCTCATCAGGGTTTCAGCAGCAGATGCCATCACATCTTGTTCTTGGGAAACTGCTGACGACCGAACCCTGGGGCTGAGCTCCCAAGACAGAGGCTGGGCAGGGCCAGGGCCTTGAACCCATGCACACCTGGCTCCAGTCCCTCTGGCTGGTCCGTGGAGAGCGCTGGGGTCTCGCCCTCAAATCCCTCTCCTGTTCTCTGGTGACTTCCCACTTCCCACTCCCCCACCTCTGTCCTCACAAGCGGCGTGGCTGAGGGAAGAGAGCCATCCCACCCCACGCTGTAGCAGAGGCTGCCCAACCTGATTAAAGCTGCCCAGAGTCAAGAGGAGCCTGGGATTGAGACTAAGTCCCCTCAACTGCATGACATGAAAAGTTCCTTTTTGGCAAAGCTGCACCTGAGAGTCCTGAGGAATTCTGAAGAGGCCGAGTCCCCGTCCTTCGTGCCCCTTATCCCTGCTGTCCACGCTGAGGCCTGTGCCTGCCTCTCTGCCTTCTCAGCAGAGTGGCCGGCCGCTGTGACCCTGGCTCTCAGGAGAGTGGGGGATGAGAGGCCAGAGGTGATGCAGGCTCAGGGATGAGAGGCCAGAGGTGATGCAGGCTCAGGGATGAGAGGCCAGAGGTGATGCAGGCTCAGGGATGAGAGGCCAGAGGTGATGCAGGCTCAGGGATGAGAGGCCAGAGGTGATGCAGGCTCAGGGATGAGAGGCCAGAGGTGATGCAGGCTCAGACCCTGGCTCTCAGGAGAGTGGGGGATGAGAGGCCAGAGGTGATGCAGGCTCAGACCCCGGCTTCAGGAGCTCGGGGTGGGGCCGTGGGACGGTGCGCGATAGCATCAGTCCACAGGGGCAGGCAGAGGCGGCGTGGGGATGCCATGGGGAAGCCACCTGCCCACGGGGGTCCACGGGAGTCCAGGCTACAGGCAGAAAGCCCTGAACTCAGGCCAAGCAGCATGGACCTTCCCTGAGAGCCTGGCTGCAGGTGAGGGATGGCAGGCTAGGAGGGTGCCCAGGAGGGGTGGGTGCAGACGTGGCCAGAGGGAAGGCCCAAGAGACGTCTCTGAAGCCACCGTTCCTGATTATTCAGAGGCAGGGTCCACAGTGAGTGACTCGGTGGGGCTGGAGGAACCCAGGGTGACCCAGAGGGGGCTCTGGAGCGGGTCCCTAACATCTGAAAAAGTCCTCCCAGGGAACTCGGAGCTGGAACTTCCAGGCAGCTTCGGGGGTGACATTTGTATCCGGCCAGCCGAGCGGGGAAAGGAGACCTTGTGTCCTGCAGGGAGAGAGGCAGCCTGGGGGTGAGAGGGCAGTCTGGGGGTGAGGGACAGCTTGGGGTCGCAGGCACCTGGGCTGTTGGGGGCTGTTCTACCTGGCAACAGGGAGAGCCGGGACTGGGATGGCCACAGCTCAGCCTCCAGGTGAGGAGCCCAGGACCCTGCTCGAGCTGTGACCTCCACGGTCACGGAGTCCTCGGAAAAAGAGAAGTTGAGCTTGTTCCCCTGGTAGAAGATGCCGGAGATGCTCACTCTGGAGATCCCCGACAGACACACAGGGTCAAAGGTCACACCCGCTCGGGTGACCCTGTGGGAGGAGAGGTTTGTGAGGTGGCAGGTGGGGGCATGGGCTGCCCTCTGCCAGGCTCTGCACTTACCTGAACCCCGTGCACCCGAAGACCACCGCCTGCAGGAAGCCCCCCATGCCTGTCAGGAAGTTCACAGCGCCTGACCCGTCTGCATTCTCCGTCCACACCTGCAGGGGCAAGGGCAGCTGACACCAGGACCCCCAGGACACCGTCCTCTCTGGGCTGCTGTCCCAAGATCCGGCAGGAAGCTCCAGGGGTGCACCCTGCTGTGCCTGCTCTGAGGCTGGGCTCCACTCCCACCACAAGGGGCCCAGTGGGAGGCAGGTGTGGCCAGGCTGACCTTGAAGGGTTCAGCCATGTTGGCAAAGCTCCTGTCCAGGAGGCCCCGGGCCCGCACTGCGTCCTTCAGCTCCATCCAGCCCACAGCAAACATGCTCTGGGGTCAGAGGTAAGAGGACACACAGGGGTGACGCCCACTGCGTGGGCAGAGAAGACTGAGGCCAATGGGGTAGGAACTCCACAGCCCCAGGGTGCTCACCCAGGTCATGGCGGGGCCCTGGGGGGACGTCACAGCCTCGTAAATCTCCAGATTTTTCCTGCGAACATCAGGACTCAGGGAGAAGGGGACTGGGTATCCCAGGAGCACGACGTCTGCCTGCTTCACCACCTCTCCTACAGGGAGGTGCCGCTGACTGGGAGGTGTTCCAGGACAGACTCGAGGGTCTCGACGGCAGGGGAGGAGCCCTTGAAGGGGTCCACTCACCAGGCTCATACCCGTCGAACTCCGGGTGGAAGTTCTGCTCCACGTCAAAGGGTACCTTGATCTTGTTAGCCACCGCCAGCCACTGGCTGGGGATGGGCAGACCCAGGTCCTGGGCCAGGGCAGCAGCAAAGCGCAGGCTGGAGGTGGAGGTAGGTGGGGGAGGCTGCAACCCCTACACTTCCAGCTGCTGCCTGCCTAGTGGGGGCACCGGGGCAGGTCTCCAGCTGGGGCGCGGGTGGGGTGAGGTGAGGGGATCTTGTGTCTGACCTGTTCTGGACCAGGACGTTGGTGTACACAGAGTTGTTGACCCCTGAATGGTACTCGTCGGGGGACATGACTCCTGGACACACAAGTCCAAGATGGTGCTCAGTGCAGAGTCTCAGAGGCCTTCCCTCCACGCCGGTGGTCAGCGTGGGGCTGGCACACGTGAGGTGTCTGAAAATCATCTGCTGAGTCTGGGAGCATCCACCCTTCCTCCCCGAGCCCCTCCCCACCATGGCCCTCACCCCTCAGGTGGTACTTCTCCTCCCTGGGGCTCCACTCAACACGACTGCACCAAAACTCGGCCACAGCCCTGACCACGTCCCAGCCACCAGCCTCTCGAAATAGCTGCAGGTCCTGGGGAGCAGGAGGCGGCACAGAGGCCAGGGCCCCAGTCACTCTCATTCCCAGTGGCCTGTCTGTGCCCAGAAGCAAGGCCTGGCACTGAGACACCTGTCCTCAGCCAGCTTCCCAGGACCGGCCCCAAACAGGAAGCCACGAGGAGTGGGGGCTACACCAGCTGCCTGGCCACACTTGCAGGAATGGTGGGCACGTAGCACCTCACCTGGGTGGTATGGTAGTACAGCTCGAAGGCCAACACCACGGCCCCATTGACGTGGACCTCCTGGACTCCGTAAATGTCCTCAGGGCAAACCTCTAGGCCGGAGTCTGCACTCTCCCAGGCAAACTTGGCTCCCTGAGGGGTTGGGAGGGGGGCAGACTTGACCTTGTTGGAGGGGAGCAGTGGCCCCCCAACTTTCCCATGCCCTCGCCCTGGAGGAGCGGGGGCACGGCCTGCGCCAGGTACCCTGGTGGGTGCTACTGCTAGAAGGCCCACTGCACGTCCTCACGGGGCCAGGTGGCTTCTGCCCAGTTCTCACCGAGTGCTGACCCTGGTGCAGGGCAGCAAGGGCACCCCAGGGGGTCCTGGGCCAAAGCAGGGTCCCAGCCCGCTGCAGTTCCCACCTCCTCTCTCTCAGGTGCGGGCTGCAGGGCACTGCTGAGGCCCCACAAGCCGCAGGGTGGGGAATCTAGGATGTCCCAGCTTTGTCCAGAGGGGGCCTGGGGAGAGGGATACAGGCCTGGGAGGGGTGTGGGGGCCGCAGGCCCTGCAGGGCCCTATGCGCCAGTGCCCCAGGTCCCCTCACCTGGTAGCCCAGGTTCTGGGCGTTCTCCAGGGCCCCGTCCAGCGTGCGGATGCGGTACTCCAGGATGGCCCTGGCGGCTTCTGGGTGGAACATCAGGATATTCGGGAACATCCAGAGGTCCTGAAAGCACGGTCCCTCGTTCTAGTGCCAGACAGGCCGTCACCGCTCCCGCCCCTCCTGGCCACATTCCGCCCCGGCAGAGCTCCATCGCTGGCGTCTTCTGGGTTCCTCCTCTGCTGCCCACTCAGATCTGCAGGCCCTCCCCACCTGCCCACCCAGTTCTGTCTCCAGCCCAGACGCTCCTGGAGTTCTGGTGCTCAGCCCCACACTTCACCTCCCCAGCCGGCGTTTGTGTGGCCTCAGAGGCTCCAGCCCGAATATGCGCATGGGCAGCTTCAGGCCGGCAGTGAATGACTCGGCCTCTGAGAGCCTCATCAAAGAAACGGCCACAGTGGCAGCACCGGGAGGCTCAGACAACGATGGAGCAGCCCCAGCACAGTCACTCTCGACACCTCCACGCCCAGCAGCCATCATGCCCCTCCACTCTGTGCCCTCAGTGTCCCCGTCACCCCCGTCGGCCTCCAGTACCGGGCTCCACGCAGCCCCACAGGCCTTCCCAGTCCCCACAGGTCCCCGTCCTGATAGGTCCCTGGAGCTCTACTGGCCCTCAGGTAAACTCCAAGCGCCACACTACTGTCTACAAACAATCTGGACCTGCAGCCCTTCTCGCCTTGGTGGAGGCCCCTCCCCATGCTCTGGAAAGTGCCTCAGGCCCTCTCAGCTCTGGTCTCTGCACCTTCCATTCCCTTCACCTAGATCACTCCTCTACCAAACTCCTGCACACCTTCCAGGCCTCTTCCCTTTTGCCACAGTCCCTGTGCTTCCCCAACCATAGCCCTGGTCCCAGGGAGGGCAGAGACCGTGGACCTCCACGTGTCGCCTGCTGTGTGGCTGGTGCTGGGTGTACAGTGCTCACCTGGTCCCAGAAGACGTGGCCCCAGTAGCATTCCTCACGGCTCCCATTGGAGAGGCCCCCAGGACTGAGGCCATGGCAGATGTATCCTGGGGCCTTGGGCTGGGGCAGGGCACTGAGCAGGTAGTAGAGGGAGCCACGCAGGGCCTGGCGCAGCGGCAGGGGCCCCACCACGTCCAAGCCACATTCTACCCAGAGTTGGGCCCAGGCCTGTGCGTGAGCCGTGTACAGAGCTCCCCTGGCCTGCAGCTGCAGGGCTTCAGTGAGGCAGGCCTGAGCCTCAGCCTGGCTGCCGCCCACCGCCGTCAGGAAGTCCCACGTCCTAGCCTCCTCACCTTCTCCAAGGGTCAGATCTGGGGGTGCTGGTGTCCACAGCATGTGTACCTCTTGCTGTGGCCCCCCGGGCTGCTCAGGGGTAAGAGTGTGGCCATACAGGTACCTGTGAGAGCGTGGCCATGCCTCAGGGATGAGCTCCCTCCCTGGACTCCCTGGCTGCAAATCCAGCCCCCTCCTTACCGGGCTCCCTGGAAGTCAGGACCCTGATGCAGGTCCAGGTCTGGGCTTTCTGGGGAGAAGGCTGACCGCAGGAGCAGCGTGATGGGCCCGCTCCCCGGGGCCAGGCGGGCGATGGACACTCGGAAAGCCAGCACGTGGGGCAGCGTGCGATGCGCATAGATGCACTGGGAGGCCCGGAAGCGGGGGCCCTCCAGGGTGTGAAGAAAGGAGCCTGGGGAGGCAGAAGCGAAGGCAGGTGGGTTGCCAAGCTATGGCCTCTCTGGGGCAGGAGCCGACCACCCGACCGCTGCCTCTCCCCACAATGAGGCGGGTCCCTCTGGGCCCTCGGCTGCTTGTTCCCGCTACAGCTGCACAGGAGGCCTCCAGGCGGAGGGAAGGGGGGACCCTGCGGGCCTCTGGGGCCTCCTGTCTTAGTGAGACTTCCTGTGTAAACTCAGGAGGTGCTGGTGGGATTCGATGCTGCCGTTGCCCCACCGACCTGGAACAATGCCTGGGGCAGGGGTGAGGCAGGCCAGGTGGCGCTACCTGTGTTGGTGTCCAGGGCAAAGGTCTCGGTCAGCTGCTCCCCCATCCCTGCAGGGGCCTCCAGCCGGACGTTGAGGGGGCTGGGCAGCATGGCCCGGTGCGTGTCCCCGCCAGCCCCATTGTACACGCCGCTCACGTGCAGCGTGTCGTGAAACACTCGTGTGCCCAGGTATGCGTTGGTCACAGTGGCCAAGAGACGGGGGTCACTGGGCAGAGAGTGGGCAGCAAACGTGGTGGGGTCCTCGCCGGCGTCCTCCATGGAGCTGCTGGGCCTGAGCGGCCTGATGGGGTGTCAGGGGCCGCGGGACTGGCTGGGCCTCCCTCTTGAGACCGTCTGTAATCCCCTGAAGCCTCCCTCAGAACTGGGGGGAGGTGCCGAACCAGCTGGGCAGCCCCGATTTTCCTGAGGCCCCTCCTAGACGGGGCCTCCCAGGAAAGGAGCTCAACTCTCAGAGGGGCTCAGACCCCAAAGGTTGATCTCCAGGAACCCAGCAGAGCCCCCGAGTGTGTCTCTCCCACCTGGTACCTTAGAATTCCAGTCCTAACCCTGCTTTCCAAACGCACCCCCCCACAACCCCGGTCTTGCCCCCACCCTCTGTGGTCGGGACCTGCGTCTGTTGGTGGCAAGCGGGGGCGGGGGGGCGGGGGCGGGTGTGTGTGGAGGGTGAGGGGGGCGCTGGGCGGGATGGGGGAGGGAGTCTGGGGCTGCCGGGGCGCCGGGCGGGTGGGGGTCTCGGGGGTGTAGGCGACTGGGGCAGGCGGGGGTGGGGTAGGGAGGATGGGGCGACTGGGGGCTGGAGCGGCGGGGGCTGGGGGGACGGGCCGGGGCGGTCGGGAGCTGCGGGGCGGGGGCCTCTGGGACTCACCGCAGCCCCACCCGGTCGCCGGGCGCCAGCGTGGGAACCTGCGTCCCTCTGCTCCACGCCAGGGCCGGGAGGAAGCAGGAGCCGCCCGGCTGCCGCGCCACCAGGAAGGTCCGCGGTCCCCGCCCCGAGGGCCCGGGCGGTCGCTGGGCGGCGGGGGCGGTCGCTGGGCCGGGCCCGGGGGCGGGACGTGGACTCGCGGCTGCAGCCCCGGCTCCCCTCGGTCCCCGCTGGCAGGGGCCGTGCGGGTCGCGTCCGGGGGCCTGGCGTTCCCTGCACGAAGCGCCCTGAGTGAGCAAAGCTCGAGCCTGGACCCCGAGCTGCGTCCCGGGGCGGCTGTGGGTGGGGCCCGCGGGCCGGGGATTCCCTCCCGCGCCTCCTCCCTCCGCCCGCGCGCCCCCGGCCGCCTCCACCTGGGTCCTCGCCTCGCTGTTGCCTGAGGGCTCGGGGGCGGGGGGGCTCCGATGCCAGCGAGACCCCAGCCCAAGCCGGCGCCCGGGTTCTCGACACCGTCCGGAGAAAGAACTCGGGGTCGGGTCAGAAGGAAGCGAGAGGCTGGAAGCGAAGCGAAGGCACAGACCCGCCGCGCTCGGCGGAGCTTGGGTTTCCTACTCGGGGGGCGGAATAATCTTTAGGGATTCTGGAAACGAAGGGGATTTCAGGGAACCCCGGCCCCCGCCGCGACTGCCCCTTCTCCCTTATTTGGGGTTTTGCCGGGAAGGCTCATGGACGTCTCACTCGCACGGGTTTCTGGCCATTTTCTCGCTCTCGTTTTGGGTTTTCTGTTAAACTGCGGTCCCTTTGCCTCGGTCCTGGTCCAGCTGCTGCTTGGGTTTTCCATCCTCCTGAGACCACCGGTGCGATTCCCAATTCCCATCTCAACGCCACCGCCCACCCGGACACCGCTGGGCTCAGCCCTGGGCCCGCTCGTCCCTGTATCTCACGCTCCCTGACCCGGCCTCAATGTCCTGACCACTCGGTGCAGCCGGAGACGCCGGGGTCCAACACGTGCTGGGAAGCCTGCTGCTCCCACAGAGTCCCCAGCACAGGCGAGGACGACTCCACCTGTCCTGCTGCCCAGGCCGTGAGCCCCGGTTTCTCTCTGTCACCCACACGGCTTCCACCCTATGGACAGGCCCTGTGGCTCCACCTCCAACACGCCATGGGCCCACACCTCCTCCTGGAGTGGCTCAGTCGCTCCCAACTTATGCCTTTGTTGTGAACAGACACCCCCACAACATTTAAGGCAGACCCTGCACTCTGCCCAGAAGGCAGCCATGGCGCCCAACTCACGGAGGACGATCCAAAAGCTCTCCTCACACAAGCTGCACCCGCAAACCACCTCCTGCACCTGCCTGGGTTCCCTGACCTCATCTCCTCCCCCTCCCCTACTCCGCTGCGGCTACCTGGCTTCCTTGCTGCTTCTGGAACTTTCCAAGCACGCAAGCTCCACCCGCAAACCCCTTCCTGCACCTGCCTGGGTTCCCTGACCTCATCTCCTCCCCCTCCCCTACTCCGCTGCGGCTACCTGGCTTCCTTGCTGCTTCTGGAACTTTCCAAGCACGCAAGCTCCACCCGCAAACCCCCTCCTGCACCTGCCTGGGTTCCCTGACCTCATCTCCTCCCCCTCCCCTACTCCGCTGCGGCTACCTGGCTTCCTTGCTGCTTCTGGAACTTTCCAAGCTCCCCGCCTGGCTTGCTCTGGCAGCATTATTGTCTGAAGCCCTTTTTCTCAAGACCTCTTTGGGGCTTGCCCCCTCACTCCTTCGGGTTTTCAAATGCCCAGTCGTCAGTTAGACTTCCTCAGACCCCCGTTTCATGCAACAGAAAACCCTGCGCTCCATCCATTCCCACCAGCCCCAGGCTCTGCCTTACTTTCCTCCGCAGCATTTATCTGCCCCGCCTCTTAATCTTTATTACATTGTTACTTGTTGATGCATCATAGGCCTTTTTTTTTGTTTTTGTTTTTTTGAGACGGACTCTCGCTCTGTCGCCCAGGCTGGAGTGCAGTGGCGCGATCTCGGCTCACTGCAAGCTCCACCTCCCGGGTTCGTGCCATTCTCCTGCCTCAGCCTCCGGAGTAGCTGGGACTACAGCGCCCGCCACCACGCCCGGCTAATTTTTTTGTATTTTTAGTAGAGACGGGGTTTCACCGTGTGAGCCAGGATGATCTCGAACTCCTGACCTCGTGATCCGCCCGTCTTGGCCTCCCAAAGTGCTGGGATTACAGGCTTGAGCCACCGCGCCCGGCCACATCATAGGCCTATTGATTGTGGTTTGTAGTTATGTATCAGATACACATTTATTTATTACTTATTAGTGATGGGGTCTCTTTCTGTGGCCCAGGCCAGAGTGCGGTGGCAAAATCATATTAGGTTGGTGCAAAAGTAATTGCGGTTTTTGCTTACTTTCCAACCAACCTAATAGCTCACTGCATCCTCGAACTCCTAAGCTCAAGCCTCGAACTCTTGCCTCAGCCTCCTGAGTATCTGGGACCACAGGCATGCGCCACCACACCTGGCACACGTATACATATAATATACGTACTTGTGCTATTGCGTTGTGTATCACATACATATGTGTTGTGTATGTATCATATCATATATATATTTATTGTATTACACTGTGTATCATATAGGTGTTTGTCTTCTTACCTAGAATGTCACCTCTAGGAGGACAGGGGTTTTTGTGTTTTGTGAAATGAAGAAATGGAGTTAGAAAGTGGATTATAGTAGGGGATTTCCCCTGGGCAGTGATGGGGCTGAATCCAGAGTCTCCCCCACCTCCCCACTCAGACTGGAGTCTCAGCAGCCCAGCAGGGTTGAGCAGAGAAAACTCCAGGATTCGAGGACTGTCCGCTGCGGGTCCTGTCCATCAGGGCCCCTGTCGCAGCACTTTCTGCAGTCAGGCTGCCCCCTGAGACTCACTTTCCTCATTGGGGAACCGGGGGCCACCATCCTGCCCTGTGAAAGTGGAATGCTGGAAAGATTGTGAGCACCGACCTGTATTGTACCACGCCTGGCCAGGTGTAATAGAAACCAACAGAAATGAGTCCACAGGGGAATTTACCGTCAGTGCATGGGGGCTGCTCACCCACCGTGTGGTCATGCCTCCCACCCAGCACGGGGGTTCTGCGCTGTCTCCACCTGCCCTAGTCTCCCTTCCTAAAGATCTCAGACACTGGACGCCTCTGGGCCTGGGCCATAGCCTCAGGGATGGTCTCATTCCTAACAGGGAGGGACGGTGAACTGCCTACCTCCAGTCTACATGGGCATAGTTCTGGGGGCTGTTGGGCCACACTGCAGATGGGGATCAGGCAGTGAAGGGTCATTCTGCCTCCGGGTAGGTGCTTAGTTAATTGGAGCTCTCGCCGTCATTATTGTGGCTTGGGGTCGGGAGGTGTCTTCAAGGGGAATGGCTGGAGGGTCTCAGGAGAGGAAGGTGGGTGGAGTAGTGGTGGGGCTGGGGGAGAAGGGGTCTCCCAGGTGTGGAGAGAGGGGCAGGTCCTGGGCCTGTCCTGGACGGGGCAGGGTGCCGTGTCTGGGCCTCCCACATGCCTGTCTGGGGCCTCTCGGCTCAAAAGTTTCCCAGAGGCCAAGAGCAATATCCTCCCGCCCTTGGAATGGGCCGTTCTCTCCACAGGGACTTTGACTAGGGTCTTCCACCCTGCTCTGGCCACCAGGGCCTCAGAAGGTCGAGATGAGTTCCTTGGGAGGTTGTGGGTGGCCGTCCAGCGCTGGGTGTGTGATGACCAGATCCGGCTTTGCTCTCTTCACAGCCTGAAGCTCCTGTAGTGACTGCTCGCTCAGCTCCACAGAGGCCAGACTGCAGCCACACACAGAGCAGAAGCGGGGTCAGCGGTGGGGGAAAGCAGCCAGGGCTTGGGGGCAGTGCCGTGGGGGCGGCCGGGCCGCGGGCAGTGACGGGCAGTGCCGTGGGGGCGGCCGGGCTGCAGGCAGTGACCGGGCTGTCAGCTTGGCTGTGCCACAGACACTCAGGGACAGGTGGTGTCAGTTGAGAGGTTTGTCAGAGGCTGGGGGAGGGGGCAGAGGCCAGGCCTTGGGGGTGGCAAAAGGGTATCGGGGCCACTGGCCCAGGGTGCTGCCATGGGCACCAGACAACAGATGAACATTTGGTCAGACAAAGTGGTCAAGGCCCCGAGCTGTGGCCAGGGCTTCAGAGGGCAGGGCTGTCAGGGCTGGGCTCCCAGGTCAGTGTTTGAGCTCGGTCACATGGGAGGTCTCTGGGAGGGGCTCTTCTTCAGGGTCCAGGGGAAGCCCCCAGGCACCCTCCCCCTCCCCGGGTTGACAGGCTGTGTCCCCAGCACCCTTCCCACCCCTGCCTCCACCTGAGGGTCTGCAGGCCGCATCCCTGGTGCTGCAGGACTGCACACAGGTAGGTCACCATGGGGGCGGGCAGTTGGCAGCCGCTGAGATCCAGGGTGGTCAGGGCGGGGCTCTGCCGAAGCATACCCACCAGGTACTGGAGCCCTCGCTGGGGGTCAGGCAGCTGTACCCTGTGGGAGGGCCGACCTCAGGAGCTGCTGGGGTGGCGGGGGCATCCCACGGTCCCTCCCAGGCCAGGCCTCACCTGACCGTCTGCACCCTGCACTGCGGCCAGGCTAGGCCCTCACTCAGCATACGCAGTCCTGCCTCACTGAGCCTGTTGTGGAGGAGGCCCAGCTCCGTCAGTGTGGGGGCTGCCCTCAGGGCCTCAGAAAGGTCTCGGCAGACTGCGTCAGGGAGCTTGCAGTGGGACAGCCTGTGGTCAAGAAGCACAGAGATTTACCTGCAGGCGCCTCAGCCACCACACCACCTCCAACTGCACAAAATGCCCGCTGCCCAGTGGCCCAGGGTTCAGCTGAGAGATGTGTTGGTGCCACATCCTTCCCTGGACCCCGCAGAGCCCACCCTGCCCTTTGTCACCATGCACCCCTGGGGAGCTGTGTTCATTTCTCCCTGCGACACTCTCTACGAGCTCTTCGGAGAGCTGAGACGTGTTTCAACATGTTTGCCGCACAATCGTCCACCAAGATGAGGTGGCCAGCTCAGTTTATTTAGTCAGCTATTCCCTAATGGTTGGGTAGTTGTGTTGTTTCTCCCTTTTTTTTTTTCCATTATAAATAATGGTGTGCTGAACATCTTACTTTACCAGCAGAATTGCTGGGCCAAATGTGATCACCTTTTTGGCTCTTATGTTTATCTCCAGATTGCCACATCCCCCACCCCCATATCAAGCTAATTTGCCGAGTTGCCGTCAACGTAGGATGGACCTGTTTCACCATCAGTACTAGTTCCTAGATTTCCTCTTCCTTTCTGCTCACTTGGTGGTAGCTAAGAGTGACTGGCAAGTTATTGCCATGTAAGAACTGTACATGTGGCCGGGCGCGGTGGCTCACGCCTGTAATCCCAGCACTTTGGGAGGCAGAGGCAGGTGGATCACGAGGTCAGGAGATCGAGACCATCCTGGCTAACACAGTGAAACCCCGTCTCTACTAAAAATACAAACAATTAGCCGAGCGTAGTGGCGGGCGCCTGTAGTCCCAGCTACTCGGTAGGCTGAGGCAGGAGAATGGCGTGAACCCGGGAGGCGGAGCTTGCAGTGAGCTGAGATCACACCACTGCACTCCAGCCTGGGTGACAGAGCGAGGCTCTGTCTCAAAAAAAAAAAAAAAAAAAAAAAAGAACTGTACATGTGTAGCCACATTAAATCTCACCCCAACTCTCTGGATCTACTGGCTCCATTTCACAGGGGAGGAAATGGAAGCTCGGACAGATGGACTTGCCACTGGGCACGCAGAAGCAGGCTAGCGTTTGCAGACAGCCTGACCTTGGAGCCTGCGCTTGAACACCTTCCTCCACTGCTTCTGAGAACCCAGCAGTTTCCAACGGCAGCCTCCCTTCAGAAGGAAAATACACTCTTGTCTTCTTTAATCCCTCCCTCAGTGCGCTTAGCTGCTTTCCACTCACACCAGGACCAACCTTTTCCTACCAGTACCTAACCTGGTAATGAAGCCCCAGACCCTCATCCCCTCCTCCCTCTGCTCTGTGTGGGCAGAGCCTGCCGTCTGCAGCACCCACAGGCCTAAGGCTCTGGTCTGACCCCTCAGCCTTCTTTCCTAGGCCATACTTCTGTCTCTGCCCAGGGCATCCTGCTCTCAGCCCGCTCCATGGGAAGAGCTGGGGGTGTGGCCACTCACGTGAGGCTGCTCAGATGGCACAGTGGGTCAGTCATTGCCTGAAAGAGTGGATGAAGAAGGGAGGCTGGCAGTTGTTTTGTGGTGCCTCGAGAACTGCTGGGAGAGAGAGGAAGGTGAAGCCCACCCTGCTCCTCACAGTGCCTCCCGGAAAGGACTCCTGTCTATCTCTAGTGCTGGGGTCTCAGAGCTGCCCCTCTTCCTCACCTGCTTGCTGAGCCACCCCCTTCACACTCCCCCAACCAAACCCAGAGCAAAACCACTCGTCTGTGGCCCAGGCATCATCCCACTGGGGTGTCTGAGTGAGGTCAGTGGGACAGTATCACCCACATCCCCTACATGGGTCTTTGGGTCCCCAGGCCCAGCCCCTGCCAACACCGTGACATTCATCCTCTCAACAGATGCCAAGCCCCTGGGCAGGGGCTGAATTGGAGCTATATTCAAAGGAACTCTGGCAAAAGCCTTGCCCTGGAGGAGCCGAGGGTCTGGTGGAGGTGTGGGGCAGATGTCACAGCAGGGTGGTCAAAAGGGTGCTTCTGGAGCCAGCTGGGTCCCCAGCCAGCTGGGGGAGCCAGGGCAGACTTGCAGGACAGGCAGCAAACAGAGTATTCTAGGTGGAGGGAAGGGCAAGTGCAGAGGCTCTGGACAGAGGGCATCGTGTGTTCCAGAGCTTATTGTCAGAAAGTATAATGGGAAGAAGGGCTGGGCCAGAGCTGTAGGGCCATACTAGGAAGTTTTCATAGGTTGTGGGTGGCTGACGGTGGGCATGGTGAGGACACCCTGGGGAAGAAGATAGGAATTCAGTGGTTGCCTTGCAAGGAGGTGGTCAAAGCCTCCCCATTTGGGGAGCCAGGGTCTGGTCTGGAGGTGCGCCCCATGCCAGATGGACACTTGAGGTGCACAGGTTTGCACCGGCACACACACCTCACACACAAGAGAGCATCTCTGCCCTGGAGACGCACCTGCTGCCACCCAGGCTGGCCTGGAGCCGCTTCCCCAGGCTCTTCTTCTTCTTCTCCTGCGCAGCAACCAATCTGCAGCTGATCAGCCGCAGTGCCTGTCCAGCAGGGCAGCACCTCACGCAGTAGCTCAGAACAGCCACGTCCATGCGGCAGAAGCGCACTCGCTGCAGCGCCAGCTCCGGGAGCCGGCACAGGGCTTGGCGCACAAACGCGTCCTCCTGCGTCTCGTACAGGCAGTACAGCAACTCCAGTGGGTAGTTGGGCTCCTCTCCCTCCTCCTCCTCCTCTGGCTCTTCGGTGTCCTCGAGCCCTTTGGCCCCCTCGGTCACCTCTGGTGCCACTCCGGGGCAGCCCTGTCCCTGTCCCTGCACCCACCGCAGGGCCTCCTGCTTCACACGCTCTGAAACCATGCAGCCGAAGTGGCGCTCGATGTCGCGCATCCGCTCCGCGCTCAGCAGTCCGAAGAGGAAGCGCGTGGTGAGCACCAAGTGGCTGTGCGGCTGGGCGTCCCCACGCAGGAGTGTCCCAACGCCGCCAGCCGCGGTCCTGGGCACCCCGCCGTCCTCCAGCAGGTAGGACAGTGCCGCGAGGAACTCCTGGAAGCTCTGGTCGATGAACTGGTAGGTGACCTCTGTCTCCAGCACGCCCGGCAGCTCCTTTTTGCTGAGAAACAGCGTCTGGACTTTGGAGCCACGAAGCTCCAGTTGCTCCAGTTCCTTCTCGGCAAACTGCGCCCTGCGTCCGAGGACGCCCTCGCGGGCCAGGCGGCACAGATTGCGCAGGTCGCCCTGCAACCGGGGCCCGTCGGCTACCGGAGCCGAGCTCAGCACGCTGGTGATGAAAAGGAGGTACACTGACGTGGTGGTCTTGGACGTGCGCGACAGGTCCCGACCGAGCTCCAGCTGCTGGCGCAGCACGGTGCACACGATCCAGCACACGAAGGGCACGAAGCACAGCGCGAACAGCGTCTCGTTCTCCTTCACGAAGCGGTAGGCGCGCTCGGCCCTCCTCTCGTCCCGGAAGAACTTGTAGAAATACTTCTTCTTGTCCTTGTCGGAGAAGCCGCGCACCTCGGCGCACTGCGGGGAACACAGGCGGCCCTGCAGCCTCCCGGGGGCGGCGGCGCGCGTGGTCACCAGCAGGAGGGCCGTGGGCAGCAGCGCCTTACTCAGCAGCCCGCCTAGCACCCGCGCGCCGCTCGCCGCCTCGAAGGGGTCTGTGCAGGGCGCGGCCTCGGGGCCCCCCAGCGCCGGCAGCTCGTCCGCGCCGTCCAGGATGAAGAGCAGCCGCTGCGGCTGGGCCAGCATCTGCGGCACCGGCGCGCCGCGGTCGGGGCACTGGTCCAGGATCAGGTCAGCCAGGCTGCGCGTGCCCGGCCTCTCCAGCAGCTCGCCACAGGGCATGAAGAAGGCGAAGTCCACCTGGCCCTGGTACAGCTTGCCCGCCGCCCAGTCGTACAGGATCTTTTTGGCCGCCATGGTCTTGCCGATGCCCGCCGGGCCCTGCAGCACCACTGTCAGCGGCCGCCGGCCCTCCTCGTCGCGGCGGAAGAGGCGGTTGAAAGTGTGCGTGTCCGAGCGCCGCGCGCGCCCCGGGTCAGGCTCTTCCGCGGGCCCCAGCGCCTCCTCCGGGGCGGCGCTCTCGGGCGCGATGAGCAGCTTGGTGAAGCGCTTGGTGATCTTCACCGAGCGGGCGTTCCTCTCCTTCACCCGAGCGTGCAGCTGCAGCACGTGCTCCCGGTACTTCTTCTTGTACTCTGGGCGCAGCGGGAGACAGCGCGGGGACAAGGGTCGGAGGTGGGGCAGGCTGCGCCCTCAGGGAGCCCACGCCCTCCCCGGCCCTGCTCAGGCCTCAGTTTCCTCTACGGGACCACAGCCCACGCCCCTGGCGGCCCTCCCATCCCGGTCCTCCCCGGGACCCTCCAAGTGGGGTTGGGGACACTCGTGCCCCCCCAGCGAGAGACCCACCGGACACGGAGAGCAGCGTCCCGGAGCCGAGCCCGAGCCCTGGAAGGGAAACTGGGGTGAGGTTCCGCCGAGGGCGGGAACAGGGGAAGGCGCCACGGGGGTCCGAGTCACCCTGAGGAGCACGCAGGGTCCTACCCCTGGGGCCCGCGAATTTGTGGATAAAACGCGCGGGGGCCGGGGACCGCGCCGGGGCTTCTCCGGGAAGCGGGAAGGAGGGCGGCCCAGCCTCTGCCCAGACAGGAGGGACCTCCCGCGCAGAACTCACGCTGCAGCCGCTGCTCCTGGAGCTGCGCCGCCACGTCGCGCGCGTCCGCCC
Source organism: Gorilla gorilla gorilla (assembly GCF_029281585.2). Taxonomy (NCBI): domain Eukaryota; kingdom Metazoa; phylum Chordata; class Mammalia; order Primates; family Hominidae; genus Gorilla; species Gorilla gorilla. Next base: position 6,731,403 of record NC_073233.2, on the reverse strand, counting down.
TCTTGAGGGTCTTGCGGGCCACCTCCAGGGCAGGCTCCGGGCCGTAGAACTGGGCCAGCTGCTCCGCGAGGTCCACGGCGTCCGCGCGCTCCAGCCGCCCCCACGGGATGCTGCGTCCGTCCGGGCCCACGTCGCGCAGCTTGTGGCGGAAGCGCTTCAGCTGCTCTTGGCTCAGTTCCTCCAGCGCAGCCAGGAGCAGCTCGCGGGCCACCGCGAGGCGCGGCCCCGTGCTGGAGGCGGGCGGGCGCGGGTCATCGGGGAGCGACCCTCGGGTGACCCCCGCCCGCCCCCGACTCTGGCGCCGGAGAACCCACCGCGGGCAGGGCCTCAGGGAGTCCCGGGCCAAGCATCGTCTGGATCCATGGGGTGGGGGGAGGGGGCAACGGGGAGTGACCCCAGACTTTTCCCTCCCCCGTCCCCGGACCCGGGTCGGGGCGTCTTGGTGCTCTTCGCCCTCTGAGGGTGAAGTAGGCACTGGCCGCCGCTGATCTGAGCTCTGGGGGGCACCTTCCTCCCCTGCACCTCCCTTTCTGCTTCTGTCTTTCCACACCCCAGGACAGGTCACATGCCCCGAGGGAGGTATTTCCAAGGAACCCTGAGCTCTCTTTCCTCGCTTTCCTTCTTTTCCCTCTCTTCCCGAGCCCGGAGCAGAACTGGCCTCTTTGGCAGCAGACACTGCCAGGCCCAGGCTGTATTCCTGGGGCCCCCACCCCTGCCACCCTTTGGTGGGGCCCAGCTTGGGGCCTTGCACCAGGGCCTGAATCTGAGCCCCTGGTGGGGAACAGACTGCACAAATGCCCTCTGTGGGGAGGCAGTGCTTGACTCCTGAGCCTGGGAGTGAGGGTGAGGGAAGGATGTGGACAAGGGTGGAGAGCCTGAGGGAGTCAGCGGGTGAGGTGGAGGCCCCAGAGGGCTGAGACCAGCCGGTTCCCAGTGACCACCCTGGGGCCAGCACTCACCTGGAGCAGGGGGCCTCTGGCTGGTCCATGGGGTCTCTTCCTCCCTGGGTCTAGCACTCCGGGGCAGAGGTGGGGATCAGAGAGGTGATTCCTTCACAGGCTGAGCTGGAGCCAAGCCTTAGAGGTTGTCCTGCCCAGTCCATTCCCCGGGTCCACACACCGCAGCTCAGGTGGCACGAGATGCTGTTCGGCACCGTGGCACACGCAGAGCATTGCCCTTTAAGGGCTCGGCTTGGTGACCTTTGATTTTCTTACTCCTTTATCCCATTAATGTTCCCCAAGAACCCCTGGGTGTGGCATCGGGGCATGGCTGTGAGCAGGCAGCTTCAGAGCAAGGTGGGTTGAGTGAAGGAGGTGGCTGGCTCAGAGCCAGGCCTTCAGCTGAGGCCTGGGGAGAGGTTAGACTCTGAAGGCAGGGGTGAGGAAAGACTTCCAGGTAGAGGGAACAGGGGGGACAGCCAGCAGCACGCACAATATATGGGAGGGAAGGCAGTCTCCAGGGAGACGCCGGGCAGGGGTCTGCACTGCAGCCTCCCCACCCGACCTGAACAGCTGGCGGGCAGAGGCTGGACGTCAGGGGTGTTCGAGACCCCCGGGACCAAATGTGAGAGTGTGTGGAACGGGGGGGTTCATATGTGGAAATGAGAGGTGCTGGGTAAAATAAGGCTGAGACCTACTGGGCTGCATTCCCAGGAGGGTAAACATTCTAAGTCACAGGATGAGATAGGAGGTTGACCCAAGATACAGGTCATAAAGGCCTTGCTGATAAACGAGGTGGTGTAAAGAAGCCGGCCAAATCCACCAAAACCAAGATGGCGACGAGAGTGACCTCTGGTCATGCTCACAGCTCATTACTCTAGTTACAGTACATTAGCACACTAGAAGACACTCCCACCAACACGATGACAGTTTATAAATGCCATGGCAAAGTCAGGAAGTTACCCTATATGGTCTAAAAGGGGAGGAACCCTCAGTTCTGAGAATTGCCCACCACTTTCCTGGAAAACTCATGAATAATCCACTCCTCGTTTAGCATATAATCAAGAAATAACCATAAAAATGGGCAACCAGCAGCCTTTGGGGCTGCTCTGCCTATAGAATAGCCATTCTTTTATTCCTTTACTTTCTCAATAAACTTGCTCTCACTTTACTCTTTTTTTTTTTTTTTTCCACGGAGTCTCGTTCTGTCGCCAGGCTGGAGTGCAGTGGCACGATCTCGGCTCACTTCAAACTCCGCCTCCTGGGTTCAAGCAATTCTCCTGCTTCAGCCTCCTGAGTAGCTGGAATTACAGGCATGCACCACCATGCCTGGCTAATCTTTGTATTTTTAGTAGAGACGGGGTTTCACCATGTTGGTCAGGCTGGCCTTGAACTCTTGACCTTGTGATCTGCCTGCCTTGGACCTCCCAAAGTGCTGGGATTACTGGTGTGAGCGACCATGCCTGGCACTTTACTCTTTATGGATTTGACTCAAATTCTTTCTTGCATGAGATCCAAGAACCATGATGTCTGGATCAAGACCTCTTTCTGATAACAGTTTGGCTGTGTGTCCCCACCCAAATCTCATGTTGAATTGTAATTCCCAATGTTGGGGGAGAGACCTGGTGGCAGGTGATTGGATCATGAAGGTGGATTTCGTCCTTGCTGTTCTTGTAATAGTGAGTAAGTTCTCATGAGATCTGGTTGTTTGAAAGTGTGTAGCATGTCCCACTTTGCTCTCTCTGTCCTGTTGGCCACATGAATATTTGCCTGCTTCCCCTTTGCTTTCTGCCATGATTGTAAGTTTCCTGAGGCCTCCCCAGAAGCAAAAGTCTGTACAGCCCACAGAACCAGGAGCTAGTTAAACCTCTTTTCTTTATAAATTACCCTGTCTCAGGTATGTCTTTACAGCAGTGTGAGAATAGACTAAGACAAATTATAACAAGTAAAGAGATTGAATTACTAATTACAGGGAAAAAAATCCTTTCCACAAAGAAACGCTCTCAAGGGAATGCTTCCCAACTCATTCTCTGAGGCCTGTGACACTGATACCAAAACCAGGCAAACTCATCAGAAGAAAACTGTAAACCAATATCCTTCATGAATACAGGCATGAAAAATCCTTAACAAACGACTTCAGAAACATAATCTATTAGCATATAAAAACAATTACAAACCATGGCTAAGTGTGTTTTCTCTAAGGAGTGCAAGGTTGGTTTAACATCCAAAAATCAATTAATGTAACATATCATAGTATATACTTAAGAGGACAAAAACTGCTTGATCATCTCAATAGAGACAGAAAGAATAGTCCACATTTTCCAACACCTCTTCATGATTAAAAACACTAAGCAAACTGGGAAGAATGGAAGGAGCTTCCCAATCAGAAAATCCCCCAATATTTGGAATAAACAATACACTTGCAAATAACACATGGGTCAAAAGACAAGTCAGAGGAATTAAAAATACGTTTAACCAAACTGGGCATAGTCCTAGCTACAGGACAGGCTTAAGTGGGAGGATTGCTAGAGTTCAAGACCATCTTTGGCAGGGTAATAAGACTTCTGTCTTTTAAAAGATAAAAAAGGCCAGGAAATAGAGTAGGGGAAGGGAGATGAAGGAGAAAATAATATATGTGTAAATATATTTATTAGCACTGAGCTATACACTTAAAATGGTAAAGATGACAAATAAAATTTTGTATTTATATATAAATTAATATTTTTATTAAAAAATCGAGACTGAGTCTTGCTATATTGCCCAGGCTGTTCTCAAACTGTTGGCCTCCGGCCACTGCCCTCACACCTGTAATCCAAGCACTTTAGGAGGCCGAGGCAGGAGGATTGCTTGAGCTCAGGAGTTCAAGCTGCAGTGAGCTATGATAATGCCACTGCACTCCAACCCAGGCAACAGAGCCAGATCCTGACTCAAAACAAAAACAAAAACAAGACACTGAATCTACAATTAATGACCTTCCAAAACAAAAAGCATTAGACCCAGATGGTTGTACTGGTGAATTATATTGAAAACATAATGAAGAAATAACAATTTCCTATCATCTCTTCCAGAAAATAGAGGCAGTAGGAACACTTCCTAACTCATTCAATGAAGGTTATAATACCTTAATACCAAAACTAGACAAAGACATTACAAGCAAGGAAAAATAACACACTAATATTTCTCAGGAATGTAGATATAAAAATCCTCTACAAAAAGTCAGCAACCCAAACCTAACATGTGTAAAATGAATGGTACATCACAACCAAGTGGGATTTACTCCAGACATTCAAGGCTGGTTTAACACTCAAATGTAAATTAATGTAATTCATTACATCAATGGGCTAAAGAAGAAAAAACATGATCATATCAATAGATAAAGAAAAAGCATTTGACAAAACCCAACACCTATTTATGATAACAACTCTAGCAAGGCAGGAATAGAGTGGAACTTCCTCAACTTGATAGAGAACATCTACAAAAAAACCTACAGCTAATATCATACTTAATGTTGAGAAGCTGAATGCTTTCTCTTTAAGACTGGGAACAGGACAAGGGTGCCCCCTCTCACCACTCCTATTCAGCATTGTGCTGGAAGTCTTAGCCTTCGCAATAAGACCAGAAAAGGAGAAGAGGGTATGCAAATTGGGAAGGAAGAAATGAACTATTTTTGCTTGCACATGACATGATTGTCTGTGTAGAAAATTCCAAAGAACAAAACATTCCTGGAACTAATAAGTGATTATAGCAAGGTTGCAGGCTGCAAGGGTAATAAGCAAAAGTCACTTGCTTGCCTAGCAACGAACAGTTGGAATTTGAAAATTAAAACATAATTATCATTTATATTAGCACCAAAAACCTGACTTAGGTATAAATCTCACAAAATATGTACACGATAAACTACAAATCTCTGATGAAAGAAATCAAAGCTCTAAATAAATATTCCATGTTCATGGATGGGAAGACTCAATATTATTAGGATGCCAATTCTTCCCAAATCGATCTACAGATTCAATGTAATAAAAATCAAAACCATAGCAAATTATTTTGTAGATATCAAAAAACTGATTGTATGGTGGCTCACATCTGTAATCTCAGCACTTTGGGAGGCTGAGGTAGGAGTATGGCTTGAGGCCAAGAATTTGAGACCAGCTTGGACAATATAATGAGACCCCATCTCTACAAAAATATAAAAATTTAACTGGGTGTGCCAGTGCATGCCTGTAACCCCAGCTACTTGGGAGGCTGAGGTGGGAGAATTGCTTGAGCCCTAGAGATTGAGGCTGTTGTAGGCCAAGGTCATGCTATTGCACTCCAGCCTGGGTGACAGCAAGACCCTTCCTCTAAAAACAAAACAAAACAAACAGAACAAAACAACAAAACCCTGTAAGATTTATATGGAAAGGCAAAAGACTCAGAATAACCAACATGATACTGAAGAAGAACAAAGTCAGAGGACTGGCGCTGCTCGGTTCAAGACTTACTGTAAAGCTACAGCAATCAGCATAGTGATATTGGCAAAAGACCGTACAGATAAATCAGTGGAACAGAATACAGAGCCCAGAACTGGCACACACAAATATAGTCAAGTGATCTGTGAAAAAGGAGCAAAGCCAATTCAAAGGAAAAGGATAGTCTTTTCAACAAATGATGCTGGAACAATTGGATAGTCTCATGAAAAACAAATAAAAAAATCTAAACACAGACTTTAAATGTTTCACAAAATTTAACTCAAATTATATCATAGACCCAAATGTTAAGTGCAAAACAACAAAACTTTTAGAAGATAGTATGAGACAAAATTCTAGGTGACCTTGGGGTTGGTGATGACTTTTTAGATACAATACCAAAGCATGGTGCATAAAAGAAAAAATTGATAAGTGGGCTTCATTAAAATGTACAACTTCTGCCCTGGAATAGGTAGTATTAAGAGAATGAGGAGACAAGCCACACACTGGGATAAAATATTTGCAAAACACATATTTGATAAAGGACTGTTATCCAAAATATACAAAGAATTATCTTTTTTTCTTTTTTCTTTGTTTTTTTTTTCTTTTCTTTCTTTTTTTTTTTTTTTTAGAGACGAGGTCTTACTCTGTCGCCCAGGCTAGAGTGCAGTGGTGCGATCTTAGCTCACTGCAACCTCAAACTCCTGGGCTCAAGGGATCCTTCCCACTCAGCCTTCCAAGTAGCTAGAACTATAGGCCTGCATCAACACATCTGGTTAATTTTTATTTATTTATGTAGAGACAAGGTCTCCCTATGTTGCCCAGGCTAGGGATGCTGTCCTCCTGCTCAATGGTGGGATGATATTTCAGTTCAAGGTGCAACAGTTACCAAATTTAGGTCCAAAATCCCTGAGAATCCTCAATGGAACCCATATAAATCTAAACAGCCTCATGACCCAGGGGCCACAGCTGCTTCCAGAAATCTTCAGTTCGATTCAAAAGACAATGGCGATCTGTGTTCCGCTTCCGCAAAGGGACAGTACCAGGGTCTACCCATGTCACAGAGCACAGTTTTCCTCGAAGAAACCCTTTAGGCTTGTACCCTTCTGCACAGAGTCCTACACTCCGGACAGCAGCTGAAAATTCCCCCTCTGTTCCTGTCACTCATCGACAGCCCTTTGGTACTACACTGTCATCCGCTTCCTCTGTCCTTCTCCCCTGGGCCCTCAACATTCTGACCCCCCCACACCTCTCTCCTCGATGCTAGCCCTCTCTCTCCTCTGCGCTCCTCTTGGGGGCGGCGCCGAAGACCCCGCCTCATCAACTCATCAACCTCTCCTTCTGGGACGATTCACCCCAGAGCCTTTGGGGGTCCCAAACGGAACCAGAAGTGGCAGGACCTGCTTGCTGCCAACCCGAGGTCCATCTTCCCCTCTTCTTACCGACAGAACCCTGTTTGTGTGGATCAGCAAAGTGCTTCCCCATAAAACTTTGCAGAAGGTGACCTTGGGACACAGTCTGGGCAATGAGGGGAAAGGGAGCCTGCTGGGTGGGCTTGGGGAAACCATGGCTCCTGAAGGTGGTGGGTGGAGCTGCCACAGCCGTTGGCTCTTGGCCTCCCTCCGTCTTTGTCCTCTTGGACATGGACACAAAACTTGGAGGTCCGTGAGCAATGCCCAGGCCCAGGAGCCCAGGAGAGGAGATGACTCTGGCAGCTGGGAGGCCACCTCGGGGCTTTGTTCTGGGAGAACGACTCTCCTGTGGGTTTCGGTTTCGTGTGGCCCAAGGCCTTCGTAACTCGTACACCTTGGACCTGTCTCCGAGGCCGCAGGTGGAAGGGCAACGTGCACTTGGCCCCACTTCTGACGCCTCCTTCCACAGCAATGCTCTCTGTGGCCCGATCTTCCACGAAAGCAAACTGTCCTCCAAGGCAGGTGCTGGGCGTCCAGTGCTCCTTAAGGAAGGTCTTTCCCTTCCCCACACAGACCCAGAGAGAAAGCGCCTCCCCCATGAAGCTGCTGGTCAAATGCTCGTTCCATTGGCCACTCACTGTACCAAGAAACCTGCTAGAGCAGCCGAAGAAGGAAAGGTTCAAACTGGTCTCAAAAGTAAGACGGCCTCAACACGGAAGGGAACCTGGACACAGCTGCAACATGGACGGCCCCGAGGACATTGAATAAGCCAGACACAGAAGCACAAATGCTGTGTGTTAGCACTTACCTGAGGCCCCTAGAGCCTCCGACTCATAGAGAGAGTAGAACAGCAGGGGCCAGGGCTGTGGGAAGGGGATGGGAAATGGGTGTTTAATGGGGAGAGAGTCTCAGTTAGGGAAGATGAGAAAGCTCTGGAGAGGGACGATGGTGATGGGTGAACAATGTGAATGTACTTCATGCACACTTAGCAATGGTTAAAATGGTATATTTTATGTTATATAAATTTTACCACAATTTAAAAAATAAGACAAAAAAAGCCAGTGTATCCATAATCTGATTAATTATTAGCTCAAGTGTTTTCCCGAGATAGGTCAGGAAATCAAAGCCTCTGCTTGTTTCTTCAGGAAGGGCCCCTGGCAGGACCTTGAGAACAGCAATTGATCTGCCCCACCCTGGAGAACAGGGGCCGTAAAGTCTTATCAGGGTCATCATGCCACCAACCCTTGCCACCCTCGGAGAACAGGAGCCTGCAAGGTATCCATCCTGTATCCAATTCCCTCTCAGAGCTGAGCTGCTCAGAACGAAAGCTGTCCCTCAAGTGTGGATTAATCATGACCGCTGGTGGCTGTGGGGTGTCCCTTCACCAGCCGGGGGCAGCCTCCCTCCCTCCCTGGCCCCCAGGCCCTGGTGGTCTTCACTGGGGAGGCAGGGCCTTGCCGCCAGGGCCTCCTGTTGGTGGGGCCTGGTGGAGGGGCATGAGTGGGACTCTCTTTCCAGAGGGGGCTGGGCCCCTCAGCCTCAGAGGCAGAACCCCCTCTTTTGCCTCATTAGGTGGATGAGAGGAGGTGCCTATCTTTGTGGAGCCCCAGGACCTGTCCCCTTTACTTCCAAGGACATAGAGGACAGGAGGCCTGGGAGGAGCAAAGAGCCAGAGGCAGAACTGCCTCCTGGGCATATGACGCTCTCCCTTGGGGCGGAAGATCCCTCTTGCCCTGCAGGGCAGGGGGCTCTCCCAGCTGCCAAGGCCATCAGGGTGGTGACATGGAAGCACTAGGGCCCTTCCTGCTGCACTTCGGGAGCCCACCAGGACCTGGGTCCTGCCTCCTCCTCATTACAGGCCCAGGGGCCCTCTGCCTCCCGATCCCCTGTGCTACAGTGGACCCAGCCCCTGCCCCGAGGGTCACACTGCTGCCTGCTGGGAAAGGCAGCTGGCCCCCATCAGGCTGGCTCTCCCTGGTCCAGTGTGCCCTCCTGGGTAGTTCCTCCTCGCTCACCAGCACAGCTCTGGTGCACACACCCACAGCAGGTCCACACGGCTGCCACACCACCTCCCTTCTCTGCTCAAATGTCTCCTCTCCCGAGGCCTCTGACCACCTGCCTAAGGTACTCCCCAACTTTACTCTCTTGTGCATTGGTGTCCAGAGGCGGTAAAGCCTGCGGGTCTGGGGTCCTGTGCACCCTGTTGAGTGGGTGGCTGGTCCAGCTCCTGGCTCTGCCACTCACTGGTCACTCTGTGACCCTGGACACACTCTAGGTGAGTTTCTGTGTCTGTGGATGGACGGTTCCTGCTCCCTAAGGTGGTTGTGATCTCAAAGTGGCGATATTAAAACACTAAGAGTCGGGCCTGAGTGGAGCCGGGCCTCCTCCTTCACATAAATCAACTGGAAATGGACCAAGGCTGACATTTAAGAACTAAAACCATAGAACACTTAGGAAAAAATGTAGGGAAATCTTCATGACCTTGGATTATTATTATTATTATTATTATTATTATTATTATTTTGAGACGGAGTTTGCTCCATTACCCAGGCTGCATTGCAATGGCACGATCCCGGCTCACTGCAACTTCCACCTCCTGGGTTCAAGCGATTCTCCTGCCTCAGCCTCCCTAGTAGCTGAGATTACAGGCGTCCGCCACCACGCCTGGCTAATTTTTGTATTTTTAGTAGAGATGGGGTTTCACCATGTTGGCCAGGCTGGTCTCGAACTCCTGACCTCAAGTGATCCACCTGCCTCGGCCTCCCAAAGTGCTGGGATTACAGGTGTGAGCCACCGTGCCCGGCCGACGTTGGATTCTTAGATATAACACCAAAAGCATGGGCAATGACAACAACAACAAAAAGATAAATTGTACTTCATCAAAATTAAAATCTTCTGTGCATCAAAGGACACTATCAAGGGGCTGAAGAGGTCACCACAGAATGGGAGAAAATGTTTGCGAGTCATACATCTGGTAAGGATTCATATGCATAATGTAAAAAGGACTCCTTCAAATCAACAACCAAAAACCAAACAGCCCAATTTCAAAATGAGCAAAGGACTTGAAGAGACATTTCTCAAAAAAAAAAAAGATGCGAATGACTGACAAGCACGTGAAAAGTTGCCCAACCTCGTTAGTCATTACGAAAATGCAAATGAAAAGAACAGTGAGATACCTTCTTACCTCCACTAGGATGGCAATTATTATGCAACTAAACAAAACAAACATGAAGAAAACAAGTGATGGGAAGCCTCCCATGTTGCTGGTGGGACGGTAAGATGATGCAATTGTTGAAAACAGTTTGGTTTTTCTTAAAAGACGCAGAAGAATTGAAAACAGGAACTGAAACCACACTCATGTGTCCACTTTGCTAGTAGCATTATTCATAACAGTCAAAATGTGGAAGCAACCAAGTGTTCCTAAACAGGTGAACAGACAAACAAAACTCAGTCTATCCGTACAGAGAAATGCGATTCAGGAATGAGATCCCGACGCATGGATGAACCTTCGGCACATCACGCTGAGTGACATGAACCTGACACAGAAGGACACGTACTGTATGAATCCACTTCTATGAAATAATTAGAACAGGCAAATCCGTAGAGACTGAAAGTAGATGAGACATGTGACCAGAGGCTGGGGGGACGGAGGAATGCAGAGTTGCTGTTTAATGGGGACGGAGTTTCTGTCTGACGGATAAAAAGGATTTTGGAAATAGTGGTGATGGTTACACAATATTGTGCATGTAACTAACATCATTGAACTGCACACTTAAAAATGATTAAAACAAAAAGAGTTCTGTTACGTGTGATCCTTTGCCACGATTTTTAAATAGCGCCTGCCCCGTGGTCAGTGCCTCCTGTGCTGGCCGCAATGCTGTGCTCCTCACAGCTGGCGCTGACCGCTATTTCCTGCCCTAGGGCGGTAGGCGGCATCTGAGAGCATGAACAAAATGCCCTACCCAGAAGGAGCTACGTCTTTGTTGGGAGACAGAAAATAAACAGGATACATAAATAAACAACACATGGATTAAACAGTGCCAAGGGCGGGGCGCGGTGGCTCATATCTGTGATCCCAGCACTTTGGGAGGCAGAGGCGGGCGGATCACTTGAGGTCAGGAGTTCGAGATCAGCCTGGCCAACATGGTGAAACCCCGTCTCTACTAAAAATACAAAAATTAGCCAGGCGTGGTGGCGGGCATCTGTAATCCCAGCTACTCGTGAGGCTGAGGCAAGAAAATAGTTTGAACCCAGGAGGCAGAGATTGCAGTGAGCAGAGATCACGCCACTGCACTCCAGCCTGTGTGACAGAGCGAGACTGCGTCTCAAAAAACAAAAACAAAAAACAAACAAAAACAGTGCCAAGGACAGAGCAGAGCGGAGAGAGGAGAATAAACGAGGGGGCAGGTCCGCGGTGGGGATGCAGTCAGGTGCAAGGCAGGGCCGTGGTCTGGCAGGAGCTGGCCCACTCAGGACACAGGAGGCCTGGGTGGCTGGGAGAGCCAGGAGGGCCGAGGAGCGGGCAAGGCTCCCTGGGCTGCTGTGGGGCTGGGGAGGGTGTGAGGGAGGGAGACGTCCGGCTCTCCTGAGGGGAAGGGAATCAGAGAGGGGGCCACGCTCTGCACATGCATAAAAAGGGTGGATCCCATGTGGCGTGTGAGATGAGAAAGGGGCTGAGGCAAGAGGAGGGATGGAAGTGGGGAACTAGAGTGAGGAACAGGGTTTGCAGGTAACTCCCAAGGCCCAGGTATCCCAGTTTGAGAAGCCTATTTACCAGGGAGCTGGGATGGCCGGGACCAACCCGGGCAGGAGCCGTGCAGCCCCTCCTAGCCACCACCCCCAGCCCAAGGAGGGACAGGTGAGGACTTCAAAGGGCCAAGCCCTCCAGCGTCCTCATCAGAAGCTCAGGTGAGGGCACACAACGTGAATTTACCGTGGCACAGTGCAAGCTCCAGCAAGCGAGGCTCAGCAGTGCCCTTGCAGAAGGAAGTGTTTTCCCCCAGCCTTGTCCCCGCTGCGGTGATTCCCCTCAGGGCAAAAAATCACTCCCCGGAGGCTCCCCACAGTCCCCCACAACCATTCACTGCCCCATCTCTTCAGGGTCCACCCCACGAAGCTTGATCCACTCTCTTCACCCTCCCGGCTCCCAAAACTGTCCAGGGACCCGTGGAATTTCAGGGTCTAACAGCAGCAAAGCACCTTTTGCTCTCAAACTTCTCTGAAGTTCATTCCGCCCTCGGGCTGGCACGATGTCCTGTCCAGCTCCTCCCCCCTCCTCCTCGCTCCTCCTCTCCTCGCTCCTCCCCCTCCTCGCTCCGCCCCTCCTCGCTCCACCCCCTCCTCCTCGCTCCGCCCCCTCCTCGCTCCGCCCCCTCCCTCCCTCCTCCCTCCTCCCCCCTCCGCCTCCCTCCTCCCTCCTCCCTCCTCACCCTTCTCCCCCTCCCTCCTCCCCCTCCTCCCTCCTCCCCCCTCCCACCTCCCCCCCTCCTCCCTCCTCCCCGTCCCACCTCCCCCTCCTCCCTCCTCCCCCTCCTCCCTCCTCCCCCTCCTCCCTCCTCCCCCCTCCTCCCCCCTCCCCCTCCTCCTCGCTCCTCCCCCTCCCCCCTCCTCCCCCCCCTCCTCCCCCCTCCTCCCCCCTCCTCCCCCCTCCTCCCCCCTCCCCCTCCTCCTCGCTCCTCCCCCTCCTCCTCGCTCCTCCCCCCTCCTCGCTCCTCCCCCATCCTCGCTCCTCCCCCCTCCTCACTCCTCCCCCTCCTCTTCACTCCTCCCCCCTCCTCCTCACTCCTCCCCACTCCTCCTCGCTCCTCGCCCTTCCTCCTTGCTCCTCACCCCTCCTCCTTGCTCCTCACCCCTCCTCCTTGCTCCTCACCCCTCCTCCTTGCTCCTCACCCCTCCATGTGGGCTGGGGATTTGTCTGTTTTGCTCACTGACACTTCCCAAGCACCTAGAACAGGGCCTGGCACCCAGTGGGAGCAGCTGATGTTTCCCGAACAAGTGAGCCCAGTAACTTTCAAACAGGCAATGGAAGGGCCAGAGGGCTTCCCTCACTGGCATTATTTTAAATTTTATAGGCAATGACTGAATATGTTAATTTTAAGAAAATCTAATAGTATAAATATGTATGAAATAAAATGTGAAAATGACCTTTCCCTCCATGAAAGTCACTGTTCTTTCCACAAAGAATCTCTGTGAATCATTTAGTGTGGTACCACAGACCAATTCTGGGGCAATTATACAGACATTCTGTGACGCTGATCTATTTGTGCCATTACCACACTGTCTATACTTATCACTATAGCTTGATAATAAGTCTGGGGTGTCAGTTCGCCACCTTTATTCTTGTTCATGTTCATGGCTGTCTTAGCTATTCTTGTCCTTCACATTTCTGCTTTCATCTTAGAATTAGCCTTTGAATTCCCACTAATGGAAAACCTGTTGGGATTTTGGTTGGAATTTTACTGAACCTATAGTTCCATTTGGGGAGAATAAAAATTGTCAAAGTAATCTATTTTAAAATTCATGAATATAATATAACCTACCAATTATTTAAGGCATTTAAAAAACATCTCTCTAGAATGTTTTATAGTTTTCTATGTAAATATTATGCCCATCTTACATTTGATATTTTTTATGCTTTTAAAAATATCATTTTTTTGGCCAGGTGCAGTGGCTCATGCCTGTAATCCCAGCACTTTGGGAGGTCAAGGCGGGTGGATCATGAGGTCAGGAGCTCAAGACCAGCCTGGCGAATATGGCAAAACCTTGTCTCTACCAAAAATACAAAAATTAGCCAGGTTTGGTGGCGCGCACCTGTAATCCCAGCTACTCCGGAGGCTGAGGCAGGAGAATTGCTCAAACCTGGGAGGTGGAGGGTGTAGTGAGCCGAGATCATGCCACTGCACTCCAGCCCGGGTGACAGGGCAAGACTCCATCTCAAGAAAAACAAACAAACAAAAAAATCTTTTTTTTTTTTTTTTGCTTCATTGTCTAATTTTTTTATTGATGGTACATAGAACTACAACTAATTTTGGCATATTGGCATTACAGCCAGTGGCCCTGCCAAATACATTATTAATTCTAATAGCTTATATTCTCCTAGATTCTTGACACCCTCAACTATATAATTTTAAAATAATTATAGTTTCATTTTCTTCTACTTTCCAATCCTTATAACTTTTATTTCTTTTTCTTGCCTTATTGCACCGGCTTGCATCTCCAGTACAATGTTGCCTTGAATTGGTGACAGTAGATATTTTTGCTTCATTCTCATTCTAAGATGAAAGGCTTTCAATATTTCAGCTTTTACTGTGATGTTTGCTTCAGACCTTATTTATTTATTTTTATTTATTATTATTATTATTATTTGAGATGGAGTTTTGCTCTTGTTGCCCAGGCTGGAGTGCAATGGTGTGATCTCGGCTCACCGCAACCTCCACCTCCTGGATTCAAACAATTCTCTTGCTGCAGCCTCCCAAGTAGCTGGGATTACAGGCATGCACCACCAAGTCTGGCTAATTTTGTATTTTTAGTAGAGACGGGGTTTCTCCATGTTGGTCAGGCTGGTCTTGAACTCCTGACCTCAGGTGATCTGCCTGCCTTGGCTTCCCAAAGTGCTGGAATTACAGGTGTGAGCCTCCTCGCCCAGCCCTGTTTGTTTATTACAGATAAGACTAAGGAAATTTCGTCTATGCTTAGTTTGCTTCTTTCTTTTCTTTTCTTTTCTTCTCTCTTTTTTTTGCTCTTATTGCCCAGGCTGGAGTGCAGTGGCATGATTTCAGCTCACTGCAACCTCCGCCTCCCGGGTTCAAGTGATTCTCCTGCCTCAGTCTCCCGAGTAGCTGGGATTACAGGTCACCTGCCACCACACCCGGCTAATTTTTGTATTTTTAGTAGAGATGAGGTTTCACCGTGTTGGCCAGGCTGGTCTTGAACTCCTGACCTCAGATGATCCACCCGCCTGGCCTCCCAAAGTGCTGGGATTACAGGCATGAGCCTCCGCACCCGGCCTTAGTTTTCTTTTTTAAAAGAAATGATGAAGGGATGTTGATTTCTATTACATGCTATTTCTGTATCAATTGAGGTAATCAAATGATTTTTTCTTTTCCCGTTAATGTAATGAGTCGCATTATTTAAATCATTTTAAACAAGGCTATAAACCCAACCAAATGATGTGATGACGTATGTTTTTATATAGGTAGATTTGATTTGCTAATGTTTTCCTTAGGATTTTTGTGTCTGTTTATGAGAGAGATTTTTATTACTTTATCAATGTCCTTAACAGGTTTTTAAAAATAAGGTTATATTTGTTTCATAAAAAGAGGTAAAAAGCATTTCTTTTTTTTCCTATTATCTGGAAAAGTTTGTGTAAGATTTGTATTATTTCTTTCTTAAAAGTTTGGCAAAATCCACCAGTGAATCTATCTGTTTGAGTTTTCTTTGTGTGAAGATTTAGGTAGAATTCACTGATGAAACGATTGAGGCCTAAGTTTTTTCTCTGTGGGGAGGTTTTAAATTACAGTTTCAATTTCTTTAGCACAACTATTCAGATATAGAACTATGTAGATTTTCTATTAATTCTCATGAGAGTTTTTTAAAGTTTCTTTTCTTCTGAGAATATGTCATATTTAATGTGTCTTCAAATTTATTGACATAAATGTTCATAATTTTCCTTTATTAACTTTTTAATATCTGTAAGATCTGTAGCAATGCCCCCTTTTCATTCCTGAAGCGTGATATTTGTATCCTCTCTCTTTTTTCTTAAACAGCCACACCTGGAGTATCTTCATTAATTTTATCAAAATAATTTTTTTCAATTTTTGTCTTGTTAACTTTCTCTATTGTGCATTTATTTTCTATTGTTATTAAGTCCTGCTCTTATATTTATTTTTTCTTCTATTTTCTTGGAGTTTAATTAGCAACCTCTACATCCCCAAATTATTATTATTATTTTGAGACGGAGCCTTGCTGTGTCTCTCAGGTTGGAGTACAGCTGTAGGATCTTGGCTTACTGGAACCTCCATCTCCCAGGCTGAAGCAATTCTCATGCTCCAGCCACCATGGAGCTGGGATTACAGGTGCACACCACTGTGCCAGCCTAATTTTCATAGTTTTAGTAGAGACGGGGTTTCACCATATTGGCCAGACTGGTCCTGAACTCCTGACCTCAAGCAATCTGCCCGCCTCCACCTCCCAAAGTGTTGGGGTTACAGACATGAGCCACTGCACCTGGTCACCCCCAAATTTTTTAGAAGAATGCTTTGTTTATCGGTTTTTAGATTTTATTCTTCCATAAAAAAAAATCTACATGTGCCTATATGTGTGTGTATATATATAGTATGTGTATTATATATTATATATACTGTATTATGTATAGTATGTGTATTATATATACATATATACACACATATATACACATACTATATGTATGTGTACATATATATAAGGATATACATAAAAATATATATATATTGCCATAAATTTACTTCAAGGCATGAGTTTATCTGGATACCACAAGTTTCGATATACCATATTTTTATTATTTTCATTGTAAATGTGTTTTTTCACATTTTAAATATTCTTTTTTTTTAACTTAATGCTTTAAAAATGTTAAAACCATGCACACCATACAAAAACCAGATGTGGGCTAGATTTGACACACAGGACGTTTGCCAGCCCCTGAGACAGTATGTAGCTTTTTGGGCCCAGGTATTTTCACTGAGGATAATGTATGTGAGATTCACCCATGTGCTTTTGCGTCTTAGTAGTTTGTTCATTTTTATTGATAATTAGTGTCTCCATGTGTGGATGTGATCTGCTGCTTTTTTTTTTTTTTTTGAGACGGAGTTTCATTCTTGTTGCCCAGGCTGGAGTTCACTGGCGCGATCTCGGCTCGCTGCAACCTCTGCCTCCCAGGTTCAAGCGATTCTCCTGCCTCAGCCTCCTGAGTAGCTGGGATTACAGGTGTGCGCCACCACACCCAGCTAATTTTGTATTTTAAGTAGAGACGGGGTTTCTCCATGTTGGTCAGGCTGGTCTTGAACTCCCGACCTCAGGTGATCCACCTGCCTTGGCCTCTCAAAGTGCTGGGATTACAGGCATGAGCTACTGCTCCCTGACAAATCTGTCACTTTTTTTTTTTTTAAATGAGGTAGAGTTTCGCTCTGTCGCCCAGGCTGGAGTGCAGTGGCGTGATCTGGGCTCACAGCAAGCTCTGCCTCCTGGGTTCACACCATTCTCCTGCCTCAGCCTCCCAAATAGCTGGGACTACAGGCACCTGCCACCACGCCTGGCTAATTTTTTGTATTTTTAGTAGAGACGGGGTTTCACCATGTTAGCCAGGATGGTCTCAATCTCCTGACCTCGTGATCTGCCCGCCTTGGCCTCCCAAAGTGCTGGGATTACAGGCGTGAGCCACCGCATCCTGACAAATCTGCTGCTTTTTAACTTGCTTTATTTGTTTAATAACTGGTATGTTTCGGACACCTTTCCATGTTGGTGTATATAAATATACTTCACTATTTTTATCTTCATCATAGTTGCCTGTGGTTGAGGTGTACCACAAGTTATTAATCAGTGCCCTATCGATGAAAATTGGATCAGTTTCATTTCCCTCCTCTTATAAAGAGTGCTCTAGGAAACAGCCTGATGCCTGGGTTAGAGGAAGGCTTGTCATGGCCCGATCAGGAGGTTGTGCATGTCACTCATAGCCACAGTCACATGGCTGAGCCTGACAGCAGGAAAGGATAGGACATGCAGTCTAGCTATTTGTCCAGGAAGACAGGAACAGAAATTTTGGAGATCAGCTAGCAATCTCTGCTACATTACTCATGCATATTTTCCATTATGTGTGTGTGTGTTTTTTTTTTTTTTTTTTTGAGGTGGAGTTTCGCTCTTGTTGCCCAGGCTGGAGTGCAGTGGCACAATCTCTGCTCACCGCAACCTCCGCCTCCCGGGTTCAAGTGATTCTCCTGCCTCAGCCTCCCGAGTAGCTGGAATTACAGGCATGCACCTCCACGCCTGACTAATTTTTTGTATTTTTACTAGAGATGGGGTTTCTCCATGTTGGTCAGGCTGATCTCGAACTCCGACCTCAGGTGATCTGCCTGCCTTGGCCTCTCAAAGTGCTGGGATTACAGACATGAGCCACTGCGCCCGGCCTCCAATGTGTTGTATTTTGCTAATTTGCATGGTACGCATGCACACACATACACACACACACCCACATCTGCCGTGTGGGAAACTACTTTATCAGCTACAGTACTGTGCTTATGTGTACTTCCTTTGCTCTTAGTCTTAACAGACTTCACTCATTTCCAAAGTTACCAAGTCAGTGCCTTTCTCATCATTCCCTTCAGTGAGGTTGTTTCTGCATTTGTAACACAGTTAGATTATTTTGTCACATGCTGCATTCCATCATGGGATTCCCTGATATTCTAAATGATATTTTAACATTTGCATACATTAATGTTTACTCTTTGTACTATAAAGCTCTATGAATTTTTAATTTTTATTATTTTGAGACAGGATCTTGCTCTGTTGTCCAGGTTGGAGTGCAGTGGCCCAATAATGTCTCACTGCAGCTTCGGCCTCCAGGCTCAAGCCATCCTCCCACCTCAGCTTCCTGAGTAGCTGGGACCACACGTGTGCACCACCATGCCTGGCTAATGTTTTTATTTTTTGTGGAGACAGGGGTCTCACTATGTTACCCAGGCTGGTTTCTAACTCCTGGGCTTAAGCAGTCCTGCCCTGGCCTCCCAAAGTGCTGGGATGACAGGCATGAGCTACTGTGCTTGGCCCTCCCTGAATCTCGACAGGTGTATAGTGTCACGTAGCCACCTAGTGTCCGGCTCTTGGACTCTTTTTCTTTCTTTCTCTCTCCCTTCCTTGCTTCCTTCCTTTTCTTTTTTTTTCTTTTCTTCCTTTCTTTCTTTCTTCTTTTTTCTCTTTCTTCTTTCTTGCTTTCTTTCTCTCTTCTTGTTTCTTTCTTCTTTTCTTTTTTTTTCTTTAACATAAGTTAATGCTTTTCTTTTTTATTTTTTGAGAGAGGATCTCACTGTGTCACCCAGGCTAGCGTGCACTGACATGATTATGGCTCACTGCAGCTTTGAACTCCTGAGCTCAAGCACTCCTTCCATCTCAGCCTCCCAAGTAGCTAGGACTATAGGCGCTATATATAGGACTAGGGGCCACCATGCCTGGCTAATTTTTGAATTTTTTGTAGAGGCAGGGTCTCAGTCTCACTATGTTGCCGAGGCAGGTCTCAGACTCCTGGCCTCAAGTGATCCACTTGCCTCAGCCTTCCAAAGTGCTGGCATTACAGGTGTGAGCCACCATGCCCAGCCCAGATCTTGGTTTCTAATACCATTCTCCAGCAGAAGGAACCAGGCCTATTGGCTTATTCTATGTTCGCTTATTCCAGGACAGGGGCAGAAAATATATGAGTCTGGAGCATTTTGTGGTACCAGAAACTAAGAAAGTGTTCAAAACAAGCAAATTAAAAAGCTCCACAATTTTGAGGATATGCTAAAGGAACACAGGGCTGAAAGAAAGGACCCCAATACCCAGAGCTGGGACAATCCGAGCAACAAAATTAACCAGTGTTAATTATAACCTAAATATAAAATAAATACGCTTGAGTCCATACTGATATAAATAAATGAATCAGTAATAATAAGTGGGGAAAAGAGACAAGCCTTTAATGCAAAAGAATGACAAATAAAGCCTGTAGAGACCCCACCCCCAAAGAGGTGGAGTGTGACTGGCCATCCTTAGGTGGGGCTGTGCATAGTGACTTCCTCCCAAAGGGAACAGTATGGGAAGGGGAGTGAAAAGAGTCACTTTACAATGAGGAAAGCTGACAGACGGTCTCACCCAGGTGGCCGAGGCCAACATCAGGAGTGAGAAGTTCTTGGTATGATGTGATGAGAAGGGCGCTGTCCCTCTGTGGTCCTCCTCCTCAAGCCCCAGAGCCCTAATCTAATCATGAGAAAAGCAGCAGCCGAACCTCAATAGAAGGGTGGGGTGTCCTACAATAAACCTGACCAGTTACCTTCAAGGTCACCGAAAAACAAGGAGAATGAGAAACCGCCCCAGCAGACAGGAGCTCAGGAGATGTGGAGACTGAATGTAAAATGGTGTTGATCCTGGAACAGGAAATGAGGGAAAGTGTGAGGAAATCTGAATCAAGTATGGACTTCATGAAGTTCATAACTAATGTATCAATATTGGTTCATTAATTGTGACAAATGTATTATACATATTGTATTAGCATTCTCCAGAGAAACAGAACCAACAGGATGTGTGTGCATGTGTGTGTGTGCGTGTGTGTGTGTGTGTACCCACCCATCCCCAACACACATATATGTGGAGAGAGAGAGAGATCTATTTTGAGGAACTGCTTATGTGATTGTAGAGGCTTGGTAAGCCCGGAATCTGATAGAGGAGCCCAGGTGGCTGGAGGCCCCGAGGAAAGCTGATGCTGTGGCAGAGCCCGAGGACCGTCTGGAGGTGGAATTCCTTCTTCCTCCTCAGGAGAGGTCCGTCTTTGTTCTCCTAAGATCTTCAACTGATTGGATGAAGCCCACCACATCATGGAGGGTCTTCTGCTTTTCTCAAAGTTCACCAATTTAAAGGTTAGTATTTCATCCAAAAAACACCTTTGCACAAATATCCAGAATAATGTTTGACCAAACGTGGGCACCACGGCCCAGTCAAGCTGACACACAGCACCATCGAAACCGTCAGCGCTGGGCAATGCTGAGACTGTCGACTGACACCAGAGTCCCGAACGGGCAGGTTCCATGTGAAGAGGGCTTGGGTCAAAGCTGAGTTCCCGACAAGGGGTGTGCACAGGGGTGGGGTGGAGGGCAGAGGGCCACACCCTCCACAGGATCTCTTCCCATGAATCCCAAAGTTTCAGTAAATTCTACTAAATCTACAAGGTACTTAGTGGAAATGTGTTTTTTTAGATGAAAGGAAGGGGCCAAGTCTTAGCATCTGGCTTAATTTTTTGGAAGTGGTCATTCAGTTTTGAACAAAATAGTGTGAAGTATCAAAGTTTTTATGTGACATGAAGATGGTATTCAAGCTTTTTTTTTTTTTTTTGAGACGGAGTCTTGCTCTGTCGCACAGGCTGGAGTGCAATGGCACAATCTCAGCTCACTGCAATCTCCGCCTCCCGGGTTCAAGCAATTCTCCTGCCTCAGCCTCCCGAGTAGCTAGGACTACAGGCGTGCGCCACCATGCCCAGCAAATTTTTGTATTTTTAGTAGAGACGGGGTTTTGCCACGTTGTCCAGGATGGTCTTGAACTCCTGACCTCAGGTGATCCACCCACCTTGGCCTCCCAAATTGCTGAGATTACAGGTGTGAGCCACCGCGACCGGCTGGTTCTCAAACTTGGCTGTGTATCATACTCATCTGGGGGGTTGTTGTAACAGATTATAGGCCCACTCCACTTTCCGATTCGTTTCCAACAAGGCAGGTGATGCTGATGCTGCTGGTCCAGGAACCACACTTTAAGAACCACTATTTTACGTGAAGAAATAGGTTTCTAATGCAATAAAAAAGGAGCATGCAAATGTTTTCATGCATGTGTGCTCTTTCTGGGTCTCTGATTCGAAGAGCTCCATGGAAGAGGGCGGTGCCCCCGTCTGTGCCTCCTCCAGCAGCTTCTGTGGTTCCAAGTCTGGACACAGGGTGGTGCCATGTGCCCACAGGTGTCCACCGGACTTTCCAGGTGGTCCTGCAGGCCGAGGTGGCCTTGCAGCTTTGTGAGAGAGGGTGTGCATGGTGGCTGGTCTCCCTCCCACCTCCCAGGTGCGTTAGGGGTATGTCCAGGGCAAGCTTGATAGGTACGTGCTGAGTGGCTGAAGAAGGTGAGGGTGAAGATTCAGGTAACAGGACTACTTTTGTCCATCCACGGCCTTGAGCGCACCTTCCGATGCTGCCCCTGTCCAGGATGAGCCAGGATGGGCCAGGATGAGCCAAGATGAACCAGGATGGGCCAGGATGGGCCAGGATGAGCCAAGATGAGCCAGGATGGGCCAAGATGAGCCAGGATGAGCCAAGATGAGCCAGGATGGGCCAGGATGAGCCAGGATGGGCCAGGATGGGCCAAGATGAACCAGGATGGGCCAGGATGGGCCAGGATGAGCCAAGATGAACCAGGATGGGCCACGATGAGCCAGGATGGGCCAGGACGAGCCAGGATGGGCCAGGACGAGCCAAGATGAGCCAGGATGGGCCAGGATGAGCGAAGATGAACCAGGATGAGCCAGGATGGGCCAGGACGAGCCAGGATGGGCCAGGATGGGCCAGGACGAGTCTGGAACCCTGAGCCTGGAACCCTGCATGCTCTTCAAGTCTCAGTTTCCCCAGCTGTTACGTGGGGCCTTAATCTCCATCCTGCAGCCCCACTTGGCCACCTTCTCTTTCTCTCTGGGTCACATCATTTTCTTTCTATTAAAGGGCAGACCTGGGGGTGGCGGGGAAGAGGGTCTAGGCCTCAGGATGATGACAGGAGAGGCCATCTGGGGCAGCCTTGCTGTGGGTTAGGGACTCAGGATCTTTAACCACAGGGTTTGGTTTGAACAAGTGGTTCAAACTGGGGACTAAAAACAAGACTAGGATAAAGACCAAAGCTCACTTCTGCTTTTGTGGGGCCCCAGAAGTAGAAGCTGCGTGAGTGTGAAGTGAGGAGGACAGGTTTGTGCTTGGAAAGGTCAGAAAGGTCGGAAGACCGGTGAGTGGGCAGGTGGGAAGAGGTTGAAGGCTGTGGACGGCGTGGCCATCTGGGCTTGAGGGAGGCTGACAAAACCTCTCTCTCCTGGAGGGCGGTGTTTCCTCCTGGCATCGCTGCTCCCACCCCTGCCAGCTCCCTCCTCTCAGCCTTCATCGGGGGCATCACCCACCCAAGGCTGGGCTGGCTGGGGGCTTGTTTGGAAGCCTAACGTCCTGAAGCACAGTGGGCCTCTCCACTGCCCACCCACACATGCCACCTGCACCCCCCACTCCACTGAAGCCCAAAAACGGCAGAGGTGGAGGCCTCCCTCGGGGGCAAGCCTGGGTGGTGGTGCAGCTAGTTCTTATCTGTAAAAGACAAAACACCATAGCCTGGGAGACTGATCCTTTGAACACGCACTCAGGTCCACAGCCTTATCCAGAACCGGACCCCAAAGCTATAATTAAAGGTTCAGGCGGAAGGGATTATTACAGAGGAGGGGCAGAGCCCCCCACTGCCTGAGGCTGGTATCGGGAGCCCAGCACTGCTGGAGATAACATTCAGGACACCCTTCTTCCTCTGGCCTCACAGGACTTGGCTCCTGCTTGAGAAACCAAGTCAGATGAAGACTGGCCAGGGACCCGGAAGGTGGGGTGGAAAGCCTAGGAAGTAGTCTCACATTTAGGACAAATGTGGTTTCTGGGGAAGAACAAAAGTAAAATCATGTTCCTAGTGAAATTTGCTCGTATCACCAATTTACCATTTCAAAACAAACAGATAGGGGCGTGATTGTCCATAGTGAGGGTGATGACCACAGCCAAGCCTGGAGGTACAGACAATGACCATGGATAAATCTGGAGGCCTAGGTGGGGTCAGATGTCCTACTGCTTCTACTGGCTCCTGGGCTTGGACTCAGCTGTGGCCTTTTTCATTGTCAGTGATAATACTGTGGGTCATTCTGAAGGAGAAGTGTAATCCCCACAGTTGTCTCTCATGTCTGACTTGGCTTTGTATCCTTCAAATCTAGCCCAGTGCCCAGCATACAATAGAAACTCCATCCATCCTTATAACAACTCCTCCAATCATCCATCCACCCACCCACCTACCCACCCATCCATCCACCCACCCATCCATCCATCCACCCATCCACTCATCCACCCATTGACTCACCCATCCACCCACCGACCCAAGTATCCATCCATCCATCCATCCATCCGTCCGTCCGTCCATGCATCTATCCATCCACTTATCCACTCATCTATCCACCCATCCACACATCCATCCATTATGGATCCCTGCATCCATCCACCCATCACTCCTCCCACCCACCCATCTGCCCATCCATCCATCCATCCGTGCATCTGTCCCTCCACCTATTCATAAACTCATCCATCCACCCACCATCCATCCATCCATCCATGCATCCATCCATGCATCCATCCATCCATGCATCCATCCACTCATCTGTTGTCCATCCACTCACCCATCCACCCATCCATTCATCCATCCATATATCCATATGCCCATCTGTCCATCCATCCATGTAACATTGACTGAAAAAGTCTGCTAAACCAGACACTGCTCCAGGCTCCAAAGATTCAGTGGTGAACACAACGGAGTCTCTGCCCTCATGGGACTTACATTCCAGCTTCAAAAACAGAGAGTAAACAAGATATATCTAAGGAGATGTCATTTGAGCAAAGCCTAAATGATCTAAAGAAACAAGTAAAAACCTGAGGGAAAGGCTGTCCAGACAAAGGCGCCAGTGAAGGGTGGGAGTGCCCTGTGTCTGGGATGTGTTTGGATTATAATCCTGAAAGACACACTCCTGAGTCTTGAAATCCTGAAAGATCAAAATATCTAAAGTGTAAAATCTCTAATATTTAAAATTCCAAAAATCACAATCACAGGAATCATAGAAATTTTTAAAAAGCAGCGCCACTTAGAAAATGAATTTGAATGTATTCTCCAAGGAAAGCCATGTCCTAAAAGAAAAAAAAAAAAACAGCTATTCATCATGATGCAAGACTTCAGAATATAGTTAATGGGGTCGTGGAAGTTGGCCAGCTCTTACAGAATATCTCTGCATAGTTGCCCATAATCTACTGTAATATGACTTACACAGAAAATTCGACATATATGGCTTTTTCAAGTTGAATTTTCTGTATAGTTTTTTTAGCTTTTTTCATCATCATAAATTGTCAGCATTATTTTTTTACAGTTCACTATGCTCTGATTTTATCCTTGCGTCATTTCAATACTGAAGATATAAATTAGAACACTTATACAGTGTTCTAATTTGTTTTAGGCATTTTTTGCAAAACTGACTCCACAGAAGTGCGTTACCACAATGTTGTCTGTGTGTATAGGTAAAAATGGGAAATTTCCTCAATAAATGAAGAGATGCCCTTTTTGTACATCTGCATTTGTGAAAAGTTTCTCTAGATCTTGGTTTTTTTGGCGACTGGCTACGTGGTGGTGAACTGTTGCGGTTCTAGATTGAGCCCGTTAGAAGGCGTAGGTTGTTCATCCTGGCTTTTCGGAAGACTGCAGTTATGAAGCTGGGCGCACGCCATTCCCACCCGAGCGGTATGTGTTCGTGCATCTCCCCTCTCAACACATTTCTTTACGAATACAGCTCATTTGTGCATAACTGTCATTGGTATGACTCTTTACACTTGCAGAAACATGGATGTTATTATTGTCTATTTTGTTGTGTGAAGTGGCCTATGATGTGTTCTGTCATATGTCATGTTTTTATGTTTCTCAAATAAATCCCCTTTAAAAATGTAAATAGATGGCCAGGCACGGTGGCTCACGCCTGTAACCCCAGCACTTTGGGAGGCTGAGGCGGGCGGATCACCTGAGGTCAGGAGTTTGAGACCAGCCTGACCAACATGGAGAAACCCCATCTCTACTAAAAATACAAAATTAGCCAGGTGTGGTGGCAGGCGCCTGTAATCCCAGCTACTCAGAGGGCTGAGGCAGAATTGTTTGAACCCAGGAGGCAGAGGTTGCAGCGAGCGGAGATGGTGCCATCGCACTCCAGCCTGGGCAACAAGAGTGAAACTCCGTCTCAAAAATAAAAAAATGAAAAAAAAGTAAATAAATATCTTTTAAAGAATTTTAAAATTATTTTTTTCCAGAATTATATTTTCAGAATTTTGATTTTTCGGGATTTCAGCATGCGGAATTGTGTCTCTCTGGGCTGTGATCAGCTCATGTCTGGGATGAGGCAGGAGCCTTGGTGGGGTGCAGGGAGAGCAGATGAGGGGTAGGAGCAGGACCAGCAATGCAGGCAGTGGTCAGAGCACTCAGGCCTTGGGGGTGAGTGAAGCCTGTTGGAGGATGCTGAGCAGCGGCAGCAACAAGACCTGATTGTTCTGGAAGACTGTCTGGGCTGCTGTGTGGAGGAGCAGTTGTGGAGGACAGGTTTGAGGCCGGACTTAGGGAGGGTGGGGAGTCATCAGGCTCGATGTACACATGAGTGTCTGAGGGAAATGGAGGCTCACACTAAGACATTTGGCCTGAGCAGCTGAGAGGGGCTGCAGAAGGTTGAAGGGTGCACCACAGGGCCTTGGGAACTTGACCGTGAGGTGGGTATAAAGGCTAGTGGTCAATAGATCCCAGCGATTGTGACTGACGAGGAACAGCTGGGGTGTCAGGCCATCTGGACCAGGGCCAAATGAGGTCTGGAGAGGGTGGGTGGAAAGACTGAGAGGGGTCTGGGGCCATGAGGTCAGGCGAGGCCTGGACGAGGTGGAAAAAACCAGGAGCTCAGACACCAGCAACCAAAGAGGAAAAGGCTGGAGAAGATGCCGGAGAACTGTCCTTTGCCAGCCTAGCAGACTTGTGGGTGCTTTCCTCCAACAGGAGCAGGCCGTGGGGCTCTCACATTCATCAGCTTCCTGGTTCCTGGAGGCTGGGTCTCACCCCACCTGGAGAGCTGCAAGTGCTCCATGCTGTCACTGCAGGCCCAGGACTGAAAGATCACATTAAACTGTCCTTCCACCTAATGTTCACTTTGTGATTCTTTGTGTACGTGCACCTCCACTCCCAGACGGGGAACCTCAAGGTGGTTTCCTTTACATGCCCAGTCCCAGGGATGGCTCATGTCCGCACTGGGGCACACTAGGTCACAGATGCTGGTGGCTATTTGAATGATCAGTGGTGACAAGGATGTGGATGGATGCCTGTGTCGGGGCAGGTACCTGAGAGGGCTGGAGAAGGGAGTGGATACCCCTAGGTCTCTGTTGACTAACAATAAAGATAGGACCAGCGTCCTCGTTAGTCCTTGGTGCTGGATTCTGCCCGTCTACTGTATGTGCAGGGAGGAGAAGGGCCAAGGCTACCCCCACCATGTCTTCCCAAGGTTCCAGCTCATGCTTTTTAACCTCCAGGCACAGGCTTGGCCTGGAAGCTAAGCCCAAGAAAACAGAGCCACAAGAAGAACAAAGCAGAGGGGTTTATTATAGGAACATTCTCAAACCACAACGGAAAAGATGTCCGTACAGGTGGATGGGGATGGAGATCCACCTCGGAGTACACACACTTCAGGGGACTTCCTGCCTCGCACGTTCTTTCTCTCCCTTATCACCTAAGACCCTGAGACCCCCACCCTCTGCAGGAGAGACCCACAAAGAAGCCTCCTCCCTGTGGCCTGGCTCCCATCAGGGACAGTCCTGTTTTTAGAGCAAGAACAGTCTGTACTTCAGACAGGATTCCAACCCCCACCCAA
Organism: Gorilla gorilla gorilla; assembly: GCF_029281585.2. Lineage (NCBI taxonomy): Eukaryota > Metazoa > Chordata > Mammalia > Primates > Hominidae > Gorilla > Gorilla gorilla. The sequence goes on along the minus strand of NC_073233.2, from coordinate 6,704,150 downwards.
ATTCAATGTCGACCGTCTGAGCAGCCAGCTTCATTGGCTGCAAATGCCTCTCTCAGGTGAGTCAAAGGAGACACGATGGGGAACCAGGGGGCCCTAGGTGAGGATGTCATGGGCCTGGTGCTCCACCAGCATCTCCATGCTCTTCACATCCGTGCACCAGAACTCCAGGCGGTCCTTCATTCCCTTGATCTGAAATGGAAATCCGGACACAAGGGACGTTAAGACACGCAGGAGACACAGGCCGAGTGGCCGGCACAGCACCTGATGGGGTGACTCTATATCTCCAGCTAACTCTCTAGGGCAGCTCTAGTGAAAAGGACCTCTGAGCTGGGGGAGTGGGACGGGACTTGCCGGGTTAATTCTTTTCACAGGAACATTAGAAAAAACGTGCATGAAAGAAAGCAGACAAGAACAGAGGAAATCCACAGGATCGCATTTCCAGCAAATGTAAGAGCGACGTGAGCTCAAATCACAGAACCAGGAACGTATCTGATCAGAGCTCCTATCTTAAGATTAAAAGGCACCGTCAGCACAACCAGTGCCATTGTCATCATAAGCTTTTAAATGCAGGGTTCAAACCCTAGGCTTGCATTAAATTAGGCTCTTAGAAAAACCCAACAGCAGTATTTCCTTCTCCAAAACCTCTTGTCTAATAATGCTGTCTTCCCAAATGGCTTCCATCCAAATGAAACTAAGATGGTATAGACACAACCCCTCAAAATCCACAGAGGTGAATAATGGGTTTCAAACACATCACCTGTTGCAAATCCAACACTCGGGGCTGCACCCAGGTCATGTGGACTCGTTTGTCCACCTCGTCTATACTGCCTTTCACCAGCCCCACCGAAAGGGCCTTCATCACCAGAAGCTCCACCTGTGCAGAGAGGGAGGCGTGTGTAAGACAAGATAGCCTGACACACCCCCATGGACCCAGATGGCTTGTGAGAAGCAGATGCCGCTCCTCCCGTCATTTTTTACTGTCTAGGGAGCACAGTGCTCACACAAGAGCCTTGACTCCTCCATGTGGCAGCTTTGCTGCTCTAACACCCTGAGCCTAGGGACCGTACCTCATTCACTGTGATTTTAGCACTTTTGGCAATTTCTTCAAAAGTGAGTTGTCTGTGATTGGCAGGTCGTGTGAAAGTCATCTGGAAAAAATTTTATTAACTATTTTAAACTATTTTTCCAAATAAAAATAGAGATCTTATTAGTACCCCACATACTAAAAAGTTTCCTAATATTAGACATATATCTTGTTAAGAACAAGCTTTCAATGCTTAGATAAGAAGGATAACAGCAAAATGCCTTACAGGAGTTTCTGACAGTAGCCATTGTTCAATCCCCGAACAAGTACCTGAGGCCACAATTTGCCAGGGTTGACCAGGGCTGACCACGGCAAACCAGAAATCTAAGGGCCACTTCCTGACGAAGCTTAAGTTCTAGTGGGGAAAGACAGATGTGCGTGTAGACAAGAAGCGACATGCAATGAGGCAACAACTGCATCATGGGGAGAGGGGCAGCTACTTCATCTCAGTTCAGATGGTCAGGGAAGGCCTCAGGGTGGTGGCAGTGGGGTGGGAGGGTGTCGTCTGAGCTAAGAGCCAAATATAAACTTAAAAAAGCAAGTGGTAGCAAAGGAAAAGGAAGGTGGTGAAGAGAGTGATGCACAGCAGAAGCAGCACCACTGAAAGCTCACACTGCTCAGGACAGGCTTGGAGAGTGCAGCGCCCCCACCCGACCAAAATCTGAAACCACAGACAAAGTGGCTCCTGGGTGTTTGCTTACCTCCATGAGGCACAACAACTGAATTTTCCTCAGAAGCTGGGCTTCATTAGCTGCTAAATCAGGCTGTGAAGTATAGAAAGACAGAAAAATGTCTTCCATGCTTGTGCTTATCAGTTACTTAACTGGGGCTCTGGAATTCGTTCTATAACAGTAGACCCAACAAAAACCAGCTAAGCAGATCCAAACATTTCACACTGCAGACTGCTGAAGCTCATTAACAACAAGTGATCTGAACTTCATTCTTCTTAGGAAATGGAAAGAGTCGCACCTAACTGGGAAACTTTGTCAAGGCAAGGAATTTACAAGGTAAGATTTGTATTAATGCTACAGACACCATTAGGCAGGGCCACAGGGTACGGGCATTTCGAGAAGACTCTCCTGGTCAAGGTGCTGTTGGGAAGGATACACCCTACTGCCCAGGGGGCTTCTTTCAAGGGCTGCTGCCGGCTCAGTCAGCCAGTGCAAGTGGAGCCCCTCTGAGGAAAAGCTTCCTTAAGTTCTAGAGACTTGTTCTGAATCAAAAGAGCAAGTTATTAATTTATAATGAAAAATATCATTGTCCTGAGAACTAGAATATACGCTTCTGCAAGATATGCATCATCTCTTCTTATGGATCAAAACGTTACCCGTGAGCACAGAATTAAACCAAGGAGACTTGTTGTTTTAATTCAAATAGCAACTCATATCCTGACACAGGTAGCCCCGATGGGGACATTTCTGCCGCAAGTACTGGACAGGTCAAGCTCTGTAAAGGGCTCACTACCCCTCCAGACAGGCTTTGCTGCCTGAACAGATGCTGCCAACATGCATCTACAATTTTTTTTTCTTTAAATTGCTATAACTAGCCATCTTCCTTTCTGAGTGTCACCTTTTTTTGAGATATCAATAAATAATCAGACCACAGTTAGGTCTGGCTGCATCTGTGCTTTCTGCCTCTTCACAGTGCCTTCATCTATATCTACCCTGCTCCACTATGCATGAATTTTACAAGTTTATTTTAAACTGAGAAAATTGAAAGTTTCAGAAAAACACAAAAATAACCATAATTCCTACCACAGTTAACATTTTATTAATATTTACTTCTAATAATCTCATTAAAAAAGAACATACTTATCATTAAAGCTCAAGCCCTTGTTGAGCACCTTTCCCTAACTCCCACCTTCCAGAGACAACTTCACCCAGTGCCTGCCCTCCCCTTGCACTGAGGTGAATTGGCTGTTCTCCCTGCATGGACCTCTCCCCCTCCCCGCACCCGCCGCTCTCCCCCTCCCCGCACCCGCCGCTCTCCCCCTCCCCGCACCCGCCGCTCTCCCCCTCCCCGCACCCGCCGCTCTCTCCATCCCCGCACCCGCCGCTCTCCCCCTCCCGCTCTCCCCCTCCCCGCACCCGCCGCTCTCCCCCTCCCCGCACCCGCCGCTCTCCCCCTTCCCGCACCCGCCGCTCTCTCCATCCCCGCACCCGCCGCTCTCCCCCTCCCGCTCTCCCCCTCCCCGCACCCGCCGCTCTCCCCCTCCCGCTCTCCCCCTCCCCGCACCCGCCGCTCTCCCCCTCCCCGCACCCGCCGCTCTCCCCCTTCCCGCACCCGCCGCTCTCCCCCTCCCCGCACCCGCCGCTCTCCCCCTCCTGCTCTCCCCCTCCCCGCACCCGCCGCTCTCCCCCTCCTGCTCTCCCCCTCCCCGCACCCGCCGCTCTCCCCCTCCCCGCACCCGCCGCTCTCCCCCTTCCCGCACCCGCCGCTCTCCCCCTCCCCGCACCCGCCGCTCTCCCCCTCCTGCTCTCCCCCTCCCCGCACCCGCCGCTCTCCCCCTCCCCGCACCCGCCGCTCTCCCCCTTCCCGCACCCGCCGCTCTCTCCATCCCCGCACCCGCCGCTCTCCCCCTCCTGCTCTCCCCCTCCCCGCACCCGCCGCTCTCCCCCTCCCGCTCTCCCCCTCCCCGCACCCGCCGCTCTCCCCCTCCCCGCACCCGCCGCTCTCCCCCTCCCCGCACCCGCCGCTCTCCCCCTCCCCGCACCCGCCGCTCTCTCCCTCCCCGCACCCGCCGCTCTCCCCTTACCCGCACCCGCCGCTCTCCCCCTTCCCGCACCCGCCGCTCTCCCCCTCCCCGCACCCGCCGCTCTCCCCCTCCCCGCACCCGCCGCTCTCCCCCTCCCCGCACCCGCCGCTCTCCCCCTCCCCGCACCCGCCGCTCTCCCCCTCCCCGCACCCGCCGCTCTCCCCCTCCCCGCACCCGCCGCTCTCCCCCTCCCCGCACCCGCCGCTCTCCCCCTCCCGCTCTCCCCCTCCCCGCACCCGCCGCTCTCCCCCTCCCGCTCTCCCCCTCCCCGCACCCGCCGCTCTCCCCCTCCCCGCACCCGCCGCTCTCCCCCTCCCCGCACCCACTGCTCTCCCCATCCCTGCACCCGCCGCTCTCCCATTCTCTTCACCAGGCATTTGTTCCTCCTTCATCCCATGCTCTCTCCCACCCACTCATGTTAGCCTCACACATCCCTCTTTCAGTTCAGCAAAGATACTAAAATTTTCCGTTTTCTCCGCTGAGTGCACTCTTCCCGTACCTCTTCACTCATTCCTAAGGTCACACAGACCTTAGGTCACTATGACTTCTACATCTTCTGTGACACCCCCTCCACCCAGCGTAGATGCAGGGCCCACATTCGATTCTGTTTTCTCAGAACACCCTCACTCTTCGTCTGCAGCACTGAGTAATGCTGTGGCTAACCAACCACTTAACTCTCTGCTCTATGAGAGCAAGGACTAGCCTATCTTGGTCTCCTCTTTGCCCAGTTCTTTCCTGTGTGCCTAGGGAAGACGCTCAATGAACATCTGTTGTATGAGCGAGTAGATACATGGGGGAATAAGGGCTGGGCATCGTGGGAGTCCTACCTGCTGGCCCCAGGCAGTCTTCAGAGTCTGGAACCGCTCTACGTTGCCACTGTTGAAGGCATAGAGGGTGTCAATCAGCCACTGCCGGTCAGTATTCCTCAGGGACTCCAGCACAGGGTGCATGAGCTGTGAGGATGGAGATGGTCAGCTAGTAACACTTTAGTCTCTCTCTTGTTAAGGAAGCTGAGCTCAGGGTCAACTTACGAGTTCTCCAAAGTTAAAAACTCCCTCGCCGAGAAGTCCTGCTAGCCCCAGCGTGAAGGCTCTCTCCTGCTGCTCAGACACTATGGTAGCAACACAGGCTCACTTACAATCCAGTCATAATAATCAGTCCTGTTTAGCTTTAAAAATCTCATATAACAAAAAGTAAAAAAACATTGTTTGTAATGGTTGTTATTACAAAGCCTTGACATTAGTCACCTCTTCTGAAGTATTGGGTTGACTTAGATTATACCAGGAACCATATATACATGGGTTTTTTGGGAGGAGCATTCATTTATTTTTTCCTAAATATATGTGAATCTATTCATATTTTCAGCTGTGCCACTTCCAGGAAGTGCCTTAAATCTCTTTTCTGCTATGGCAAGGAATAAATTTAAGTTACCTAACCTAGCTTCTTTTCAGACCAGAATTAACTTACTTTCTGTTCCTAGACAGCAAGTCTATTGTTCTCTTGACCACCTTAGTTCCTTTTCCGATATATTTTTCTTGACATACAGTAATAAAAACTGCATCAACACTGTTAAGAGTTGCTGGTCTCCTTAGCTTCAACAGTGTTTTGTGAGAAACATCTAAAATATGCTGAAAATTTATTTTCTGAACATATATTCCTTACACTTTTTCCAAAACTCACTGGTCATTTTCTTTCCACTCTCAAATCCTTGAAAGATTTAATAATTTGTCCCCATGGGTCTGGAATTTCAGTTTTCAAAACAAGGGTCTCAGCTACAGGGATTTCATGTACCCTTTATTCTGCAGCAGATGGGTGGGCGGGGAGGGCTGAGAAGGTGTTTACATCATGGTTCTTCCTACAAACACCTGTGACTTAGGTAACAGTAAGGAACTGGAGAAGGAACAGTAAAGGAGCTAGGAGGAATTAGCCTCATTTTCATGTAAATTAAATGCTGGAGACAAATATAATGTAGAAACTAAAGTTTACACAAATCTTCCCATTTTTTTCTTCAAAACAGGATGAATCCATCTGAGTAATTTCTTTTTTGTTTGGATGAGATGGAGTCTCGCTCTGTCACCCAGGCTGGGGTGCAGTGGTACAATCTTGGCTCACTGCAACCTCCACCTCCCGAGTTCAAGTGATTCTCCTGCCTCAGACTCCCGAGTAACTGGGTTACAGGCACCCACCATCACACCTGGCTAGTTTTTTGTATTTTTAGTAGAGACAGGGTTTCACCATGTTGGCCAGGCTGGTCTTGAACTCCTGACCTCAGGTGATCCACTCACTTCAGCCTTCCAAAGTACTGGGATTACAGGCGTGAGCCACCGTGCCCAGCCCCACCTTAGTAATTTCTGAGAACTGTCACCTCAAGCAACTCACAGATGCTAAGTTTGGAGAATATGCTCCTGTGTGACATGGATTTAATGGCCTAGGTTACCTGGTAGATCCTTGATGTCAACACAGCCCAAAAACCGCAGAGCATCTTTGTAGTAGGACGCGTGGTTTCCGATTGTTTGATAGTATTTACTGGAGAGATCATAGAAACGACTGTGAACCGATGTCACACCAGGAAGGTTGTTGAGCATTTCTTCAACATCTTCAATTGTTTCCTATACACAGGAAGGAAAATCATCTCTCTTTTTAAGTTAAAAGTTTATTTTATTTTTTTAGAGACAGGGTCTCACTCTGTTGCCTAGGGTGGTCTTGAACTCCTGGCCTCAAGTGATCCTCCCACCTCAGCCTCTGTAGTAGCTGGGATTACAGGTTCAAGCCACTGTGCTTGGCTAAGATTTTTAAAGTAATATATTGTGAGATGAAAAGCATCAACTACCAAGGAAAAGACTGATGAATGTGACCGCGTTAAAATGGAAAACTTAATCCAAAACACAGAAAAAAGTACAAAGACAAGCTACAGACTGGGAAACAATATTTACATGTATAACCCACCAGCAATTATGACCAAGGAAATATAAAAACACTTACAAATGAGTCAGGAGACAAACAACACAGTAGAAAAATGGGCAAAAGACATTAACAGGCAATTGACAAATTTGGGGACACAAACAGAATGGCCAATAAACCACTAGTAATTGTGAAATGCAAATTAAACCCCCAACAAGATATAATTTCACTTCTATTAGATCAGCAAGAGTTAGAGCCTGAAACTATCAGGTGTTGAAGACATGGAGCTTCCAGAGTACTCATACGGTGCTGAGGGAGCATGTACCTGGGAAAGGCAGAGATGCACACAGCTTGTACCTGTAGTCTCTAGGCATACATCTTGGTGAGATTCTGCCCACACACAAGGGACCAGGCACAGAAATACTTATGGCAGTACTGTTTGTGATAGTAAAAAAAAAAACAACCTAAATCTCTCTCCCTTTTTTTTTGAGACAGAGTCTCGCTCTGTTGCCCAAGCTGTAGTGCAGTGGTGCGATCTCGGCTCACTGCAACCTCCGCCTCGCAGGCTGAAGCAATTCGCTGCCTCAGCCTCCCGAGTGGCTGGGACTACAGGCGCCTGCCACCATGCCTGGCTAATTTTTGTGGTTTTAGTAGAGACGGGGTTTTACCATCTTGGCTGGGTTGGTCTTGAACTCCTGACCTCGTGATCCACCTGCCTCAGCCTCCCAAAGTGCTGGGATTACAGGTGTGACCACCGCACCTGGCCCTAAATCTCTTCAATAGGAGACTGGATACATATGTTGTGAAACACTTATACAATGAAATACCGTATAGGAGTAACAGCACACTGGTTACACATACCCACATGACTCTGAAACCTAGTATTGAGCCAATGTTAAAACGCTTGAGTTACACACCCCTATTTAATGAAGGACAAGGAAATGCATGGGCATGAGAGGGAGCCTGGCTGGGGGAGAAGTGTGATCTGAAGGGTACTGGGACCCTGACTGTGCCGTGTGGCTTCATTCCTTCCTAAGCTGGTTGGGGCACATGGATGCCTATTACAGCATTCTGTACTGTGACTTATAGCTTTCAATATGTCTTAAAATATTTGAAAATAAAATGCACTAAGTATGCATATGGGTTAGGACTGACAATAAACAATAAAAAGTATCTTTTCAGGGCAATGAGGACATGAACACTTTTAACCCTTACCCCCAATATTTTCTTTAACATTGTGATTAGCAAACACACACACACACAAACACACGAACACACACGCAAACACACACAAACACACGAACACACACACAAACACACACACAAACACACACACACACACAGGTTCTGGTTCAACCAGGTGGACCAGCCACATGTCGGTTTCACTGCCACCCACATCCATACCTGTCTCCCAACTGCACCAAAACATAATTGAACATAAGAAAAACATAAAAATAGACAGGATACTTCAACAACATTTAGGAAGCAGAAGGAAGATGGAGAAATAGCACGTGACATGCCAGTGGTGTGTAGGCTGACCTTGGTCAGGGAGAACCAATGTGCTTTGGGCTGACTGAGGCCATGTGGAGTCATTATTAGACGGATGTGCTGTGATCACACAGGGGAGTGCTCTTTTGTTTAAGGGCAACAGGCATTGTATCAGCAACTTACTCCTAAGTGGTTTTGGAAAAAAGCTACAGACACACACAAAGGCAAAAGCGGTAAAAGGTTAGCAATGGCGGGGGCTGGGCGCAGCGGCTCACGGCTGTAATCCCAGCACTTTGGGAGGCTGAGGCAGAGGGATCACTTGAGGTCAGGAGTTCCAGACCAGCCTGGCCAACGTGGCGAAACCCTGTCTCTACTAAAAATACAAAAAAATTAGCTGGGCATGGAGGCACGCGCCTGTAATTCCAGCTACTCAGGAGGTTGAGGCAGGAGAATTGCTTGAACCCGTGAGGCGGAGGTTGCAGTGGGCCGAGATTGCACCATTGCACTCCAGCCTGGGAAACAGAGCGAGACTCCGTCTTTAAAAAAAAAAAAAAAAAAAAAGGTTTGCAATGGGAAATTTAGGTTGGGGTATAGTAGTTCTTTGTGTTATTTTTGCAACTTTTCTGTAATTTAAAAATGTTTTAAAATAAACAGTAAAGAAGAAAAATAGGTTATTTTTTCCCTAGGGTTTTAAATAATTTTAAACCAAAGATAAATCTGTATTATGGTGATCTCACCTTTGTAACCTGTAGGTCCCCGATGTTTAATTTTAGAGCTCCAATTGCTGTTTTACACAGGATCACTGCCTCATCACTACTTTTCACCTAAGACATCAAAAACAAAAACAAGAAACCTCAGAATGTGGGCAGTTGACTAACAAAGGAAGCTAGCTACTTGTACATTAACTTAACCTTGATGACTAGAGGCCTTGTGGTCTCTAAAGGTCTGGACAGTGAGCATGGACACAAACTGTTAAGTCATACATACTCTAAAAGGTATTGCTCACATGTCACATTTACCTTCTCACGAGTCTTTTCCAGAAAAGTAAGAGCCACATTAGGATCTGGAAAAGAAAGAACAATCAGAAGGACCATCAACAGACTGGTTTCTGCTAACCAAGACACCCTTAGGTAGGGTAATCTTTAGGTTTTGACCATAAAGTATAATAAAAACATAATATCTGATACAGAAAACACAAAAGTTCAGTTAACTTATATTTCAAAATAATTTTAACCACCATTTGGATCTGCTCCTTTATAAAACAAAGTGAGACTTACCAGTCATCTGTCTAACTACATGAAGAATGATTTCCACGAGGGACAAAGGATTCACCCTGAAATAAAAACCACCAGTCTTTGAGTACCACTGAGTATCAATGTACTCATTTTCAAAGTGAAAAACGGATGAGAGGGTTTTACCTGTGTTCAAATTCACTGATAAAGTTTTCATAAAGCTGTGAAACCAAAACATGGAGAGAAATTATAGGATGTCTTTTATTCTGCAAAATGAAGACCCCAAACACTATTTTTGGTAAACAAGCTGCATCAATGCTATCAAGTTGGGAGTGTGCAAGCCACAGTGCCCAGCACACAGTAAGCAATGCATGTTTGCAGAATGATAGGAGACCATATCAGGGCTTATTTACATTCACATAAATGATCAACAGATTACTAAGGAATATTAGGTTTCTTCTAGCTTTGGGAATTAGAGTACTGACCTATAAGAACCTCCAGACAGATTCCTATATTCTTTCTTCCAGGTACTGTAAGCTAAATAGACTATCAGATTGAAACGCTCCCTCAGTTCTCTCCCTGTGGCTTCTGGGCTGTTGGTATTTCGACCCTTGTGAAGATGGCCTGCGCTGCCATGTGGTCCCCAGCCTACCAGGACAGGTTTATTTGTATCTATCCTGCTTATTTAAATAATAAGAAGACCATCGTGGAAGGAAGGTGAATCCCATAAGTAAGGCTGTTGAAAATCCTACAGCCAGAGATTCAAGATCTATGTTCAGGTTTATTTGTATCTGTCCTACTCATTTAAATAAGAAGAAGACCATTGTGGAAGGAAGGTGAATCCCCATAAGTAAGACTGTTGAAAATCCTACAGCTAGAGATTCAAGATCTATGTTTAGCAGTTGGACTTAATGCATTTCTTGAGAAAAATAAAATGTTCTCTAGAGAATGGAATCGTGATGTTCAATATAAAAGCAGAATCTGGGCCCAGCTCAAACAGGAAAATGGCAGCCTCTATCTTGTACATTTCCCACCACGTTAAGTCAGTAATGTTGTATGCAGCATAAACGATACCTAAACTAAAAACAAGGACACAAAAAAACAGGCGGTGGTGACCAAAGTCTTCAACAAGGAGAGGGAAGTAAAAAAAGGAAAAGGAAAGAAAAAGACGTAACCGGCCGGGTGCAGTGGCTCACGCCTGTCATCCCAGCACTTTGGGAGGCAGAGGCGGGCGGATCGTGAGGTCAAGAGATTGGAACCATCCTGGTCAACATGGTGAAACCCCGTCTCTACTAAAAATACAAAAATCAGCCCGGCGTGGTGGCGCGCGCCTGTAGTCCCAGCTACTTGGGAGGCTGAGGCAGAAGAATCGCTTGAACCAGGGAGGCAGAGGTTGCTGTGAGCTGAGATTGTGCCATTGCATTCCAGCCTAGGCAACAAGAGTGAAACTCCATCTCAAAAAAAAAAAGAAAAAGAAAAAGACATAATGTAGTATCAGGATCAAGTATGCAGTACTACTGTAAGAGACCTGAATGGAGGCTTCTAATTTGTATCAAAGGAAAACAGAAGCTTTTCGTTTGCATCATTTAACTGAACTGTGAACGCTTGTGCCTCCCATCTTTATCATCGGAGTTGACAGTGAAATAAATTTATATCAGAAGTTTGCATCTCACTTTTATGGAGTATAAAAGATTTTTTTTGACATTCAACGCAGTTTTTTTGGAAGAAAGAATATCTTAAAATGGACAATGGACTGTACAATAAGTTACTTGAAATCTTATATCTATCTTCTGTGTAAACATGTTTCAGATGAATTTCAATTAGATTTGAAATACACATTTTGTTCACCTATTAAGTTAATGAAATAAAATTTAAAACAAAAAAAGAAATGTTTGCTAATCAAACGGAATGGAGTTCCTTCAGATTTTAATTAAAGCTAATTATGCACCGTTTTCAAATTTCTTAGCCATTCAGCACACTTGAGCACTTCCTCAGACTCCATACTAGATACTACAACATAGAACGTGTAAGACAAATGATGTGTCTTCAAGGAGCTCCTGGTCCACTGAAGACAGTCTTTAAACAAATAAATGACAATACAGTGAGTTTAAGAGCAAAAAGAAAGAAAGAAAGAAAAAAGCGCAGAAGTGCATCAGCCAAAGGGAGAGGCTTCAAAGGTTACTGTAGAAGTGGCAATACTGAGTTTCAAGGAATGAAGGGCGGTTAGAGAGGTGGCCATTTGGTGTGGGAGGGGAAGAAGCTGAGAGAAGAACATTCCAGACAGTAACAAACATGTGCAAAAGCACTGAAGAAAAAAATACATTATGTTTCAGGGGCATTTCTGAGGGACACAGACTAGGAAGCACTGAAGATTGGTCTCTGTCCAGAGTGCAAGGCCGAACCAGAGGACACACATGATCATTTCTATTTTAGAAACATGCCTGGGGCAGAGAGGACAGCAGGTGAAAGAGACTGAGAGAGAACAGTCAGAGGCTACTACTGGCCAAGACAGGAGAGTGAGGGAGCAACCGTAATGAGGATGGATGAATAATTTGAGAGAGATTTAGGGGTAACGAACCAGACTCACTCAGATGTGGGCCGGTCACAGAGAAGGAGAGCTGACAATAACCTCTGAGTTAGGGGTAACTGGGCCAAGAGCGCCTAGTGTGGGCACAGTAGGAGAGGGAACCTCCAAATGACCTTAACTTTGGATTAGGAGAGCCTGTAGTTCCTCTGGGATATGAAGGTAGAAGGATGAAAACACCCCTGTAGCAATTACATATTCCAATCAGACACACAAGAAACAGTCAACTAAATAAAATGGCATTTTTGTCCCGGTGCTGTGGCTCACGTCTGTTATGCAGCACTTTGGGAGGCCGAGGCTGGTGGATCACGTGAGGACAGGAGTTCAAGACCAGCCTGGCCAACATGGTGAAATGCCATCTCTACTAAAACTACAAAAATTAGCCAGGTGTGGTGGCACACGCTTGTAATCCCAGCTACTTGGGAGGCTGAGGTATGAGAATGGCTTGAACTGGGGAGACGGAGGTTGCAGCGAGCTGAGATCTGCCATTGCACTCCGGCCTGGGCGACAGTGCGAGACTCTGTCCCTTTGCCCACCCAAAATAAATAAAATGGTGGCCAGGTGGTGGTTCACACCTGTAATCCCAGCACTTTGGGAGGCCAAGGCAGGTGGATCGCCTGAGGTTAGGAGTTTGAGACCAGCCTGGTCAACATGATGAAACCCTGTCTCTACTAAAAATACAAAAATTATCCAGGCGTGGTGGCGGGTGCCTGTAATCCCAGCTACTCTGGAGGCTGCGGCAGGAGAATCACTGGAACCCGGGAGGAGGAGGATGTAGTGAGCTGAGACTGTGCCATTGCACTCCAGCCTGGGTGACAAGAATGAAACTCCGTCTCAAAAAATAATAATAATAAATAAATAAAATGGCATTTTTATTACAAAAGACTATTTCAAAGATATCTTCCTTATTAGAAGGAAATGTTTGAACTTTCCTGACATGTATTAATCTAAAAAATTACCTTAAAAAAGAAGCCCACTAAGTCCAGAAAGTCAAAATTACTTCTGGTGACTACAAATTCATAAATACTATCCATTTTACACTTATGCTAGCTGGATCCCAACAAATTTTAAAGGTTTATTCTGTCTATGGGAAAAGTAAACTCAGATCTGCCAACCTAAATAAACATCACCTTACCATGAGGTTGAGGAAATATTTTGTCACGTGTAGAAAAGTGATTTAAAGATAAGAAACCAAAGGACAGAGATAAACAATTATGAATCATCTATCGTGATGATTTAGAACCTTAGGGAACAAGTATTAAGACAGGTCTCAGGCCAGGCACAGTGGCTCCTGCCTATAATCCCAGCACTCTGGGAGGCCAAGGCAGGCAGATCACCTGAGGTCAGGAGTCTGAGACCAGCCTGGCCAACACTGGTGAAACCCCATCTCTACTAAGAAATACAAAAATCAGCTGGCTGTGGTGGTGGGCACCTGTAATCCCAGCTACTTGGGACGCTGAGGCAGAAGAATCGCTTGAACTCGGGAGGTGGAAGTTGCAGTGAGCCAAGATCGCACCATTGCACTCCAGCCCGGGCAACAAGAGCGAAACTCCGTCAAAAAAAAAAAAAAAAAAGCAGGTCTCATTTATCATTTTCCCACATAATCCAGAAGACTGAATGTTTAGCAAAATCTCCAGGCTTACAGATGATTGTAAGTTCCTCTGAATAGTAAAATGTCAAATTGATGGCTATAAACCACAAGAAAATCTTACAAGCCCAGGTGGTGGGGTAGCAAGGTGGTAAGCTCTATTGCGAGCATATAAAAGTAATGTATTCAGGAGAAATGACTCAAAATGTAATTATAAGCTATCAGTTGCAATGCTGGTATGAATCTGATTCATTCAGAATCAGAGAAAGCCATCATAGAGTAAGATGTCAGGAAAAACTTCAAAGAGGAGGCTACCAGTGAGCAAATTCGTGGGGATGTGTCAGAGGATCTGGGGAAGGCTGGGAAAGAAGGTGCGTATTTGTCTACTGCTGAAAAAATTCTAAAAGTCCTCTATTACAGAGGCAGCATGACACTATACAGGACTCTCCCTCCAATCCACCTACCCTCAACCGAAGTACAAAAGGTGTTTTATTTTCCACACTACCCAGGACAGAAGTGTCTGGGCAAGCAAGCAGTGCGGCTTAAAGAAGGGGAGTGATGGAAGTTATCTAAGATTCCCACAGATAGTAATCTTCCTCATACCTTACTCCACCCTCTAACTGGGTTTGAACTTTGTTTCTAAAACTAGAGTACTAAAAAGAAGCCTATGAACTAAGATACTTAGGCATGTTGTAAGATAGTACTTTATGCTAGAATTTTAAAAAAAGCCAGAATGTCAGTGTTTGAATCCTCTTCTGCCACTTATCAGCAGTGATCTATGGTAAGTTACTTAAAGTCTTATGTTTGCTTCTACATCAAAAAAGTGAGATAATAGTATCTACTGACCAACGTTGTCATGAAGGATATGTGAAGCGCTCAGACCAGTACCTGACGTAAAGTGACTGCTGAATATTGGAGCTTATTATTATTATTAGCATAAAGCCTACCTTATTTTAAAAAGTCCTTGAGCACATTCATATAATCTAATCTGGTATGGCAAATTATTTACCTTAATGAGACCATCTCCTTGGGCAAAGCACGGATCCTGCACAAAATCAAGCACCTGAAGTGTCAGCTGGTGCCACAACCTGAAAAACATACAGCCCTTAAGACCTCTAACCTAATATCCAGTCACAGACACCTCCAGCCTTGATGATTCTATCAAGTCACAAATACAGGTTGGGTATCTCTAATCCAAAACTCCAACATTCAAAATGCTCCAAAATCCACAACTTTTTGAGCACCAACATAGGGCTCAAAGGAAATGACCACTGGAGCATCTCAGATTTCAGATTTTTGATTTATGGATACTGAACGGGTAAGTATATATCGCAAATATTTCAAAATCTGAAAAAATACTAACTCCAAAAAAACTTTTGCCCCAATGCATTTCTTTCTTTTTTGAGACAGAGTCTGACTCTGTTGCCCAGGCTGTAGTGCAGTGGCGCCATCTCGGCTCACTGCAACCTCTGCCTCCCAGGATCAAGTGATTCTCCTGCCTCAGCCTCCCGAGTAGCAGGGATTACAGGCATGAGCCACTGCGCCCGGCCGCCCCAATGCATTTCTGATAAGGGATACTAAATCCATACTAACCAGTCTCTACTGTGTAGCAGAAAGAATGCTAAAGCAGATGTGATAAACCTGAGTTCTTTTCCTGGCTCTGCTATTGAATGGCTATGTCACTTTGAGATCATTTAACTTCTCTAAGACTCAGTTTTCCCAGGTATGAAATGGAGAACATTAATCTAGATTAACTCAAAGGGTTATTGTGAGGTTTGATTGGAAACGAGAACTTTGGAATCATACATATCTAACTTGAGATGCTGGCTCTTCTACGTATTAGCTGAGTATCTCAGGGAAGGCAATTAAAATGAGCTTCAGTTTCCTCCTCTGTGAAAAGGATGAATAAAAGATTAAATAAGCTAATATTTAAAACCTCAGGGACAGTGACATAGCGCTTCATCCAAAACCCAAAGGCTAATATTTAATAACGCAGATAAAATGCTTTGAAAATTACCAAGTGCTATCCAACACAAACCATTATTTGCCAAACATTAATTTGCTCTCAAAAACTGCTAATAGCAGAAGGCTGCTGAATGCTAAACATCATCAAAACATGTATGGAACATCTATGTGAAAGGTATTATATTAAATGCTAGGGTTAACAGGGAGGTTACTACAGGAGATGTATTTTCTATGGAATAGCTCCAGCCCAATGCCAGCAATTTATTCTACTCATATTAAAAGGAGGTTGGTGCTTAGCAAGAATTTAATTGCTCTGCAATTCATCCTGTTTCTAAACAAACCTAAACTTTAAGATCTTTCTAGGGGCAGAAAGCCCATGAGAAATACAATGGAAGGTAAAGACAATGGGACGGCGGAAGTGGTTGCACCCCGTGCAACCAGCTGCAGAATGAATAGGGAAGACAGCAAAGCTGTACTAGCCTCTGGTTTATCAACTCCAGACCACGAGAAAGATAACTGTAGATACAGTTACACTATGACAAGGCTAAGCACGAATCACCAACATGTTTCCCAAAGTGGGTGGTGGCCCTGAAAGTGTGTTTGCTTGTTAGACTGGAATCAAGAGCTAAAATCAAAGGCTACTCCTGAACCGTTTTAGTAAGACCCGAGGTAGAGGAGTTCAGAAGCCTCAGTCACAGTCCCCCGTTAAGGAAGCAGTGAATCTCAGACCGAAACATCCTGGCTACAGCTCTTGGCCCTCGTGGTCTGTCATCCCTCTCATTCCTCGACCCTGCCACTCGAGGTTCCTCAGCAAACCTTGCCGGCACAGCCGGTCGCTACACGTCCCCGCTTCCCCTCAACCTGGGTCTGGGCGCCCTCAGCCCATCAAGGGTCCGCTCCTCCGCCCGCCTGCCCCCTCCGTCTCCCTCTATCGCCGGGGCCCAGGGCCCGTCTGCTCGGCGCTCACTTCTTCGTGTAGAGCTCCTCCAGACGGTGCCACACAGCGGGCTGCCCGGGCCCGGAGCTCTGGCTCTGCTGTAGGAAGCCCGGTACGTCCTTCATGACAGCAGGAAGACCCCCGGCACAGAAGAACAACCGGGATGTCAGCACCGCGGGGATGGCTGCCGGAAATGCTCACTCACTTCCGGCGCCGAGCGGCGCGGGGCAGGCTGGGAGCGCCGTAGCCGGCCGGGGGCGGGCCCCGCTGGTTGCTCGGTTACAGCGCGTCTCTGCGCTCCGGACAAAACTCTCCGGCTTTTGCAGCCTACTTCCCGCGCACTTGGCTGTGCCATTGAGGCGTTAAAGAGTGTGGGCGCCTGTGGTCGAACCCGCTACGGACTAGCTTTGTGGTGTCAGCCTTTGTGACCCGGAATTGCTCCTGTCAAATGAGGATCTTCCCAGTAGTGTTTTGCGAGGACTAGGTGTAAATATAATGCCTGACCATAGTAAAAGCGCTCAGAAAGTATTAACTATCACCGCCATCCGGGTTGAAAAAGGTGTGAGCGCAGGGTACAGAAATGCTGGCTCCAGGTTTGACCTCCGGAGCGAGAGGTCAGACACCAGACTAAGGAACTTCCTCTACTCGCCTCTACGTCTACCTGGGCGCGCCGGAGGCGTCGGCAAGGAGGCGGGGGCGGGACGCGGAGGCGGGACCGGGGCGCCAGGGGCGGGGGCGGTAGGCGGAGGCGGGGCTGGGGCGCCGGGGGCGGGGGTGGGAGGCGGAGGCGGGGCCGGGGCGCCGGGGGCGGGGCGAGTCCGGAGGACTCCTCGGACTGCGCGGAACATGGCGTTCTGGGGTTGGCGCGCCGCGGCAGCCCTCCGGCTGTGGCGCCGGGTAGTTGAACGGGTCGAGGCCTGGGGAGGCGTGGGGCCGTTCCAGGCCTGCGGCTGTCGGCTGGTGCTTGGCGGCAGGGACGATGTGAGTGCGGGGCTGAGAGGCAGCCATGGGGCCCGCGGTGAGCCCTTGGACCCGGCGCGCCCCTTGCAGAGGCCTCCCAGACCCGAGGTGCCCAGGGCATTCCGGAGGCAGCCGAGGGCAGCAGCTCCCGGTTTCTTCTTTTCGAGGTATTTTGGGCAAGGACAAGCACTTCTTGCCTGTTCGTTGTCGACACCTCGCCCACTCTTTCTCACCTTGCCGTGTTTCCTTTGCGGCATGTCTGGGAGTTTACGTGCGTTCCAACACCGGGGCCTCCGTCTTTATGCTGATCTGTGGACGTCCCTTATGGGGGGTTTTGTCGTTTATTTCACCATTCCCTCATTGAAATACGTTCTAACCTTTAGTTATTGTGCATCATGCTGTGGTGAATAACTTTGCTGGCACCTCACTGTTTGCATAAATTCCTAGTACTGGGACTGCTAGGTCCAAAAGTATATGCATTTAACGCTTTAATTATCCCTCATAAATGTTGTGCAGTTAATACTCCCACTGACATGTGATCGTACCCGTCTCCATAGTAATTGCATCTAAGAACTGAGGCTACATAGGAAAAAATCTTAAGGTCCATGGTTGTTAGGTATCAGATGCCCTATAATGGATGAATATTTAAGTAAATAATGGCACATTGACTTGCTGTCTGACACAACTGCTGAAAATGTTGGTGAAAAGTGAGTCTCGAAGTGGTAGCTCACACTTGTAATACCAGCACTTTCGGAGGCTGAGACGGGGATCGCCCGAGGCCAGGAGTTCAAGACCAGCCTGGGCAACATAACGAGACCCCCATCTCTACCAAAAATTTAAAAATTAGCCGGGCATGGTGGCGCAAGCCTGTTGTCCCAGTTACTCCTGAGACTAAGGCAAGAGGATCCCTTGAGTCCAGGAGTTCAAGGCTGCAGTGAGCTATGATTGAGCCACTGCACTCCAGCCTGGCTGACAGAGCAAGACTCTTATCTACCTGTGGGAAAAAAAAAGAAAAAAGTTTAATAGATCCTGAAGAGTTGGCCGGGCGCGGTAGCTCATGCCTGTAATCCCAGCACTTTGGGAGGATGAGACGGGTGGATAACGAGGTCAGGAGTTCGAGACCAGCTGGGCCAACATGGTGAAACCCCATTTCTACTGAAATTACAAAAATTAGCCGGGCGTGGTGGCGGGTGCCTGTAGTCCCAGCTACTCGGGAGGCTGAGGCAGGAGAATGGCGTGAACCTGGGAGGCGGAGCTTGCAGTGAGCCGAGATCGCGACACTGCACTCCAGCCTGGGCAACAGAGCGAGACTCCGTCTCAAAAAAAAAAAAAAAAAAAAAAAAAAACAAATCCTTGCTACCACTGGCCCTAAAGCAGGAGGCATAGGGCTGCGTGTGAGGAGTGGTCCATTGCATGGGCTTCCTCCAGTTTGGCTTTGGATTTTTGAGCTCTCTGAATTTGTTGTTTGTGTCCTTTGCACAGTGTCCCTCCCAGGTTGCACCCATGCCTGCCCCTCAGGGTCCCCCACTCCCAGTGAATTTCACACCATGCAGCATGTACTTTAAGCCATACGTCTTACTTATGTTCCAGACATTTGGTAAAACGCCGTTTATGTGTTTTTCAGTGACTCACAAACATTTTATTTACGTAGATGAGGAATGTACTCAGGCACCCTTCGTGATACCTTGCCCTCAGCAGGCACTCAACAGCAATAATAACTTTCATTCCTTTTGTGCTTGTCTTAACAGTTCGTGTTTAGTAGGAGCACGGTAGCTGTTTGGGGAATGACCTTAAGTGAATAGATGTCTGAAATGCTGTGTGAAGTGGGGCACTTAATAGGTGGTGAGATGGTTTTAGAACCAGGGTTTTCCCTCTTTTCTTCTTGACTCCTTAACCAGTTTTCATTAGGAGACCCCTTTGGAGGTTTGCAGTCAGTCAGAGTTGAGCGCCTACTGAGTGTACTGAATTATGAAATGAGCACAGTTCCCATTAACCTGAATTTTTTGCTCCCAAATAAGTCTTGATTTCTGATTTATGACTGCTTTTTGTTGTACCCCAATAGTCGTCTAAGAAAGGTGATTATTTTGAGAGGCCTGGGGAGACACACATGGTCATTCTCGAGGGTGGCGGTGGTGCAGAGGGCAGAGCCATGCTCGTTCTTGCTATCCTGAGATTGGTTGCTATCTGTTTCCTTTGCTGCTGTGTTTTTTTCTGTCAGTATTAAAGGTGAAAGAAGGCCCATATCTTTTTCTGTGGGTGCTTCAAGTGTTGTTGGAAGTGGAGGCAGCAGTGACAAGGGGAAGCTTTCCCTGCAGGATGTAGCTGAGCTGATTCGGGCCAGAGCCTGCCAGAGGGTGGTGGTCATGGTGGGGGCCGGCATCAGCACACCCAGTGGCATTCCAGACTTCAGGTACTGCCCACAGTCCCACCTGCCTTCTGCGCTCCCCTCCCCTGCCTCCTGCCCTCCCCACTGCCCGGTTTATTCTACTTCCCTGTCCTCTTCCAAAGGCCTCAGAGCCTTTCTTCTCTCCCTGCAGATCTCCGGGGAGTGGCCTGTACAGCAACCTCCAGCAGTACGATCTCCCGTACCCCGAGGCCATTTTTGAACTCCCATTCTTCTTTCACAACCCCAAGCCCTTTTTCACTTTGGCCAAGGAGCTGTACCCTGGAAACTACAAGCCCAACGTCACTCACTACTTTCTCCGGCTGCTTCATGACAAGGGGCTGCTTCTGCGGCTCTACACGCAGAACATCGATGGGCTTGAGAGAGGTGAGCCCTCTGTGAGTCGCACACATTCTTTTTCTCCCAGGGAGGCTCGGGTGCCTGTTTCTCCCAGGGAGGCTCGGGTGCCTGTTTCTCCCAGGGAGGCTCGGGTGCCTGTTTCTCCCAGGGAGGCTCGGGTGCCTGTTTCTCACAGGGGATGCTCGGGTGCCTGTTTCTGGGGACGGCCAAAAGCTATCGCTTATGCTTCTTCCTTGGGACTTTTTTTGAGCCAACTAGTTAGGGCTTTGTTCCCAAGGAAAATGTCCTCTGGGTGTTTAAAGGCCACTGCTTGTTCTCCTGCATACCTGCAGAGCTGTGTATTTTGGGCAGAAGTTGACATTGTTTTGCCAATCTGGTGTGATGATCTCTTTTTTTCTTTTCTCTTTTAAGAAGTGTACTACGGAATTTTTTTGAGCACACACAGAGAGCAATGTAACGAACCGTCCTGTCCTCATCACCAGCACACAGCCAGTCCTTCCTGCGTCCTCACCACCTTCTTCCAAATCCCCAGATTATTTTGAAGCAAATCTCTCACATCATGAATTTAATCTAGAAATAATCTATAAACACATGAATGGATAGCTCTAGAGAATACTTTAAAAACAACTCCGGCCGGGTGCCGGATTACAGGTGTGGGATCACACCTGTAATCCCAGCATTTTGGGAGGCCGAGGCAGGTGGATCACCTGAGGTCGGGAGTTCGAGACCAGCCTGGCCAACGTGGCAAAACCGCGTCTCTACTAAAAATACAAAAAATTAGCCAGGCGTGGTGGTGTGTGCTTGTAATCCCAGGTACTCGGGAGGCTGAGACAGGAGAATCTCTTGAACCCAGCAGGCGGAGGTTGCAGTGAGCCGAGATCGTGCCACTTCATTCCAGCCTGGGCGACAGAGGGAGATTCTGTCTCAAAAAAATAAATAAAAATAAAAATAATTAAAAAATAAAAACAACTGTGATAGTGACTCACACTGAAGAATCACTAGTAATTCCTTAGTATGGTCACACTTAGTCTGTGGTGATTTCTTGACCGTGTCCATATGGTGCCCAAACCAGCGATTCACCGGTTGTGCCAACTTCTGGCCGTGCACCTAACGGAAGCACTTGGTGGGGGCCTTTTCCTTATGTGCAGTGATGCAGACAGGTGCTGGGACGGTCAGCTCTCCGGGAGCTAGGAGCAGTCTCCTGGCTCCCGGAGAGACTGCTGATGTGTTGTCAGTTAAAAAGAGGTGGCACCTTGGCTCCAGGAATGTGTTTCCTTGCCAGAAGGATCCCCTGACTTGGAACCACAGAGGCAGCAGTGGATGCCCCATGTTGGTGGGCTCTTCTCCCAGAGGTGCAGCAGGGCAGGCCTTGTGGGAAGGTGGGAGCTCCTGGCTGTGAGATTCAGCACTGCTGAGTTAGGGCAGCGACAGTGACTTGGGAAGCCTCCTGCAGCTGGGACCCTGGCTGTGCCACCGCAGCCTTTCAGAACCAGTTAATACTAACACAACTTTCATAAGAAGTCACTTTTTGTCTGTTTCTACCAAGCAATTCTTTTGGAATTTATGATATTTATATCCTCATTTTAACTTGGTATCTGTAGAATAGAAAATATGTTCCTGGATATTAGATATAAATTTTTGAGACAGGGTCTTGGCTCTGTTGCCCAGGCTAGAGTGCAGTGGCATGATCATAGCTCACTACAGCCTGAACTCTTGGGCTGAAGTGATCCTTTTGCCTCAGCCTCTGGAATAGCTGGGACTACGGGCATGCACTACCATGCCTGGCTAATTTAAAAAATTTTTTAAGACAAGTCTCACTATGTTGCTGAGGCTGGTCTCAAACTCCTGGCCTCAAGTGATCCTCCTGCCTTGGCCTTCCAAAGCACTGGGATTACAGGCATGAGCCACTGCACCCAGCCTGGTATTAGGTGTAATTTTTTTTTTTTTTTTTTGAGACAGAATCTCGCTCTCTTACCCAAACTGGAGTGCAGTGGCACGACCTCAGCTCACTGCAACTTCCACCTCCCAGGTTCAAGCGATTCTCCTGTCTCAGCCTCCCCGAGTAGCTGGCACTACAGGTGCCCGCCACCACATCTGGCTAATTTTTGTATTTTTAGTAGAGGTACGGTTTCACCATGCTGGCCAGGCTGGTCTTGAACTCCTAGCCTCAAATGATCTGCCCACCTCGGCCTCCCAAAGTGCTGGGATTACAGGCATGGGCCACTGTGCCCGGCTGGATATAATTTTATTTGAGCTTTTATCAAATGGTTTTTCGTACTGAGTTTTGACAGGCTTTGTTTTAACCGTGATTTGGCTCCAGCTAGGCGCCCCTTTGCTCCCCTGCCTTATTCTGGTTGATGGCGCATGTAGGTGATACGAGCATGAAAACCAGGCTTGAGGACATCACAACCCCAAGGGGCTGTGCCTCCTTCCAGGAGTCCTGCCAAGCCCAGAAGTTGTGCTCTTGGCCTTGCGTGCTCATCTCGGAGGCGGCAGCAACACTTCGCTTTGGCTTGAATTTCAGTGTCGGGCATCCCTGCCTCAAAGCTGGTTGAAGCTCATGGAACCTTTGCCTCTGCCACCTGCACAGTCTGCCAAAGACCCTTCCCAGGGGAGGACATTCGGGTGAGTTATCCTGCTGTTGGTTGTCCTTCTGCAGTTTGCTGTTGGGGTGATCTGGAAAAGTGGTATTTTATAAGCATTGTCTCGAAAGGACAGTTGAACAATAATAGTGTGAAACATTTTATTTGTAAATTAGAAAATTAATACATGCTTGTAAAAAAATTTAAGACAATATAGAAATATGTAGGGAAAATGAATCTCCCTTCAGCCAATTCCAGCTGCCCCCTTTTTTTTTTTTTTGAGATTGAGTCTCACTCTGTCGCCCAGGCTGGAGTGCAGTGGGCGATCTCGGCTCACTGCAACCTCCGTCTCCCGGGTTCAAGGAATTCTTCTGCCTCAGCCTCCTAAGTAGCTGGGATTACAGGCATGTGCCACCACACCCGGCTAATTTTTTTTTTTTCTGTATTTTTAGTAGAGACAGGGTTTCACCATGTTGGCCAGGCCGGTCTCAAACTCCTGACCTCAGGTGATCCGCCCACCTTGGCCTCCCAAAGTGCTGGGATACTAGGCATGAGCCACGATGCCAGCCCCTGCTGCCCACTTTTAACAGCTTTGTGTATAATGTTCCAGGCCTTTAAAAAAAAAAGTGATATGTTTATATCAACACGTGCACGTAT
Source organism: Gorilla gorilla gorilla (assembly GCF_029281585.2). Taxonomy (NCBI): domain Eukaryota; kingdom Metazoa; phylum Chordata; class Mammalia; order Primates; family Hominidae; genus Gorilla; species Gorilla gorilla. The sequence continues at coordinate 6,680,674 of NC_073233.2, read as the reverse complement.
CTATGTACATACACCTACACACAGTTAAAAAATTTTTTTTTCAGGCTGGGCGCAGTGGCTCACACCTGTAATCCCAGCACTTTGGGAGGCCGAGGTGGGCAGATCACAAGGTCAAGAGATCAAGACCATCCTGGTGGCCAACATGGTGAAACCCCGTTTCTACTAAAAATACAAAAATTAGCCGGGCGTGGTGGCGCACACCTGTAGTCCCAGCTACTAGGGAGGCTGAGGTAGGAGAATCGTTTGAACCCGGGAGGCAGAGGTTGCAGTGAGCCGAGATTGTGCCACTGCACTCCAGCCTCGCGACAGAGTGAGACTCCGTCTGAAAAAAAAAAAAAAAATTTTCAGCAGTGGGGTCATTTTAAGCTTAGTATTCTACAGCTTGATTTTTTACTGAGCAGTTTCATGGATCTCTTGTGTCAATACCCACAGTTCTGCTTACTCTTTTTATTAACTGTAGAGTATTACATTTAGCCATTCACGTATTGTGGGACATTGTTTGATGTATGTAATTTTTACTATTAAAAATATAGCAGTGATACCTGTGCTTATACTGCTATGTACTTCTGTATTTCTGTAGAATGGGTTTCTTAGAATAGGATAGAGTTGAAAAATCTTAAATAAAGATAAAACTCTGAAATGGAGACATGGCACAGGACTTTTTTTTATTTACTTAGTTTTTATTGAGGTGAATTTTTTTGTTTGTTTTGTTTTTTTGAGACAGAGTCTTGCTCTGTCGCCCAGGCTGCATGCCATCTCTGCTCATGGCAACCTTCGCCTCCTGGGTTCAAGCAGTTCTCCCGCCTCAGCCTCCTGAGTAGCTGGGACTGCAGGCATGTGCCAACAAGCCCGGCCCACTTTTTTTTTGTATTTTCAGTAGAGATGGGGTTTCATCATGTTGGCCAGGCTGGTCTTGAACTCCTGACCTCAAGTGTCCACCCAGCTTATTGAGGTGAATTTGACATAACATAAAATTAACTATTTTAAGGTGTTCGGTTCATTGGCATTTGGTGCATTCACAGCGTGTGTACCCATCATCTCTATCAAGCTCCGGAGCATGCTGATCACCCCAGAAGAAAACCCTTGTACTTTTAAGCAGTCCTTCCTCATTTCTTCTCCCTCCAGCCCTTGGCAACCACGAACCTGCTTTCTCTCTATAGATTTGTATATTCTGGATGTTTCATTATTTCATTTAAATGTAATCAGATGGCCTTTTTCTTTTTCCTTTTTTTTTTCTTCAGACGGAGTCTCGCTCTGTCGCCCAGGCTGGAGTGCAGTGATGCCATCTCGGCTCACTGCAACCTCTGCCTACTGGGTTCAAGCGATTCTCCTGTCTCAGCCTCCCAAGTAGCTGGGATTACGGGCGCCTGCCACCTCGCCCAGCTAATTTTTGTATTTTTAGTAGAGACAGGGTTTCACGATATTGGTCAGACTGGTCTCGAACTCCTGACCTCAGGTGATCCACCCGCCTCGGCTTCCCAAAGTGCTGGGATTACAGGCGTGAGCCACCACGCCCGGCAATCAGATGGCCTTTTGTGCCGAGCTTATTTCCTGAAAATATTTCTCGCTCCTTCGCCTTGTAGCTTGTGTTAGTATTTCATCCTGTTTTATGGCTAAATGTTCCACTGATGTATGCACCACAATTGGTTTGTTTGTACATGGATGGGTGTTTGGGTTGTCCCACCTTTCTGCTCTTGTGAATAGTTCTGCTGTGAAGCATATGCAAGTATTTGTTTGAGAGTCCTTGTTTTTTATTCTTTTGAGTATGATACCTACAAGTATTGCTGGGTAACTCCACGTTTAGCTATATTTATTTATTTATTTTTTGAGACACAGTCTTACACTGTCACCCAGGCTGGAGTGCAATGGCGCGATTTCGGCTCAATACAACCTCTGCCTCCCGGGTTCAAGCGATTCTCCTGCCTCAGCCTCCTGAGAAGCTGGGATTACAGGTGCCTGCCACCATGCCCAGCTAATGTTTTTTGTATTTCTAGTAGAGATGGGGTTTCACCATGTTGGCCAGGCTGCTCTTGCATTCCTGACCTCAGGTGGTTCACCCGCCTCGGCCTCCCAAAGTGCTAAGATTACAGGCGTGAGCCACCATGCCCTGCCCATGTTTAACTTTTTTGTTTGTTTGTTTTGAGACGGAGTCTAGCTCTTATCACCAGGCTGGAGTGCAGTGGCGCAATCTCGGCTCACTGTACCATCCGCCTCCCGGGTTCAAGCGATTCTCCTGCCTCAGCTTCCTGAGTAGCTGGGACTACAGGCACACACCACCACGGCCGGCTAATTTTTGTATTTTAGTAGAGACGGGGTTTCACCATGTTGACCAGGATGTCTCGATCTCTTGACCTCGTGATCTGCCTGCCTCTTCCTCCCAAAGTGTGGGATTACAGGCGAGAGCCACTGCGCCTGGCCTGTGTTTAACTTTTTGAGGAACGAATATACTGTTATCTGCAGAAGCTGGACCATTTTACATTCCACCAACAGTGGGCAAGGGTTTCATCTTCTCCACATCCCAACACTTACTTTCCATTTTTTAATTACAGCTATCCCAGTGGGTGGGAGGTGGTAACCCACTGTAGCACTGATTGGCATTTTCCTAATGATTCATGATATCAAACATCTTTCCATGTGCTTTTTGGCCATTTGTATATCTTTGGAGATTGAAGTCCTTTGCGCGTTGTTTAATTGTGTTGTCTTTTTTATTGTTAAGAGAGTCCTTTATATATTCTGGAAGCTAGATCCTTATCAGACACATGATTTGCAAATATTTTCTGCCATTCTGTAGGTTGTCTTTTTTACTTTGTTGATGATGTCTTTTGATGCATAGAAGTTTTGATTTTGATGAAGTCTAGTTTATCTATTTATTTTCTCACTCTTTTGGAATCATATCTGAGAAATGGTATTGTTTTACTCCTGTTTTCTTATAAGAGTTTTATAGTTTAAAGCTTTTACATTTAGTTCTTTGATCCATTTTGAGTTAATTTTTGTGTGCGCTGTAAGGTAGGGATCCAGCTTCATTTTCTTTTATGTGGATATGTAATTGTTCCAGCACCATTTGTTTAAAAAAACTGTGGTCTTGGCATTGTTGTTGAAAATCAGTTGGCCATAGGTGTATGGGTTATTTCTAGATTCTCAATTCTATTCCATTGTTATCTGTATATCCTTGTGCCTGCACTATAATGTTTTGGTTACTGTAGCTTTGTAGTAAGTTTTGAAATTAGGAAGTGTGACTCCAGCACATAGTAGAAACTTGATATATACGTATTATTGTTTTGGTCAACTCATTCATTGAATGACCAATTTATTCAACAAATAGTTTAGTCTCCTCAGTGCCAGGCCCTTTGCTGGGTTCTGTGGATGTGAATACAAATTAAAATAAGGTGGAGTCATCCAACAGTTACAACTGGGTGCCATACGAATTTTACTATAAATATGTACTGGACACTACACTGACTCAGCTGTAGGAACAGAGTAGGCTGGGAAGCACCTTGGAGATGAGGCCGTCTGGATGTAAGAGTCTGTTTCTGGCAGCAGAGACCTGGAGTGTGGGAGGCCTGCTTGCGCTGTTAGGGTTTGAACTGTATCCTGACGATCATGGGAGGCACTGGAGGATTTTTAGGCAGGAAAATGATGTGAAGGGATTTGCATTTAAAAGAGATTATTTGGGGCTGGGCACAGTGGCTCACGCCTGTAATTCCAGCACTTTGGGAGGCCTAGACAGGCGGGTCACCTGAGGTGGGAAGCTTGAGAGCAGCCTGCCAAAATGGTGAAATCCCATCTCTACTAAAAATACAAAAATTAGCCGGGTGTGGTGGTGCACCTGTAATCCCAGCTACTCAGGAGGCTGAGGCAGAAGAATTGCTTGAACCTGGGAGGGGAGGTTGCTGTGAGCTGAGATCGCACCACTGCGCTCCAGCCTGGGTAACAGAGTGAGACTCCATCTCAAAACAAAATAAATAAATAAATAAGAGAATAAAATAGATAATTTGGGCAACAGGTTGGTGTTAATTCCCCACCTTTGTTCTTCTCCTTCAGTACTGTGTTGGCTGGTCTGAATCTTTTGGCTTTTCATATAAATTTCTGAAACTGTTGCTATCTGTTCTCTGCCTGTTTTATTTTTGTTGTTGTTGTTTGGATTTTTTGTTTTTTTGAGATAGAGTCTTGCTCTGTTGCCCAGGCTGGAGTGCAGTGGTATGATCTCAGCTCACTGCAACCTCCCCCTCTCAGGTTCAAGCGATTCTCTTGCCTCATCCTCCTGAGTAGCTGGGATTGCAGGCATGCGCCACCATGCCCAGCTAATTTTTGTATTTTTAGTAGAGATGGGGTTTCACTATGTTGGTGAGGCTGGTGTCGAACACCTGACCTCATGATCCACCCGCCTCGGCCTCCCAAAGTGCTGGGATGACAGGCATGAGCCACCGTGTCCGGCCTCTCTGCCTGTTTTTTAAGACTTTTGTCTTTGGAGTTTTGCGGTTTCTCCACTGTGGTTTTCCATATGAATTTTCTTTTATTTCTTCTGCTTAAAATTTGTAGGCCAGTTGGTCATGGTGGCTCACGCCCGTAATCCCAGTACTTTGGGAGGCCGGGTGGATGGATCGCCTGAGGTCAGGAGTTTGAGACCAGCCTGACCAACATGGAGAAACCCCATATCTACTAAAAATACAAAATTAGCTGGGCGTGATGGTGCATGCCTATAATCTCAGATACTCGGGAGGCTGAGGCAGGAGAATTGCTTGAACCCAGGAGGCGGAGGTTGCGGTGAGCTGAGATTAGGCCATTGCACTCCAGCCTGGGAAACAAGAGCAAAACTCCATCTCAAAAAAAAAAAATAATAATAATAATAATTGTAGGCCTTCCTTAAGAAAAATAAAATAAAATTCTAGGCTGGGCGCGGTGGCTCCTGCCTGTAATCCCAGTACTTTGGGAAGCTGAGGCGGGTGGATCACCTGAGTTAGGAGTTTGAGACCAGCCTGGCCAACATGGTGAAACCCCGTCTCTACTAAAAATACAAAGATGAGCCATTTGTGGTGGCACCCATCTGTAATCCCAGCTACTCGGGAGGCTGAGGCAGGAGAATTGCTGGAACCCAGGAGGCAGAAGTTGTAGTGAACCGAGATCATGCCACTGCACTCCAGCCTGGGTGACAGAGCGAGATGCCATCTCAAAAAAATAAAATATAAAATAAAATTCTAAGCCCTGCAACCAACTGAATGGACCCCTCCCCTTGGTCAAGGGAACCCCAGAGAAACCTTGGAAGCTTGAGTTCCTGGCCGTAGCAGGGGAGGAGGTCAGACGCGCCTCACTGTACCCCTCCCTCCCCAGCCACCATTAGGCTTCTTCACTAAGGGCTAAACAGAAACCAGCCCTTTTCAAAGACTCTACACTGCTAATGTGGGTTACTGGCTTATCTTCCCAGATACAGATTAAAGACAAGATGAGATTAATGGTTCCTTTACCCTTCCCTGAGAGGTCTGCTTAGTTCTCTTCCTCTGTTTCCTTCTATCTTAGGTAAAATGTACATTTACTGGGCACTTACTGAAGTCTCACAAGTACGTAACCACTCACCTCACAGCCACCCTCCCTCTTTGAAGGACCACGTGTAATTACTAAACCTCCTGAGAACCTCTTGGGACAGAAACAAGCACAGATGTGCCGTGTTTTTCCTGTGGGCACCCTCAGGCTGGCTCAGTAGCCCTCACTTGCTTGAGATCCTGAATCTGCGGGTTGGCGTCTTTCATGGTTGCTGGATCATACTCTGCCGTTATCTCTTCGGATATGAGTTGCCCCTAGCCCACTATCTGGCCCCTCTCTTTAGGGACCTCTGATTGAACATACATTAGACCTTCTCTCTCCTGCTGTTCCTGATCACTCTTCTGTCCTGTAATTGCTGCTTCTTGTGCTGCGTTCTGGGTAATTTCTTCTGGTCTTTTTTCCAGTTTACTAATATTGTATTCTGTTATAAGGTCCTTCCATTGAGTGTTTCTTTCTTTCTTTTTTCCCAAACAGCAACTCGAAACAGACATTGAGTTTTAATTTTGGTTCCTGTACTTTTTATTTCTAGAAGTTCTATTTGGTTATTTTTCAAGTCTGCTACATTATTACATAATTTTTTAATAGTTTTATATCTTTAATAGATTTTTGTTTTGTTTTGTTTTGTTTTTTGAGACGGAGTCTCGCTTTGTTGCCCAGGCTGGAGTGCAGTGGTGCAATCTCAGCTCACAGCAACCTCCGCCTCCCAGGTTCAAGTGATTCCCCTGCCTCAGCCTCCCAAGTAGCTGGGATTACAGGCACGCATCACCACGCCTGGCTAATTTTTTGTGTTTTAGTAGAGACAGGGTTTCACCATGTTGGCCAAGACAGTCTCGATCTCCTGACCTCGTGATCTGCCCACCTCGGCCTCCCAAAGTCCTGGGATTACAGAGCTGAGCCACTGCGCCTGGCGTTTGATAGATATTTCAAGTTCATCTTTTTTTTTTGCTTCCTTAATTTTTTTTTTTTTGCTATACCCCATGCCTCCAAGATAACAGTTTTTTCTTTTTAATTTAAATATAATACAGTTTTACTGTGTATCCAAGAATATCTGAAATCTTTTGTGGGTCTCTTTCTTTTGTCTTTTGTATCTGTTGCTTTTTGCTGGGCTGAGCCTGCTTAAAACAAGCCCCGTTAGCTGTAAAGGTTTACCTTAGAAAGTCAGGTGTCTTCCTCTGTAACTCTCTCCCTTTTCCATCTGCTCCAAGGCATTTGTTTATATTAATCTTGACGCAAAGTGAAGTTGTGTCCACTTCACCTTGGCCAGTAAGGAAGCAGTGTTTGGCAGATGTTGTTACTCCTAATAATGCCAGCCAGTGAGTGAAGCTGACCTGAATGCCTCCCAGGGCTGAGGCAGTGGCATGATCACTGAAGCTCAAACCAGAGACAGTTTCACCTTTCTGACTGAATAATGTTCGGTGTAGGCCAAATGCCTGCAGACTACTGTTTGAGGACTGGTGTGGTCTACCAGGTGTTTCCTTAGCGCCTGGATGTCTCTGGCTGCCATCCCAGGGATAGAGCATGGTGTTAGATACGCTAGATGCCTGCCGAAGTAATTATGGGTGAAACATATGATGTCCAAGATTTGCTTTTAAAGGCTCCAATACCTCCTCCCAGATTCCGGAGGGCTGTGAAACAATTAGCTATGAAAACTGGTAACTCCTGAAGCTGGGTACATGGGGGTTCATGATCCCTCTCTCACCTTTTTTGGGGGAGAATGTTTGAGACTTTAATAAGAACTTGTTGCCTTTTCATTTTACAGGGTGTTGCAGGCATCTTCCTCAGGCCTGTTTTCTCTGTTTTCCAGGCTGACGTGATGGCAGACAGGGTTCCCCGCTGCCCGGTCTGCACCGGCGTTGTGAAGCCCGACATTGTGTTCTTTGGGGAGCCGCTGCCCCAGAGGTTCTTGCTGCATGTGGTTGATTTCCCCATGGCAGATCTGCTGCTCATCCTTGGGACCTCCCTGGAGGTTTGTCAGCAGGCCTGTGCAGGGAGGAGGCTGGAGGGCAGGGGAAGGGAGGGGTACAGGAGTCATCTCATGGGCTGTCGGCAGGCCTGTGCAGGGAGGAGTCTGGAGGGCAGGGGAAGGGAGGGGTACAGGAGTCATCTCATGGGCTGTCGGCAGGCCTGTGCAGGGAGGAGTCTGGAGGGCAGGGGAAGGGAGGGGTACAGGAGTCATCTCATGGGCTGTTGGCAAGCCTGTGCAGGGAGGAGGCTGGAGGGCAGGGGAAGGGAGGGGTACAGGAGTCATCTCATGGGCCCTTCCAGGGCTGGTGCCACTTTCGGGAGGTGAGTGGATTCAGCTGGGGTTCCAGGCTGAGGGAGCAGCAGCCTGTGCAGGAGACAGGAAGGTGGGAAGCTGCTGGGCTTTGGAGGTGGTATAGGTGTGGGTGGGGCACCACGTGTGAGGAGAAGGGAGAAGGATGGGGGTGTGGGGGCGAGGTGGAGGGGCAGGCCTCCCAGGTCAGATCAGGAATACTGATGCTGCAGTGGGAGGAGTGATAAATCCACAGGGACTGGCCCGGGGACGTAGCTGCACCCTTGGGGTCAGGGAGGCCTTTGGGGAGTGGAGAGTGGAGCAAGCAGTGCCAGGAGGCTGGTCCTGGAGAAGGTGGAGCTGTGGTCGCCTGAGGGATGGCGAGGAGGGGGACTGGACTCGCACTCTGTGATGTTTTGGGGACGTGAGAAGGAGGTGTCTGGCTTGGTCTGTAAGGTCAGGGCACTTGCTGGTGAGGCGTGATTTGGGAGGGAGGATGCCCAGCTCGGTTCTGCGTGTGTCTGAGGTGTCTGGGAAACACGCCCTGGATGTGTTCAAGCAGCTGTTCTGCGTCCGCGTCTGCGTCTGCAGCTCAGGAAATTCCTAAAAGCTCTGATGAGAGCAAGAAATGAGACCATGAAGTCAGTGTGTGCGTGACTGGATGTAGGCACCAAGGGCAGAAGGGCCAGAAAGACCTGTGCTCAGAGGGGCCCAGGGCAGCCACAGGGGCCCAGAGCATGTGTTTGTTCAGGCATTCATTGTGTGCTGGGCCCTGCTCCAGTGCTTTGGACATACACAGTCAGATGTCAATGTAAGAAGTTATATAGTTTGTTAGGAGATGATTGATGTTATGAGAAAGATAACAAGTAGGATAGAAAGGCTAGAAGGGTTGGGAACCAGCTGCAGTGTCAAGTCAGGCAGGTGGAGTTGGATCTAAGAGTTTACCGAGGTGAGGGGGGTCTGGCAGGGGACACTGCACAGGTGACAAGCAGCAAGGAGGGTGGGGTGAAGTCAGCATTGATGGCCACGGGGCTGGAGCAGAGAAGAAGGTGGGGCACAAGTGTCATCTCATGGGAGGCTGGCGCCACCTCAGAAGGTGAATGGGTTCAGCTTGGGTTCCAGGCCAGAGTCTGAAGTTGAGAGGACTCCGTTGGGTGCTGGGCTGTGAGCCCACCATGGGGGCAAGACTGGGAGCAGCAGACCCAGCAGGGCCCTTGTAGGTAATCACCGGCTGGCACTGGCTGGGGGCCAGGTAAAGCCAGCAGAGGCTGAGGGGTGCTGGAGTCTGGGTGTGTGTGAACGCAGAGTGGGTACGCTGGCACAGTGCGTGGGAGGGCGTGGATTCCCAAGGACTCCAGGGCTGTGGCTGGAGCAGCTGGAAAGACGGAGCCGCCACTTCCTGAGATGGAGAAGCCTGGTAGGTGGGTTTGGGGGAGCTCAGGAACTCTGCCTTGTTTCCACGGATTTGAGGATGTGCTGCGGACTGGAGGAGTTGAGCAGGTGGACATGAGTCTGGAGTCCAGGAAGGCCCAGAGGCAGGAGCTGGGGTGCTGGAGTGAGCAGACAGGAGAGCCCAGGGTGTGGACAGACATGAGAATGCCATGCTAGGCCTAGGATGGAGGGACAGACACAGGAGGAGCAGTCAGAGGGGCCATGGTGGTCAGCACAGTGTGGGCTGAGACCAGCTGACCGTGCTGGCCACCAGGTGTGGACACTTGGGCCACCAGCCATCTTTATTGTCGAAGTGAAATGAAAATGGCCTTTTTCCTGATTATAAGTGTATCATGTGTGTCTTTGAAAAGATTCATACATTATATGATGATATAAAGCAAAGGATCAACTTTTTAATCCCACCAACTGTTAGCATTTTATTCTGTGTCCTCTCCGCTTTCTTTTTTTTGTACAAATGCATACGTACAGATGGTAATTTTAAACTAAAAGTTGGACAGCACTGTACATTCTATTCTGCAGCCTGCTGTTTTCACATAACAATGTGAGTCCATGGAGATGTGCTGCGTTGTTAATGCCAACAGTTTCCCTTACACAGATATGAGGTCCCAACTGAGAAACCCATGTCTGTAAGGCTGGTGCCATCATGAACTGAATGAGCTGGTGTCACGCACAGACTCTATCTCACGTGCTTTGTGGACGAAATGTTAATGTGTTTGACTGTGGAGTACCACTCCAGATCCCCTTTAGGTGTGACATAACGTGGGATGTAAACCATATGATCTTTTCTAAAATCTCAAAAATTCTGAAACATATTCAGCCACAAGAGCTTTAACATAGATTTTGTGGATTTAATACAAAATTTATGTAAGCAATTTCTTACTGATGGACAATGGTAATAAATAGTATATAATTTTTACATTAAAAGTAATGCTGGGCCAGGCACCGTGGCTCACACCTGTTATCCCAGCACTCTGGGAGGCCAAGGCAGGAAGATTGCCTGAAGCTAGGCATTTGAGACCAGCCTGGGCAGTATAGTCAGACCTTGTCTCTACAAAAAATAAAAAGATAGCCAGGCATGGTCTGTGTAGTTGCAGCTATTTGAGAGGCTGAGGAAGGAGGATTGCTTGAGCCCAGGAGTTTGAGGTTATAGTGAACTATGATCATGCCACTGCATTCCAGCCTGGGTAACAGAATGAGATCCCGTGCTGTAGTGAATATCCCTGTGTATCATCCTTATCTACTCATGCAAGTACTCCTGAAGGGTAAATGCTGTAGTGAATATCCCTGTGTATCATCCTTATCTACCCATGCAAGTACTCTGGAAGGGTAAATGCTGATAAATACTGAGAACTTGCCTTCCAGTGAATATCCCTGTGTGTCATCCTTATCTACCCATGCAAGTACTCCTGAAGGGTAAATGCTGTGGTGAATATCCCTGTGTGTATCACCCTTATCTACCCATGCAAGTACTCCTGAAGGGTAAATGCTGTAATATATATCCCTGTGTGTATCACCCTTATCTACTCATGCAAGTACTCCTGAAGGGTAAAGCTGTAGTGAGTATCCCTCTGTGTGTCATCCTTATCTACCCATGCAAGTACTCCTGAAGGGTAAATGCTGTGGTGAATATCCCTGTGTGTCATCCTTATCTGCCCATGCAAGAACTCCTGAAGGGTACATGCTGATAAATATTGAGAACTTGCCTTCCAGAAAGATGTAACAATTACACTGCCACAAACTGTGTTTTTATGTAGCCATTTTATCACATCCTCACCAAAACCAAAATCACACAAATCAAATTGGTTAAAAAATGCATGTGTGTGTGTGGAGGGGGGTGCGGATTTTGCCTTTCTGTAGTAAAGAATGAAGTTCATCTTTTCATGTTTATTGCCAGTTGTGTTTCTTCTCTTTGGATTGTATATTTGTACCTCTTGACCATTTTTCATTGGGTCATTATAAATTAGCAATATAAATTAGTTTTAATTTTAATATAAATTAAATAATATAATTACATTTTAATGTTAATATAAATTTCTTTCTTTTTTTTTTTTTTTTTTTGAGACAGAGTCTTGTTCTGTCTCCCAGGCTGGAGGTTCAGTGGCACGATCTTGGCTCACTGCAACCTCCACCTCCCAGGCTCAAGCCATTCTCCTGCCTCAACCTCCCGAGTAGCTCGGATTATAGGCGCGTGCCACCACGCCCAGCTAAGTTTTGTATTTTTAGTAGAGACGTGGTTTCACTGTGTTGGCCAGGCTGGTCTTGAACTCCTGACCTCAGCTGATCTGCCCACCTCGGCCTCCCAAAGTGCTGGGATTATAGGTGTGAACCACCATGCCCAGCTGTTAATATAAATTTTATTATAAATTAGCATTATAAATTAGTTCATAAATCATATGTTTATAAATGAGTTTATCAATTAGCAATATAAACTATTGTCATATGTTGTAAATATTTTTGCAGTTTATGGTGATGAGAGGTTTTTAAAAATTTTAAATTTTCTACATAGTAGTTTTATGTAGATACCGAGATAATAGTATTTACATAGTCAGATCTGTCATTTTCCTTTGCCTTATCTGACTTCAGTTTTTACGCCTAAAACGTTCTTCACTATCCTTACTTGTAAACCCTTAGTTTTCTTCAAGAACTGTTTTGTTTACATTGAAACCTTTAATCCATTTGAATTTTTTTTCAGTGGGAGGTAGGAATGGAGTATTTTCCTCCCAGATAATGAGCCAGTTTTAATGCCATTTATTAATGTATCCATTTTTTACCTTATTCCTCTTAAAAGAAGCTTTGAGAGCTGTATGAAGAAGCCTGATGGCACCGAGCTAGGCCTCTCTAGAGGCTGGGTGGGGAAGACCATGGAGAGACGTAACAGGAACTCCTGCTCAGGGGCACCAGCTCGTCTGGGTGCCCGATGCTGGTGGTGGCTGTCATAGCAAGCAGGGCTAGCCAGAGGAGATGGACGAGTCTGTGCTGTCGTCCCTCTGTGTCATGCTGGGAGACAGCGAGGTGGGGAGGACAGGGAGAACAGAACGTGCTCACAAAGAGGAGGCAGGAAGGTTGGATCCCTGATGAGCCTTGGAACGGAGGTGGGGAAAAGCAAGGATGTGTGGAAACAGCAAGAAGTGGAAGAGAGAGAGGCTGAGGGGAGAAAACAGTCACTGAGGCCAAGCGGCAGGAGCTCAACTGAAGAAATGAGATTGGTGGTGGGTTTTCCCTATATCGCAGGGTCTGACTGCCAATCTGCTGCTCCTCCAAGGCCTCAGTGGCTGTGGCATGAAACATCCTGAGGGGCTCGTAAAGTGGACACTATGCCCCTCACGTTTGGCCCATTTTTCAGGTGGAGCCTTTTGCCAGTTTGACCGAGGCCGTGCGGAGCTCAGTTCCCCGACTGCTCATCAACCGGGACTTGGTGGGGCCCTTGGCTTGGCATCCTCGCAGCAGGGACGTGGCCCAGCTGGGGGACGTGGTTCACGGCGTGGAAAGGCTAGTGGAGCTCCTGGGCTGGACAGAAGAGATGCGGGACCTTGTGCAGCGGGAAACTGGGAAGGTACAGACTGCTGAGGAGGACCATCCAAGGGGCTGCCCTTCTCACTGCTCTAGGGTATGGTCCACCTGATATGGAGCCCCGTTGGCTAACACAGTAACAGTAATAGCTGATGATGCTGTGAATCCTGCACCAGGCACTACCTGGACCTGACTGGGTGTTACTTTCAATACCTCCATTTAGAGATGAAGAAACAGATGCTAACAGGCCAAGCAGGGACACGGTCCAGACACTCAGGGCTGATGAGTCTGTATTCTTAAGACTATAGGCGTTACCTTCACTCCCTAAAATAAAGCAGCCAACAGTGTCCCTCTAAGGCCTGGTATGTGATTCTAAGATGATACGGGTTAAAGAACTTTGAGAAGCTAAAGTTCTCTGCATCTATGTGGGATGAAGGCTACATGAGTGATGCTTTTCGGAAGTAATTGGTATGAGAGCCATTGATCAATTATAATCCGCTGAGGAAAGCCAAAGAGCCTTGATGCTTTCTAAGAGATTTCAAACCGCCTATAAACAAGTGAAGTTACAGAAAATGCAGTTTCCCATGAGAATAATGTAGCATGTGTAGCCTTGATATTAAGGGTTTTCAATGGGAGGTGGTAGCATTAAGCATTTAAAGTCCAGTGTCATGATTACAGGCAGGTGTAACACTGTCCAAAGGGGATTTCACCAGTGTATTAGTCTGTTCTCTTGCTGCTCATAAAGGCATACCTGAGACTGGGTAATTTATAAAGGAAAGAGGTTTAATGGACTCACAGTTCCATATGGCTGTGAGGGGCCTCACAATCATAGTGGAAGGCAAAGCAGGAGCAAAGTACCGTCTTACATGGTGGCAGGCAAGAGGACGTGTGCGGGGGAACTGCCCTTTATAAAACTATCAGATCTTGTGAGACTTATTCACCATCAGAAGAAGAGCGTGAGAAAGACCCACCCCCATGATTCAGTTACTTCCACTTGGCCCCACCCTTGACACATGGGGATTATTACAATTCAAGGTGAGATTTGGGTGGGGACACAGCCAAACCATATCAACTACAATATATCACAGTTGATGCTCCTCTTGCCTTCCAAGGCAGATGTCTTAGGAAATCCTGATCCTTTTTCCTTGTCCACAGCTGTGGCTGCCTCATGGCTCAGGGCCATGGGGTCAGCACTCTCCTCACCTCCACCAGTCCAAAACCTCCAACCTCTGGTTGCAGGCTGATTTTTTACCAATCATGGTCACTTCATTATGGAAGCAGGGAACCCAGCTAACAATGAGGCTTAAACGCTGAGAGGCGAGTGCCTCCTGGCCAGCTCACAAGGCAGCGGAGATCTTAGATCAGCCCAGCAGGCTTTTTTGAGGGATCCTTTTCCTGCTCCGACTTCATATTTTCTTTGTTTTGTAATGGAGTTTCACTCTTGTTGCCCAAGCTGGAGTGCAATGGCACGATTTCGGCTCACTGCAACCCTGCCTCCTGGGTTCAAGTGATTCTCCTGCCTCAGCCTCCTGAGCAGCTGGGATTACAGGCATGTGCCACCATGCCTGGCTAATTTCTGTACTTTTATTAGAGATGGGATTTCATCATGTTAGTCAGGCTGGTCTCAAACTCCTGACCTCGGGTGATCCACCTGCCTCAGCATCCCAAAGTGCTGGGATTATGGGCATGAGCCAGCAGGCCCGGCCCAACTTCCTGTTTTCATAGAAAAGCAGATTGTAACTCTGGTAGCTCCTGTGGAGTTTTGGAAGTGGCCTAATAGGATTTGAACTGTATAATCTAGTTTCAGAGAAATGTATGTAAAATGGGTTATGATTTCATTTTTTGTTTTTTACAGCATTACTATCCAAGGGGTTACTTTTCCAAATAGTGAATGCTTTTAAGCACATGAGCATCAGTACATATTGATTTGGGTACTTTAAGACCCATAGAATGAGGCTCTCCATTTAGCCACCCTGTTCTGCCCAGGCCTGCTGGGATCCTCTTAGCCCAGCACAGCAGCAGCAGTATTTGCAGAAAGCAGCTTGTTTTGTGAAATATTTTGCATGTCTGCAGCTAGAGCTGTTTGAACAGAGATCTGCTGGCCTGCCTGGGTGTGTAAACAGATAGCTGATACCCTGTCTTCTCTATTCCAGCTTGATGGACCAGACAAATAGGATGATGGCTGCCCCCACACAATAAATGGTAACATAGGAGACATCCACATCCCAATTCTGACAAGACCTCATGCCTGAAGACAGCTTGGGCAGGTGAAACCAGAATATGTGAACTGAGTGGACACCCGAGGCTGCCACTGGAATGTCTTCTCAGGCCATGAGCTGCAGTGACTGGTAGGGCTGTGTTTACAGTCAGGGCCACCCCGTCACATATACAAAGGAGCTGCCTGCCTGTTTGCTGTGTTGAACTCTTCACTCTGCTGAAGCTCCTAATGGAAAAAGCTTTCTTCTGACTGTGACCCTCTTGAACTGAATCAGACCAACTGGAATCCCAGACCGAGTCTGCTTTCTGTGCCCAGGTGAACGGCAAGCTCGGCATCTGTTGGTTAGAAGATCCAGACTTGGGCCGAGCAGCCCCCAGCCCTCTTCATGTTCCAAAGTGTAGTCTTGAGGCCCTGGTGCTGCACTTCTAGCATGTTGGTCTCCTTTAGTGGGGCTATTTTTAATGAGAGAAAATCTGTTCTTTCCAGCATGAAATACATTTAGTCTCCTCAAAGGGACTGCAGGTGTTGACATGAGTTGGAAAGGGAACCCTGGGATACATGGCGTCCCCTCTATTGGAACAGTCTGAGGACTGAAGGCATTTGTCCCTGGATTTATTGGAGACGGCCCAGCTCCTCCCTCTGAAGGTGGTCACATTCTGTTGACTCTCCATACTCAGCCTCTCCTCCAGAAACAGATCTGTTTCAGAACATTCCAGCACTTTCTATCTGGCCTCCTTGTCCCCACACTACGTCCCCCCACCCTCGCCAGGGCTTCCTCTAGTGACACTGTTAGAGCTAATCTCTGAGACAGGGAAGGCATTACTCACTTAAAACCCAGGCTGAGTCCTGGCCACCTGCTGGATTGTGACATAGGAGGTGGAATCCACTGAACTGCTACTTCTGCACAGGCTCCTTCTCCTGGGGCTGCACCAAGGCCCAGCCCTGATGGCTCACCCTGTCAGGCACCAGCTGCTCCCTCCTGGGCTCTCACCCACCTGCACATCCTCCTTCCTAGCATCACATTACCTGTGTGTTTCCCCAGACAAAAGCACTTCCCATTCTTGAACCTTGCCTACCCTGGGCTGAGCTGACGGGAATAGATTTAATGACAGTGACTCCCAGGAAGGGGGTCCTGTGACTTTGCTCCTTAATAAGAACAAAAGGTGGGATTGGTGACCTAGGAAAACTGCTGAATTCTAAAAAGAATGAAGTTAGTTTCTAACCCTAGTTAATGTTCCTTTTTTATTTTTTGAGTCTTGCCCTGTCACTCAGGGTGGAGTGCAGTGTTACGATCTCAGCTCACTGCAACTTCCGCCTCCCGGGTTTAAGCGATTCTCCTGGGTAGCTGGGATTACAGGTGTGTCCCACCACACCTAGCACATGGACATATTTGTAATAGAGACAAGGTTTTGCTATGTTGGCCAGGCTGGTCTCGAACTCCTGGCTTCAAGTGATCCACTCACCTCGGCCTCCCAAAGTGCTGGGATTACAGGCATGAGCCACTGTGCCTGGCCCCTTTATTTGATAATTTACACATACATTTTTGTCCAAAACTCTTCTTTATTTCAAGATGATGTTTCTGTGGCTATGTGTGGTATGTGGTATAAATCTCAATCTATGGTCACACGAGGGGCACTTTCCTTGTAAGTGTAGTCTAAACCAGTAGGAAGGAGGTTTAATTGCCAAAACCAGCGAGAACTCGGGCACTGTGGATACTACAGTGGGCAGCTGAACGAGGACCAAGGAGAATGTCTAAGAGGCCTCCAGCCCTGCGCTCAGTGAAGACAGGACAGGAACAACAGAGCATACATACCTTGGAAGGGTGTGTTCTGATATACTCGTGTGGAAAGTTCTGACAGGTTTTCTCCCTGGGAAGTGCAGCACATACCCCAACACACTGGCTCTGCCAGTGTGCCAATCTCAGATGGTGCTGGCTTTGTGTGCACCCATGCCCAAAGCCCTGCCCTCCCATATGCTCTTCTGTGTGCCCAGGTAGGCCCTGCCCTCAGGCGGCAGCTTCTGAACACATTCCTCTTGGCGCAGACAGAAGAAAGTACTTCGTCTGTGGAATTCGAGGCTGAGCCTGACTTCTAGTACAAGAAGGCCACTGCAGTCCAGAGATGAGAAACTGGACCAGAGGCAAATCATGAACAGAACGGCAGTCAAGAGAAGGGGTTTCTAAGATGGAGAAGTGGGGGCGGGTGTGGATCCTGTGGGATGTGGCTTCCCCAGGCTGCAACCCCAAGGAAGTCTCTGGAAGCAGCACCAGTTCTGATGGGGGAGCAGAAGAGCTGCCATCCTCAGTCAGGGTCCGAGTCAGGGTCCGAGGAGAGCTGCCGCTCCATAGTCTCGCACATGGCATCCTGCAGGGACGTAAGATGACCCCGGGGACTCATTCCCATTGGCTGGATGACTCTGTTCCTGTTGGGGAAAGGTGCAATGGGGCTGGGGAAGGGGCCCAGTTGGCCAGGCAGGGGTCCTGCTCACCCGTGGCTGCTACCTTCCTCTCTACCAAGTAGGCTGCTCCCATTTACTGGGGAAGCCTGGTTGGACCTTCTGTTAACTGGGCCCAAACCCTAACTGCTGCCTCCTGGCTTTAAGCAGTTTCCTAATTTAAACATCTAAATTGGCCTTAAGCAGGCTCTTAATTTGGACACTGGGCCATCTCCAATAAGTCTGGCGACATTAGTCTCTTTTTTTTTTTTTGAGACGAAGTCTCACTCTGTCGCCAGGCTGGAGTGCGGTGGCACAATGTCAGCTCACTGCAATCTCTGCCTCCTGGGTTCAAGTGATTCCCCTGCCTCAACCTCCTGAGCAGCTGGGACTACAGGCGCCCACCACCACACCCAGCTGACTTTTTTTTTCTATTTTAGCAGAGACGGGGTTTCACCATGTTGGCCAGGATGGTCTCGATCTCCTGACCTTGTGATCTACCTGCCTCAGTCTCCCAAAGTGCTAGGACTATAGGCGTGAGCTACCACGCCCGGCCTTAGACAGTCTCTTAATTTCTCTGGGCCTCAGTTATCATCTGTAAAAGGGGCACAATACTGATCTCAATATACCCATCCCCTGGGGGATTTCCTCCAGGGCAAGTGATTTCAAACGTGAGCAATGCAACCTAATACCAGGATCCTAAGCTCTCCTCTGATCCTACCTCCTGGGGCTCACAAGACAGGATGTGGGTCAGCTCTCCCTTCTCCCAGCTGCAGGCCCCTCCTCCTCATGCCACACACCTGGAGAGCTTGTCAAACATGGTCACCAGCTTCATGGCCTCGTGCTCCTTCTGCTCCTCTGTCATGCCCTCCATAGGGTTAGGCGGCTTCTCCTCCACCCTCCCGGTCACAGGGTTTATGCTGTTTCCAAGTGGGTGGAATGTGGGGAATGCATTAGTGACTCTCCAGGACAGGAGGCAAGCCACCTATTTTCCCAGTGGGGTGAGGTGGGCAAGGCAACTGCAGGAAGAGGCCTCCCTCCAGAAGCGGCACAGGTAACCAGCTCCTGCCATCTGCCACCTTCTGGTATCCCAGATAGCACTTAGGAACAGGTGCTTGATTCTGGAAGCTCTTGCCCATTTGTCATCCTGTCCCACCCTACAGGGGTCCACATGGGTGTGGAAGCAGGGACTATGGGGCTGTGAGTGGAGACCCGAGGGTGTGTTGGGGGTACACACCTGGCTTTGGCTTCCTTGTACTCATCTGTGTCTGTGTCCTCATCCTCTGAGTACTGGCCCTCGGGCCGGCCTCCTGCCATGAGGCCCCTGGCAGCCAGAAGGCCAGCAGCATTCCCATAGCCTGTGTACTTGATGAATCGGGGCACTGAGGGGCAAGGCAGAGGTCAGTGTGCAAGCCTGGCTGAGGTGGGGTGGGCTGGGACCTGGGTCTCCATAACTCACCACTCTCAGAGCACAGGACAAACAAGAACTCGGCAGCCACCCTCTTCACATCTGTGTCCAGGTGTGTCATGAGGCGGACAAGCTTGTTCCGCAGCATCTCCCCAACCTCAGGCCGTGTCCTCACATCCCGCAGAGGGGGCAGCACCTGGGGAGGTGGCCATCCCTAAGCTTGGGCTTAGAGCAGCCAAGGGTCTGTGATCAGGGCCAAAACCACATCCCCCAGGAGCACCAGCTCCTCAGCCTCATACCTGGGCCTTCAGGAACTTCCTGGCTGGGCGGTGCATCCGGGCACATTCAGTCAGCACGCTCAGCACGGGAGCTACACTCTCCTTCAGCCTGTGTGTCTGTAGAGGATTCTCTGTCACCGGGGCTGTGCCCCTGCCTAACTTGTGACTGGCACAGAGTTACACCTCCCCACCACCCCTTCCCACCAACATACACAACAGCTGGTCCTGGCGGCAGAGGTTTGGGAAGAGGCCCCTCTGCAGTTAGTCAGCGGAAGGCCAAGAGTGGGTAGTGGGTGTCTGTGTCACTTTTGAAAAGGACAGGGATAGAGCGTAACTCAGAGGTACTTGTAAGCTTTGTGACTTGGGAGAAATAACTGCTTTAAGTCTAATTACCTCAACTATAAACCAGAGCTGGGAAGAAAACACAAAGCAATTAAAGCTTTAGACTCGTACACACATTGCCCTCAGATGGTGGTGGCAAAAAGAAACGAGAACCGAATCCCCGCTCTGTGTACTTCGTGGACAGAGCAGGGAGTTCTTGACCCTCCTAGCATAATGTGCCTGGACCCCAGCACCAGCAGTGGCAGCGACGGGCACAGACAACCCCCTAGCTGTGTGTCCAATGCCAGCTCCCTATCCTGACTGGCTCGCAGGCACCTTGTGTGTCCCTTGCTTAGGCAGGTAGATTCCCAGGAGGTCTACTAAATCTCGGTTTATTGTACTCCAGCCTGCTTTCTGCAAGCTCCTGGAAGATGGTTAGAGCCCCAGCTGTCCAGATGCCCTGTAGTGCAGTCACAGCAATCAGAGGGAAGCTTTGATCTGAGGTTCCTATGGGTCTCCTCAGGATGCTGAGGGACAACTATGCTTGTAATCAAGGGCTGCCTGTGTCTAAGACTTAAAAGTAGGGACTGGGGGGCTTCTCAGGACCACTCAGTAAAGATCCCCAAAGATTTAAGAAGTGAAACCTTCAAGTGTGTGGAAGGTGTCCACATGCTTCTCATGGAGGAAGGGTCTGGCTTCTTGCCAGGCTGGACCACAGAACAGCCGGAAGAGTCGCCCATATCACACCACCAAGACAATCTCCACTTACCAGTGTGGACAGTGTAGAAGCACTGACCACATCTGTGCAGGAGAACCAGTGCCAGAGCCACTGGGGGAGCCTGCACAGCCAGTGCCAGAGCCACTGGGGGAGCCTGCACAGCCATCCCCAGCCTACCTTGTGCAAACGCTTCTCTAGGAAGATGAGGAGGGCACGAATCACATCCATATTCACTCCCATGAACTCCGTGGAGTCTCCATGTGGCTCCAGGGTGAGGAGAACATCCAGACACTTGAGGGGCAAGTTCCCCAGGAGGTTCACTGCGTGGCTGGGGACAGATGGAGGTAGGGGTTTCAATAGGGCTAATCCCTGAGCACAGGTGCAATCTTTGTGACTCCGCTGAACCACACATTACATGAGCTGGCATCTGAGTCCCAAAGGGGCAGCGCTAGGGACCAAAGCCAAGGGCAGGGACTGATCTGAGAGGCACTGCCACTCAGCTGTACAGTGGGGTCCCCTGGGGAAGTGGGGGCACTGAGACACACTGCCTTCCCGACCCTGTCTGAGCCAAAGCGCTAGACCATCTCTGGAAACCCAGACCAGCCTAGGGGCAGGTAGACCAAAAACGGGGACAAGGAACCAATGTGCCCTAGTAAATACCATACTGTTGCCACTACCCAAGGCCCAGTTGACACATTCCTGCCCCCAAATTCATGGCTGTGTCCAGTCTCACTCACCCAGACAACGTCAGACCCTCTAGGGTGGGGCCTGGGCTCTCAGGTGGTTCTGGTTCACAGCCGGGGTTGAGGACGACCATCTAGACATGTGGGCACACTTCCCTCCCAGAAAAAGCCCCATTCTCACCCGTGGAACTCCTCTGTGCGGTCTCCAGCAGTAGCAATCATCACGCAGTGCCGGAGAAGGGTCCCCAGGTGTCGGTAAAGGGCAGCGTCTTCCTGACCAAAGAAAGAAGGGTTCCTGTGAGGAGCCCCACTCATCCCACTGCTGCCTGCTGAGGCTCCACTGTCTGTTGCACTCCATGACTGTGTGGCAATGACTGTGCACCTCCTGTACTGCATACCTGGTCCCCTGGGGTCTTCCTAGGTGACTCTGGGTAGTGCTGGGGGCAAAAGATGACCACTGCTATCTTCCTAAAAACTCCATGAGTATTCTTCTAAGAGCACTTCCCTGATTAGGAATGTTAACACATACCTTTGGGATGAAGTCACACTCTGTCTCAGCCCCACTCACAGCCTCATGGTGGAGGATCTCTTACAGTCTCCCCAGATACCCCACAGCCCTCCTGCCAGGCGGCAAGAGCCAGAAGCGGCCTCTACTTCCCTCAGAAGCCTTTCCTGAGGTCCCAGCCCAGGACCGGCATCTCCTTGGCCTTGTCCCAACAGGCTGGGAGGTCCTGTCCTCTCCATGTCTGACACCCAGAAACCTGAAGGTACCCAGTGGGAAGCAGGTCCAGGAAATGTTGGAGCTGAGTTGAGACCCATCCATGGGTTAAGGTCAGTGCTCACCTCGTCCACCTCCCCCTTGATGGAGTCGAGGGTGATGTTGAAGAGCACTTTGAGGATCTCCATGGCCCGCTCAGTCTCTTGGGAAGGAAGGAGCTTGGGTGGGTTCCCTTCAGGAGTCACCCCCAGCGTCAGCTCCAGTGTGTCAGTTAGCAGACGCACTCCTTTCAGCTCCTGAAACAGCTGCTGGCGCACATCGGTGCGGAGTGCCGTTAGCAGGAAGAGGAGCCGCAAGTCAAAGAACTGGACATCGTGGGGGAAGCTCCTCTCACGGTACAGCCCCACACGCTCTGTGAGCCTCACCACTAGGCGGGCCTCTGCTGCCAGCATCTGTGCCACAGGGCTGCTGAGCACGAGGTTGCACAGGCACTTGAGGGACTCCAGTACAACATCCATGTCTGCGGACTCTGGGACGGACCCCTCAGAGACAGAGATGTCAGCATAGCAGGCTAGTGCCTGCAGGCTCTGGCGGCTGGTGAACGGGTCCAGGCAGCTGCGGTCCCGGGACAGGATTCGGACACTCTGCAGCCAGATGACACGGTGGGAGGGTGGCAAGCCCTGTTCCAGGACGGAGACCAGCAGCTCCGCCAGTCTCTGTGGGCAGGGAGAAGAGCGGCTCCACCAGGCCCTTCTTCCTGGGGCCACCCGTCCCTGCCCCTTTACCCCTTGGGCCAGCACCCACCTTCCGGTCCTCCTGTTGGGCATCATCAAACGTGAAGCTCTGGGAGTGCTGCAGAGAGAACTAGTGAATTCAAATCCACAGAGGGGTAGGATTCGCGTCCGCTGATGCGGGCGGCCTACTGGCCTCTAACTCAGGCAGCAGTCACTGCTCAGAACGGATGGCAGGGTCTGCACTCGCCCCCATCCCTACACACCTGCCACCCAACGGGTGCACCCCCACTCTCCCCGCAACACTGCATCCCAGACCTGCCCCCCGCACCCCGCCGCGTCCCCTACGCTTGCTGACACCGCCTCTGCCTCATCCACACCCTCCCTGCCACCCGCGCACGACCCTGCCCCACCCCCTCCGTGCCCGCCCCCCGGCCTCAGGCGGCCGCTTACCTCCTGGTTGTATGACCGCAGAGCTTCCATAATCACATCCTCCTTCCCCGTCTCCACGGCTTCTGCAACCGCCCGGGGCTCCATGGCGCGCCGGGGAAGGCGGGACGGGCCCTTCCGCAGCCGTTCCGGGCCCTTCCGCAGCCGTTCCGGGCCGCAGTTCGCCGGCCCCGCCCTGGCCCAGAAAGCCCCGCGCCAGCGCGCGGGGGAGGCCGGGACGGGGCGCGGCGTCTGGTGGCGCTTTAAGGGGGCGCGGCCTGAGGCAGAACTGGCGGCTCGGAGGTTTTAAGACCCGAGTCGGGGGGCTGAGTCGCTCTGAACCGAACTGACCCCTCTCCTTGTGACCCGCGCTTCTTGGGCCAGAAGTTCCAACAGGAAACGATCTCAGCCCCCACCGTGCCCTGCCACACACACAGTGACGCCCCTCGAGCTCCACAGAACCGATGGGATGTAGAGGGGAAAGCCGAAGTGGAAAGGAATTTTCAGTCCTGGGCCATTGGGTTCGTTAGGCGTTTGCTGGGGAATGCAGGCGAACGGGATTCCCAGGTCCCTGCCTTTGTGGAGCTTATGTTCCAGAGGGGAAGGGAGACAAGGAAAAACAAAAGGACACGAGGCGGTCACAGGGCTGTGCTTCAAAAGAAGCAAAAGGCGACTGCTGGGCTGCAACGGGCTGTGAGGAAGTGCTGTTTTTGCTGACACCGGACGGTGGGAAGTGAGCCGGGAAAAGACTGGAGGAGCCACTCCAGGCAGAAGGAGCAGCACTTGCAAAGGTGGAAGGGCCGTGAGGGGCCGAGAGAAAGGGGAGCAACCCAGTCTGGCCTGGACTCAGTTCCCTCTTGAAAAGCAAAGATCCTGCGTGTCCGTTTCAGTGGCCGTCATGAGGATTCAGTGACGCACAGGAAGCGCGATCCACTCGCTCTTCTAACAAGTGCCCGGGAGCAAAGGCGTCTACGGCCCCCAGTCCCCGCGCCGCCTCCCAGTCTCTCTCCCGGCTTCACTTTCCTGTAGTGCTTTCTGTACGGCTGTATTCGACGCGGCGCGCACTCGCAGGCACGAGCGAGGCGCCGATCTCCACTTGACAGAGGAGGCACCCCTGCCCCCACCACACCCAGTGCTCCTCGCGGGCTTCTGCCCGAGGGATCTGCTCCTTCCTCATGACCCGCCTGTGAATCCTTCCTAACCGTTAGGACCTAACCCACAGAAGCGTCTTTCCACCACCATCTTCTAGGCACTGAGCAAGCAAACGGCCCCGCCCCGCCCCACGTTCACAGGAACAAACGTCGCATCCGCGGTGCTGCTGTAATCCCAGCACCTTGGGAGCCCGGCAGGCGGGGGCTGCAGTGAGCTGAGATCGCGCCACTGTCTGACGACAGTGCTGAAAGTAAGTCACAGATATGCCCATCGCTTCCGCGCCCGGCAGTTCCCCACCCTCGGCCCTAAGCCGGAAGTCAGCGAGCCCGAA